>NW_027142406.1:4434904-4547404 GCF_026170545.1 Melanerpes formicivorus
ATGCTTGGTGTCATCAGCAAATTTACTGATGATGGACTCAATGCCCTCATCCAGATAAGATTATGATTATGGAGATTATGGCCAAAAGGAATGAGATTATGGCCAAAGAAGAGATTGTAGCCAAAAAAGAAAAACAGACAGTATGGGAAAAAAAATAAAGGGGGGGTGGGGAAAGAGAGGAGCCTTCATCAGTCTGGGACCTGCTTTCTCTTGCAATTTCCTCATGGCTGTATCAAAATCTTCTACTAAAACACGACAGGAAAAAGCAAAGCAGATGGAAATGTGGGCTTGGTTCTGGGGGAGGAGGATGCCCACGGCTGCTAGGCTGGTAGAAGTGGGTCAGGCTGGAAAGGACCTTCAAAGGTCATCCAGTCTGACCTCCCCTGCAGTCAGCAGGCACATCACCAACTAGATCAGGCTATCCAGAGCCTCATGGAGCCTCACCTTGAATACCTCCAGGGATGGGGCCTCAACCACCTCCCTGGGAAACCTGTTCCAGTGTTCCACCACCCTCATGGTAAAGAACCTGCTCCTAACATCCAATCTAAATCTGCTCTGCTCTGGTTTGAACCATTGCCCCTGTCCTGTACCTTTGCAAACAGTCTCTCTCTCCATCCTTCTTGTAACCCCCTTCAGGTGCTGGCAGGCTGCTATTAGGTCTCCCCAGAGCCTTCTCTACTCCAGGCTGAACACAGGTTGGACTCAATGATCTTTGAGGTCTCTTCCAACCTTAGGAATACTGAATACTGAAATATATACCACCCCCAGCTCCCTCAGCCTCTCCTCATAACAGAGGTGCTCCTCCCCCTCATAATTTTCGTGGCCTCCTCTGGACCCTCTCCATCAGGTCCAGGCTGGAAGAGACCTCCAAAGGTCATCCAGTCCAACCTACCCACAGTCAGCAGGGACATCCCCAATTAGATCAGGTTGTCCAGGGCCTCATGGAGCCTCAACTTGAGTATCTCCATGGAAGAAGCCTCAACCAGCTCCCTGGGCAGCCTGTTCCAGTGACCCACCACCCTCATAGTAAAGAACTTGTTCCTAAATATGTAGTAGTGATCTCCTTTTCTATACCATGCAGAAGTGAATTCTAGGTTCAATTGTAGCAATTGATATCTGTGAATTTGGCCTGGGATTTGGTATTGAAAGCTTAAACAGAGAGAGTGGTTTCCTGGACTTCAGAAGAAAGCTTTTCCCTTACAAGGTGGTTTATAACACTTTTGCTAGTGGTGAACTTCATCCACTTTGCCTGACAAACTCTGCAGCTGGGTGTTAACCAGATCTTTAGCTGCCCTGCTGAGGCCACATCTGGAATATTGTGTCCAGTTCTGCGTCCTGAGTTCCAGAAGGACCTCAGGGAACTGCTTGAAAGAGTCCAGCACAGAGACACAAAAGTGATGAAAGGAGTGGAACATCTTCCTTACGAAGAGAGCCTGAGGGAGCTGAGGGCTCTGTAGCTTGGAGAGAAGGAGAGGTGACCTCACTCATGTTTATAGAGATGTAAAGAATGAGTGCCCAGAGGCTGGAGCCAGGCTCTGCTGGGTGATGCCCAATGCCAGCACAAGGGGCAGTGGTGGAAGCTGAGGCATAGGAAGTTCCGTGGAAACAGGAGGATGAATTATTTCCCTGTGAGGGTGACAGAGCATTGGAAGACGCTGCCCCAGGGGGCTGTGGAGTCTCCTCTCTGGAGGTATTCAAAACCCACCTGGATGTGTTCCTGTGTGATCTGCTCTAGGTGCTTCTGCCCTGGCAGGGGGCTTGGGCTGGATGAGCATTCAAAGTCCCTTCCAGCCCCTAACATTCTGTGTCTCTGTGACAAGGTTATTGGGCATTTACTTTAGTTCAATGCAGTCCATGCTTTCTTCCAAGCAGCTAATTGTTTAGCTAATTGTCCTTTGAAGCACAGGCTGCCATAGTCACATGCCACTGGTTTTACCATTAGGGGATCTTCAGTTCTGTACATTGTCTATAATATACTTCCAGCAGCAAAGTGGATTTATCAACCCTAGGTCACTTAAGGAGCATATATTGAGACGTTAAATGTGTAAGCCTCACAGCTGAGTAAGTCTCCAATGAATTCAAGAGATGTTTCTTAAACTGCCCCCAATACTTATTCAGCAGGATGTGGAAACTGCTGTTCATGCTTTGAGTTCCTCTGTCTTCACATTCTGACGTTTCAGAGGCAGCTGAAGTATTTTATAAGTCCTTAGGCAGCAAAAAGAGTGCCTGTTCTGGTTACCTACTGTAACCAAAGAGGAAAAACCAACAAAATGCAAACTGGGCAGCAGGCAGCTCTGTCAGTTTTCACTCAGGAAGAAGTCCTCCAGCCTCTACAATGGAGGTGTCCTTGACAAAGGATATGAAGTAAATGCCTTCCCCAGCAGCATTAGGTCAAGGGACTCTGGAAATTACAGACAGTCCATGAGGAAAAGGATATAGGCCAAGGGAAATCAGAACTGCATGAGCAACAGAGTTTCTCTTTGGTGACCCAGCTGGAAATTTAAAGCAAAAAAATTCCTTTTTGGGTCAGCCCAAAGCCCTTTTCCAACTCAAAATCACAGTATCACTAAGGCTGGAAGAGACCTCAAAATGAAACAGCTCTCCTTGGGCTTTGAAATCAGCTATCAACCTTTGGAAGAAAATGTACTCTGCTCTGGTGAGACCTCATCTGCAGTACTGTGGACAGGTCTGGAGCCCTCAATACAGGAAGGACATGGAGCTGATGGAGCAGGTCCAGAGGAGAGCCACAGAAATGCTCAGGGGGTTGGAGCAGCTCTGCTATGAGGACAGGCTGAAGGAGCTGGGGGTGTTCAGCCTGGAGAAGAGGAGGCTCTGGGGAGACCTAATAGCAGCCTGCCAGTACCTGAAGGGGGCTACAGGAAGGATGGAGAAAGACTGTTTGCAAAGGTCTGCAGAGACAGGATAAGGGGCAATGGCTTCAGACTAGAGCAGAGCAGATTTAGATTGGATGTCAGGAACAAGTTCTTTACCATGAGGGTGGTGGAAGACTGGAACAAGTTGCCCAGGGAGGTGGTTGGGGCTCCATCCCTGGAGATATTCTAAGTGGAGCTCAACAGGGCGCTGGGCAACCTGATCTAGTTGGGGATGTCCCTGCTGACTGCAGAGGGGGTTGGATTGGATGACCTTTGGAGGTCCCTTCCAACCCAGACCATTCTATGATTCTGCAAAACTCAAAGCCAAAACATTAGTTTGAAGTGTAAAACTGAAATGGTCTATTTAGAAAGCATCAAAAGGAAATGTTTCAGCCTGATTTTTCTTTCCTGAGCTGTACCTATTGACTGAACAGAAACCCAGCTTGCCTGACTGAAAGGCCACTTCAGTTTTGTTTGATCAGCAATGTGTTTCCCAGCCATTTCCCCTGGTTGTGAAGGAAACCTCCTCCAGCTTCTACTTCCTTTGCTCAAAAGTGACCATCACCACCCATCCTTCACCCACACACATCACACATGCCTTGCAAGGAAACCTGGCTATAAAATCCTGCAAAATTTGCTGTGTGGCCTTCTCCCAGGTTTCACAAGGTTTTCGTGAGGTTCCCAAGGTAGAGTCTTCCACCTGGTGGTTTTCAAGGTTGGAGAAGTTGATAAAAACTTGGCTTCATTTTTACATTTTTGTAAATAGGTTTTCATCTGGGTGTGCAGAATTGTCAGGGTTGGAAGGGACCTCAAGGATCAGCCAGCTCCAACCCCCCTGCCATGGGCAGGGACACCTCACACTACAGCAAGTTGCTCACAGCCACAACCAGCCTGGCTGCAAAATCCTCCAGGGATGAGGCTTCCACCACCTCCCTGGGCAACCTGTGCCAGTCTCTCACCACCCTCATGGGGAACAACTTCTTCCTCACAGCCAATATGAATCTCCCCTCCTTTAGCTTGGATCCATCTCCCCCAGTCCAATCACTCCCTGACACCCTCAAAAGTTCCTTCACAGCTTTCTTGCAGCCCCCTTCAGATCCTGGAAGGCCACAATTAGGTCTCCTTAGAGCCTTCTCTTCTCCAGACTGAGCAACCCCAACCCCCTCAGTCTGTCCTCATAGCAGAGCAGCTCCATCCCTCTGCTCATCCTCGTGGCCCTTCTCTGGACACCTTCCAGCACCTCCAGATCCTTCCTGTAATAGAGGCTCCAGAGCTGGACACAGTGCTCCAGAGCTGGACACAGTGCTCCAGCTGGGGTCTCACCAGAGTGGTATAGAGGGGGAGAATCACCTCCCTGGCCCTGCGGGCTATGCTTCTCTTGATGCAGCCCCGGATGTGATTGGCTTTCTGGGCTGCAAGTGCACAGCAGGCACCAAGCATTTATTTTCTGAAGTGTTCTCAAATCCCTGATGCTACAGAGCTCTGTGCTCAGCATGTCAAAGGGACAGTGAAAATACAGTGCTCTGAGTTTTCAGTAGCAACTGCTGCCTGACTGTTACTTCCCCATCTGAATCAGAGGGGACAGTTTGGGAGTTTTCACCAGCAGTTATTCAATATGATATCTGCCTGAGGGTAGGAAGGCTCTGCAAAGAGATCTGGACAGGATGGAGGTCAGTTGTATGAGGTTTAACACAGCCAAGTGCTGGGTCCTGCCCTTGGGTCACAGCAGCCTCGTGTAACACTACAAGCCTGAGGCAGAGTGGCTGGAAAGCTGCCTGGCAGAAAAGGACCTGGTGGTGCTGGCTGACAGCCACCTGAACATGAGGCAGCAATATACTCAGGAGGCCAAGAAGGCCAACAGCATCCTGGCCTGGATCAGAAAGAGTGTGGGCAGCAGCAGCAGGGAAGAGATCATGCTCTTGTACTCAGCAGTGGTGAGGCTGCACCTCAAATATTGTGCTCAGCTTTGAGCCCCTTAATACAAGGACACTGAGGTGCTGGAGCATGTCCAGAAGGGCAACAAAGCTGGGGAAGGGTCTAGAGAACAATTCTTACTAGGAGTGGCTGAAGTAACTGGAATTTAGTCTGGAGAAAAGGAGGCTGAGGCTGAGGCTGAGGCGAGGCTCACTACGAGTACCTGAAAGGAGGTTGTAAGTGGGGTGGGGGTTGGTCTTTTCTCCCTAGTATCTGGTGGTGGGATGTGAGCAAATGGCCTCAAGCTGTGCCAGGGGAGGTTTAGACTGGGTAGGAGGAAAAATGTCTTTTCAGAAAGACTGGCTCCCCAGGAGGTGGTGGAGTCAATGTCCCTGGAATTGTTCAAGAAGTCTGTGGCCATGGCACTTCAGGACATGGTTTATTAGCCACGGTAGTGTTAGGCTGGTGATTGGACTTGATGATCTTAGATCTTTCCAACCAAAATAATTCAGTGGCTCTATACTGAGGCAGAATAAAATGACCAAACCGATGACTCTCCAGAGTGATGCTGTTCTTCCTGCCACCCCTCACAAGAAAGACTGACTCACATGTTCCCCACTAATGCTGGCCCGTGATAAGTTAAAACTGCAGCCTTGTGGTGAAGAAGAAGAATACTCTTAGACCAAGGCTGCATCCTTTCTGGGTACAACAAGGTGGCCATTGGCTCAGCACCACTACAGTCACAATATGCTTCATGTCACAGAACCACAGAAACATTCAGCTTGGACAAGAGCCTCAGGATCACCAAGGCCAACTCAGAACAAGGCTCACCCCTAAACCACAGCCCCAAGCACCACAGCCAAACTACCTGCAAACACAGCCAGGCTTGGGGACTCCACCACCTCCCTGGGCAACACATTCCAAGCCCTGACCACTATTGCCCTGAAAAAAAGTTTCCTAATGTCCAGTCTGAACCTCCCCAGGGGCAGCTTGAGGCCATTCCCTCTTGTTCTGTCATTAATGACCTGGGAGCAGAGACCAGCACCAACCTCTCCACAACCTCCTTGCAGGGAGCTGTAGAGAGCCAGGAGGTCTCCCCTCAGCCTCCTCTCTTTCACACTAACCATCCTCAGCTCCTTCAGTTGCTCTTCATCAGATTTCTTCTCCAGGCCCTTCCCAGCTTCCTTGCCCTCCTCTGCCCTGGCTCCAGCACCTCCACATCTCTCTTGGATTGAGGTGCCCAAAACTGGACACAGCACTCCAGGTGTGGCCTCCCCAGAGCTGAGTGCCAGGGGACAATCCCCTCCCTGCTCCTGCTGGACACAGCATTGCTGATCCCAGCCAGGATGCCTTTGGCTTTCTTGGCCACCTGGGCACACTGCTGGCACCTATTCAGCTGCTTGTTCTTTAGCACCCCCAGGTCCCTTTCTGCCAGGCAGCTCTCCAGCCCCTTGCATTTGAGTTAAAGAGAATAAAAATGTGCAAAAGGCAACAAGTGAGGACCAAAATATTTATTATAATAAATTAAAGAATAAGCATTTATAAACCATTCCATCTGCATATAAATACAACTGAGCAGTTTCCATTTCCTAGTCCCTGCAAAACCCCTCAGGTACAGCTTCATAAATACATTTTCTTGCATATTCTCTTTTAATTAATGGATATAAATAAAAGTACTGAATAATTATTACCTTAGAAATAAGTTACCATTAAATATGAAGGAGAAAAACTGTTTCTGAATCAGTCTGAAAACTCAGCTTTTCAGGTTGAAGCTCAGAAGGGGAGGAACAGAGGCAAGAGAGATGTCCAGGTGCTGGGTTCCAAACATCCTGGCTAGGGATCATTGCCTGCCTTGAGCAAGGCTGATGGGTGCCAAACTTCAGCACATAAAACACAGAGACAGTTGCCCTTTTTCCTATGGAGGTGAGAAGGACAGGAGCATGCCTTGGAAAACAACTGATGCCCTGCACTGAAATACAACTGCAAACAGAATTTCAGGAGCTGGAAGGGACCTTGTGAGATAGGATAGGATGGGATAGGATAGGATAGGATAGGATAGGATAGGATAGGATAGGATAGGATAGGATAGGATAGGATAGGATAGGATAGGATAGGATAGGATAGGATAGAATTAACCAGGTTGGAAAAGACCTCAGAGATCATCGAGTCCAACCTATCACCCAACACCATCTCATCAACTAAACCATGGCACCAAGTGCCTCATCCAGTCTCTTCTTAAACACCTCCAGTGATGGTGACTCCTAGTCCTGGAGTTTTCATCTTCAAAGGCACCACCAATATGCATCCAGTCTATGCCACTTAGTTTGCCTTTTTGGTTTGGTTGGTTGGTTGGTTTTTGGCACAAGTGAAACATAAACTGCATCTATTGGGGGGGGAGGAAGGAAGGGGGAGAAGGGGGGTGGAGTTTCCACAATAATTAATCAACTTGAGCTTTTCAGAGACACATCTTCAAGGCTGGTCTGAAACTCCTTCAGTTTCTCTTCTTGCCCCCTCCTTTCTTTGGGGCATCAGTGCAAGCATTTTCTATGTAGTCAAAGAGTAAATCCAGCTCTCCAATGGCTTTAGTCTTCCCATTCTCTCCCAGCTAGAAAAGATAAGAATTTCAGTTTTAGCACTGTGGTAGTTTGAGGCTATGCATTTAAATAATTTTTTTTCCCCCCCAGGCCTTGAACAGAAAGTGTTACAATGCAAACAAATCACTACTGGGTGTGCAAAGGAAAACAAAGACAGTTTGAAACAACCCCATCTGAAGAGATCATAGAATCATAGAATCAACCAGGTTGGAAGAGACCTCCAAGATCATCCAGTCCAAGCTATCACCCAACCCTATCTTATCAACTAAATCATGGCACCAAGTGCCTCACCCAGGCTTTTCTTGAAGATCTCTAGGGACAGCAACTCCACTACCTCCCTGGGCAGCACATCCCAATGGCCAATCTCTCTTTCTGGGAATAATTTCTTCCTCACCTCCAGCCTAAACCTCCCCTGGCACAGCTTGAGACTGTGTCCTCTTGTTCTGGTGCTGCTTGCCTGGGAGAAGAGACCAACTCCCACCTGGCTATAATCTCCCTTCAGGAAGTTGTAGAAAAGGAACTTAAACTAGTTGTACCAAAACAATCTCTCTTCTTCTTCCTTTCTCAGGCTGGGAGATACTATCACAGAGTCACAGAATTTCAGGGGCTGGAAGGGACCTCAAAACCTCATCCAGTCCAGCCCCCCTGCCAGAGCAGGAGCACCTAGAGCTGATCACACAGGAGCACATCCAGGCAGGTCTGGAATATCTCCACAGAGGGAGTTCTTTATAACAGAAGGTATAATCTCAGTCAAATGTAATCAAGCCTATACTTACAATCTGGACTTGGGGATGCCCCCTCCCCGGAGATGTTCAAGGCCAGGTTGGATGGGACCTTGACTAACATGGTCTGGTTGAGAGGCATCCCTGCCCATGTCAGGGAGGTTGGATGAGATGTTCTCTAAGGTCCCTTCCAGCCTAAGCCATTCTATGATTCTATGACTTCTGCAGGTTTAAATTATCATAACATAGAATCATAGCATCACAGAATCACCCAGGTTGGAAAAGACCTCAGAGAACATCAAGTCCAACCTATTACCTAATACCTAACACCTCCTGACAACTAAACCATGGCTCCAAGTGCCACATCCAATCCCTTTTTGAACACCTCCAGGGATGGTGACTCCACTACCTCCCTGGGCAGCACATCCCAATGGCCAATTACTCTTTCTGGGAAGAATTTCTTCCTCACCTCCAGCCTAAACCTCCCCTGGCACAGCTTGAGACTGTGTCCTCACATCTGCAGGGAGTTAACAGGAGAAATGAAGGAGGGCTGGAAGTGGAGCTATCACCAATCCCCTCCTTAATGCCTCTGCAGGCTTCTCCTCCTAAACAATTTCCTGAGGCTGCTTCATAATGAGCTCAGCCTCAATCCAACTAAATGGCTGGGGTTTGGAACTACTCTTTTTAAAAGGTTGAGACAAAAATGTACCTCTTCCATTTTCCTCTTCATTTCTTCCAGGTTCTTTTCAATGTGCTCTCTCTGTCCTGATGATTGCTAAAAAAAAAACAAAGAAGACATCCAGAGATAAGCTTGGCAGCTGCATGCAACACTGTGATTTCACTGGTTTCTTTTTCTTTCATATTTTTCTACCTGCCCTGAGTTTGATATAGAATAGACTAGACTAGACTAGACTAGACTAGACTAGATTAGACTAGACTAGATTAGACTAGACTAGACCATGTTGGAAGAGACCTTCAAGATCATCCCATCCAACCCATCAACCAATCCAACCCACCTAGACAACTAACCCATGGCACCAAGCACCCCATCAAGTCTCCTCCTGAACACCTCCAGTGATGGTGACTCCCACCACCTCCCCAGGCATCTTTGATCTGAGGTTTCCTTTCCTATCACTGCCTCTTGCTGCTGTTGGCAGCATTCTGAGCTTCAGGAGCAGCCACAAGAGTCACAGCTCAGGGGAGGGAAAGAGACCCAGCACTACTCACACAGTGTCTCAGCTGCTGGGTCAGGGATGCCAGGAACTCTGCCACCTCCTTAGCATACAGGTACTGATTCTTGGCCTCAGTGAGGAGCACATCTTTCACTACCATCTCCACAGTCCTCTTCATCATGTAGCAGTGGTTGTTTTCCTGTGTATGCAAGTGAAAGGTCATAGAATCATGGAATCATAGAATCACAGAATCACAGAACCATAGAATCATAGAATCATGAAATCATAGAGCCATGGAATCATAGAAGCGTAGAATCATGGAGTCAGATTCATGGAATCATAGAACCATAGAATCAGAATCATGGAATCATAGAATCATGGAACCATAGGATCATGGAACCGTAGAACCATGGAACCATAGAACCATGGAATCATGGAAACTTAGAATCATAGAATAGTCTGGGTTAGAAGAGACCTCCAAAGGTCATCCAGTCCAACCCCCTCTGCAGTGAGCAGGGGCATCCTCAACCAGATCAGGTTGCCCAGAGCCCTGTTGAGCCCCACCGTGAATAAACCTTGACTAGGTCATGTTAAATCACAGCAAGAGATCAAACAAATGCTGCATGAGGGTGCAAAGAGCAGCCTCCTGATGTAGGACTCACCTTGATGTTAGCATAGAGCTGCTGGCCGATGAGCCTGTTGTCTGTGTCGTGGTCTGAGACTCTGGCCTGAGAGGAAGAAAACAAAAGGGAAACGTCAGGTGGGGATAGGAACCTCACCTAAAAATATCATTTCAAACCCTAAGGTTTTCATCAGGTTTTAAAGCCAGGCTGGATGTGATCTAGTGTGAGGTGTCCCTGCCCATGGCAGGGGGGTTGCAACTATGTGGTGCTTGAGGTCCCTTCCAACCCTAACAATTCTGTGCTTCTAATAACAGTTCAGATGAGATGAGGGGATGGACACCCTAGACAGCCTGTTACAAGTAGATGAGCTTGGGCTGTGTGTTTCTGCCCCTTAACTGGGTGGGATTCCAGGTCAGTATCACTGGAAAACAAATAAACAGAAGTCTAAATGCCTGTCCTGCCCTGGAATGTCAGCTGTTGCAGTGGTTATGATGACTAAACCAGATGCCACAGGTGGCCAATATCACCAGGGGCTGCAGCTCTGCTGGGAGATGCTGCAGCACTTGGTGGCATACAGCAGGGGGGACCCACCCATGGTAAAAGCAGCCCAAGAAGAGAACTGTAGGATGCCTGAAGAGTTGCCTGGCCATAGCTGGAGGCACTGTCAGGCCCAGCTCCAAATGGGCTGAGTACACAGAAAAGTTTAAACTCATATCTCACTTAAAGAGAAGAAAATGCACTGTGCCAGGGGCTGCCTTTCCCTGGGGTAGCAGGAGCAGGAATACAGAATACAGAATTAACCAGGTTGGAAAAGAACTCTGAGATCATCCTGTCCAACCTATCACCCAACACCATCTCACCAGCTAAACCACGGCACCAAGTGCCTCATCCAGGCTCTTCCTAAACAGCTCCAGGGATGGTGACTCCACCACCTCCCTGGGCAGCACATTCCAATGCCCAATCTCTCTTGCTGGGAAGAATTTCTTCCTCACCTCCAGCTTAAACTTCCCCTGGCACAGCTTGAGACTGTGTCCTCTTGTTCTGGTGCTGGTTGCCTGGGAGAAGAGACCAACCCCCACCTGGCTACAACCTCCCTTCAGGGAGCTGTAGACAGCAAGAAGGTCTCCCCTGAGCCTCCTCTTCTCCAGGCTAAGCAACCCCAGCTCCCTCAGCCTCTCCTCACAGGGCTGTGCTCCAGACTCCTCCCCAGCTTTGTTGCCCTTGTCTGGACACCTTCCAGCATCTCAACATCTTCCTTGAATTGAGGAGCCTAGAACTGGACACAGGACTCAAGGTGTGTCCTGACCAGGGCTGAGTACAGGGCAACCTCCCTCCACCAGTGGACAACAGACTCACTTCACACTCCCAAGCTCTGCCTTACAGCAAATGCATGTTTGGGTGGGGTTTTTTTTATGGAGAAATGCATGAAAGGGGAATGCCAAAGGCAGGAAGCTAGGGCACAATAGCAGAGGAGGGAGTCCTCCAATCCCATCATGAAGGACACAGAGGTTACTGTACCATTTTAGCCAAGGTGTAGGTGTGATTCCTGATGTAGGGCTGGAAGTTGATCCTCCTGAGCCTGCAGGCATGATGAGCAGTCGAAGCCACCCATGGCCCTTTTGGAGGCAGAGGGCTGGTGAGAACAAGAGGAAGGCAGCAACAGCAGCAGAAGATGACCCATCCTGAGAAGCTCTTGGTCAAAGCCTGCAGGAAGGCCATGGCTCCCATTCCAGTTGTCTGTCCCAGCAGGTTACAGCTACAGCACTCAGCACTGGTGAGAAAAGAGCAATGTTAGCCTCGGGGAGAGTGAGCAAGGTGATGTGAGAGAGGCAGAAAGGCTGCAAGCCTTACCTTTCCTGTGATTCTTGATGTGCTCTGCAGGAGGTGAGGTGCACCTTATATAGAGCCACCAACATCTCTCTCAGCTCTGGGTTTTTTGTTGGTTGGAGGGGTACTGGTGGTGAAATAAAAAATGACATCAGCAAGTCTCTTACTTTCCAGTATCCTCTTCTGAGAACTACCTAACCACTTCAAAACCCACAAATACAACTTCAAGGCCATTGTCACCTTTAGTTTCTCCTAAAGCAAACCCAAACCTTGATGCAGGGGCAAGGCAGGGGCTTTTCCTGGGGCTGAAATCCTGGATTCTTTTTTGCATGAGAGGAGCTGAGAAATATATGGGTTTGTGCCTCCTGACCTGATTTTAGCAGACACTGATTAGGCTGGCAATTTGATGGCAGATAATGTAAATTACATCCATTTTGCTCACCTTCTGTGGTAATGGACTGGTGGCACTGCCGCTGCTGACTGGCATACACAGGTGGGCAGAGAGTGAACCAGACTGTGGTGGGTTGAAGTTCCCCCCAGAATTAACTTTTAGCCAGACCAGCTCAGTTAGAAGCAAATGAAGCCACACAGACCCAAAGCTCTGACCACCTACTGCTCCTACCCTGCAAATACAAATAGCCTTTCCCACACAATGGCTCACTGGAGTCATTGTCCCTCTGCCCACCCCTGACAGAGCAGAAATCTTGTAGGACCAGCACTGCATTTATCACATTCCTGATCTCCAAATTCCCATCTTCCCACAACATTGTCCATATCCCAGGCTGTGATCAGGTGTGCTGGCCATGCACTTACTTATCCAGCTGATTTTTCCATATTCCTGACTTTGTTCTGCTAAGGTAAAGGCAGTGCTGCAGCTCAGTCTGAAACACTGGGCAGGGAAACTGTGCTCTACTTAGAGCATAATTTGCAACCCAGCTGTGGCTGGTAATGCATGAGGGCACAGAGCTGGTACAAATGCAAACTCCTGGTTGTCTGCTACACACCAAGCACACAGCTGGCACATGGGAGAAATCAGATCTGGAAACCCAAGGCTTCAGCTCTGCCTCTGAGAATGAACAGGGGGCATCCCTGGGGCTAGGCTTCATCCCTTATGGCTGAGGTTCTCAGGACAGGAGCCCAAAACAGCTTTGCCTTGTTGGCTGAAATGGGGCTGAGCTTCATCCCTTACGGCTGAAATGGGGCTGAGCTTCATCCCTTATGTGGTGGGTTTGAGAGAGAAGGCCTAGTCTACTGTTGCCCACTACAGGATGTCTCATTCAGCCAGAGTGTCCCAGCACTGTCCCTTTTCTTAAAGGCACAGCCTCAAACGGTCACACCTTATGACTGAGGTTCTCAGGACAGGAGCTCAAACCAGCCTTGCTTTGTTGGCTGAAGTGGGGCTGAGCTTCATCCCTCATGGGTGAAATGGGGCTGAGCTTCACCCCTTATGGTTGAGGTTCTCCGGACAGGAGCCCAAACAAGCCTTGCTTTGTTGACTGAAATGGGGCTGAGCTTCATCCCTTGTGACTGAAGTTCTCAGGACAGGAGCCCAAACCAGCCTTGCCTTGCTGGCTGAAAGGCTCACCTCTCTCTCTTATACCTGGAAGGAAGACATTGAAGGCTGGCTGGCACCAGGTTTACATGTTAGCCTGCCCTGATGCATCCACAACACAAATTCATCTCTCCATTCCTCAGCCCTGCCTCAGTTGCCTTCAGATACCTGCCACATCAGCTTTGCAGTTCTATGCCCTTGAAGCTGCACCCCTGGAGCATTCATTACCACATCCCATTCCCATGCCCAGCCTGCAAAAGCATCCTGACCGCAGCAGGCAACAAAAAGCACAACTGGACCCAAGGCATTGACAATCTACTGCATACCCCAGATGCACCACAAAGCTATTCAAGAACATGTCTAGAAGGCTCTCCTCCATACATTTTTCATTTGCCAAACTGATAGGCCTGGTGGGGGAGCAGGTTAATGAGAAAACAGGAGGCTGAGTTGTACTCAGGAGGCAGTTGTAAAACAGGAGGCTGCTCAGTCTGGAGAAGAGAAGGCTGAGAGGGGATCTGATCAATGTCTATCAATAGCTGAGGGGTGGGGGTCAAGTGGAGGGGGCCAAGCTCTTTTGGGTGTGCCCAGGAATAAGCCAAGGAGCAATGGAGACAAACTTGAACAGAGAAGGTTTCAGCTCAACATGAGGAGAAACTTCTTTGCAGTGAGGGTGACAGAGCCCTGGAGCAGGCTGCCCAGAGAGGTTGTGGAGTCTCCTTCTCTGGACATCTCCAAAACCAGCCTCCAGACTAAACAGCTCCAGGGCTCTCAGCCTTTCCTCATCAGGCAAGTTTCCCAGGGCCCTGTCAAGCCTCACCTGGAATATCTCCAGGGATTGGGCCTCAGCCACCTCCCTGGGCAACCTGTTCCAGTGTTTCACCACCCTCATGGTAAAGAACCTGTTCCTAACATCCAATCTAAATCTGCTCTGCTCTACTTTGAAGCCATTGCCTCTTGTCCTGTCCCTGCAGGCCTTTGCAAACAGTCTCTCTCCATCCTTCCTGTAGCCCCCTTCAGGTACTGCCAGGCTGCTATTAGGTCTCCCTGGAGCCTCCTCTTCTCCAGGCTGAACACCCCCAGCTCCCTCAGCCTGTCCTCATAGCAGAGCTGCTCCAACCCCTTGATCATTTTTGTGGCCCTCCTCTGGACCTGCTCCATCAGGTCCATGCCCTTCCTGTACTGAGGGCTCAGAGCTGGATGCAGTACTCCAGGTGAGGTCTCACCAGAGCAGAGCACAGTGGCAGAATCACCTCTCTGGACCTGCTGGCCACATATCTTTTGATGCAGCCCAGGATGTGATTTGCCTTCTGTGCTGCAAGCTCACACTGCCTGCTCATGCCCAGCTTCTTGTCCATCAGCACCCCAAAGTCCTTTTCCACAGAGCTGCTTTACCCTCATGGTCAAGAACCTGTTCCTAAAACATAGCCTGCTATGCTCTTACTTCAATTAAAATCAATTCTCCAAGCTTCTCCAAAACACTCTCTGTTTTTTTTTTTCCTCTTTAAGTAGACTTAATACCCCAAAAATATATATATTTTCATTGCTCCAGATTATATTTTCTCCCCAGTGCCATCCCAAGAGTTAAATGTCCATCCCAGCAGTGACCTCAGCAGTAAACTCTTACAGTGTAATGGCAAAGAGTTTCCCCCTTCAGCAAGAAACCATAGCGGTTGAATCTTCTCGACAATGACTCCTTGACCCATATTGAAGACAGAGGATTTTTTGAGGAGGACTGGAACTCTACATCACAGCTGCCTCAAAAGCCACAGACACTTCCTTCTTGCTTTGAATGAGGCCACAGGTGAATAACCAACAACCGTACTTAGGGGCTCAGCTGTTGTGGGTCACCGCCAGCAGACTGGCATGCAGGAGATGTCCTGGGCTTCAGTACGTCTGCACAGGATCAAGGACACATTCAGGTTGGAAAAGAGACCCTCAGGATCACCAAGGCCAACCCAGAACCCTACTCTGCAAGGCTCACCCCTAAACCACAGCCCCAAGCACCACAGCCAAACCACCTGCAAACACAGCCAGGCTTGGGGACTCCACCACCTCCCTGGGCAGCACATTCCAATCCCTGACCACTTTTGCCCTGAAAAAAACTTTCCTAATGTCCAGTCTGAACCTCCCCACTGGCAGCTTGAGGCCATTCCCTCTTCTTCTGTCACTAATGACCTGGGAGAAGAGACCAGCACCAACCTCTCCACAACCTCCTTGCAGGTAGCTGTAGAGAGCCAGGAGGTCTCCCCTCAGCCTACTCTTTTCCAAACTAACCATCCCCAGCTCCTTCAGTTGCTCTTCATCAGATTTATTCTCCAGGCCCTTCCCAGCTTCCTTGCCCTCCTCTGCCCTGGCTCCAGCACCTCCACATCTCTCTTGTCCTGAGGTGCCCAAAACTGGACACAGCACTCGAGGTGTGGCCTCCCCAGAGCTGAGTGCCAGGGGACAATCCCCTCCCTGCTCTTGCTGGACACAGCACTGCTGATCCCAGCCAGGATGCCGTTGGCTTTCTTGGCCCCCTGGGCACACTGCTGGCTCCTGTTCAGCTGCTTGTCCATTAGCATCCTCAGGTGCCTTTCTGCCAGGCAGCTTTCCAGCCACACTGCCCCAAGCTGCAGCATTGCTTGGGGATGTCAAAGCCCTATAAGCTACAATTGTACTGCATGATTAACAATGGACTCACGGTTGGACAATGGGCTAGAAACATAGTCAAGAGTAGGCACGTGGAAGAGTGAGCCTCTGTATCATCCTCTCAGGTCTTTTATATTGCAATTAAATTCTACCTCCTTAAAGATCTGTATGAATGGATCACAGGTAACCTAGGCTCCAGGGAGACCTAATAGCAGCCTGCCAGTACCTGAAGGAGGCTACAAGAAGGATGGAGAGAGGCTCTTTGCAAAGGCCTGAAGTGACAGGACCAGGGGCAATGGCTTCAAACTAGAGCAGAGCAGATTTAGATTGGATGTTAGGAGCAGGTTCTTTACTATGAGGGTGATGGAACACTGGAACACTGTAATGTGCAGCTCAGGGATGTGGTGGAGTCCCTGTCCCTGGAGGTGTTCAAAAAAGGATTGGATGTGGCACCTGAAGCCATGGTTTAGTTAGTCATGAGGTGTTGGGTGACAGCTTGGACTTGATGATCTCTGAGGTCTTTTCCAACCTTATTGATTCTATGATTCTTGAACAGGTTGCCCAGGGAGGTGGTTGGGGTCCCAACCCTGGAGATACTCAAAGTGGGGCTCGACATGGCCCTGGGCAACCTGATCTAGTTGAGGATGTTCCTGCTGACTGCAGAGGGGGTTGGACTGGATGAGCTACAGAGGTCCCTTCCAACCCAGACCACTCCATGATTCTATACATACAGCATCATGCCTGTGAGATCTAGTAAAGATGATCCTGCAGGGGGGGTTGGACTGGAAGGTCTCTTGAGGTCACTTCCAGCCCCTAACACTCTGTGATTCTGTGATCCTATTTTTGCCATCACAGGTTTAATGTTGCATAAGATGCTGACAGAATGAGGAATGAGGAGCAGGAGGATCATTAAAATAGGTTAGCCTGGGACTGTGATTTGAGTTTGGAAGAGCCTCTCGTGGCAGATCTCAGTGCAGACACTGCTGACTCAGGCTTTTTGCTGAGGACGTGCAGTGCACCTAACTTCCCCTGACAGCAACACTTTTGTTGCACAGTGAGTAACACATTTCCTCTGGTAGTAACACTTTTGCTTACCTCTCTGCTGCTTCATCAGATATCTTTGTTTCTGAGGAGTGTGTCCTGCAGATCCAGGGAGGTTCTCCTTCTCCTCTACTTTGCCCTAGTCAGGCCCCACCTGGAATATTGCATCCAGTTCTGGGCTCCCCAGGTCAGAAGGGACAGGGATCTGCTGGAGAGAGTCCAGTGGAGGGCTACAAGAATGTGAAGGGACTGCAGCACTGCCTGATGAGGAGAGGGTATTCTCAGGGTATTCAGCCCCCTGAGCTGGAAGATGAGGATGGAAAGAATACACTCCCATAGTAATCAGAGATAGCAGAAGAGTAAATAGCCTCAAGTTGCAGCAGGGGAGGTTTAAACTGGATACCAGGAAAAATGTCTTTGCAGCAAGAGTGGTCAGGCATTGGAACAGGCTGCCCAGGGAGGTGGTGGAGTCACCAGGTGTGGTAAAAACATGCAGACATTGGCACATGGCTTAGTGGATATAGTGGTGTTGGGCTGATGGGCCTGATGACCTTAGAAGTCTTTCCACCTTTAATGATTCTGTGACAATAAACATCACAAAATTTGCATTTCATGCCCTAAAAAGTCTAAGTGGAAGGCAGCTAACAGCTCAGTGTGGTCTCCATTTTGAACAACATTCTGGGACACACAAAACCAAAGAAACCAAGAAACTCCCCAGCTTGGTTTAAATGACTTTATTGTCCCCCCAGAAACATTCATAGGTTGCACTTGATGATCTCTGAGGTCTTTTCCAACCTTATTGATTATAGAATCAATAGATTCTGTGATTCAAGCAGTGGAGATCCTACAGAAAGCCACCCATGGACATGTTGAGACAACACTAGACAGCTGCTCCCAGTGTTGTTACTGCTGCCTCAGGACCACTGCTGTGGTGGGCCAAGAAGATTCAGTGACTAATATGAAAGCAAACAAACAAACAACAAGCAAACAAAACACTAAACAAACAAACAAAAAAAACCCCCAGACAAACAAACAAAGAAAGGCCAACAAAACCCAGTGTCAATGGAAGTGCAATAGATGTTAGTTCAGAGGTCCTGCCTCTGCAGACAGCTGCTGCCACTATCAGCAGAGAATGGTGAGTGCTGACACAGGAGGGTTATGCTGCCATTCAGCCAGAGCTGGACAGGCTGAGAGCTGGGCAGGGAGAAACTGAATGAAATTCAACAAGGCAAGGGGAGAGTCTTGCACCTGGGAAAGAACAACCCCTGGAGGGTTGACCTGCTGAAGAGCAGAGAAGGGGAAAAGGACCTGGGGGATAGAAGGTTGACCACGGGCCAGCAATGTGCTCTCGTAGCCAAGAAGGCCAATGCCATTCTGCGGTGGATTAGAAGGGCTGTAGTCAGTAGGTCCAGGAGGTTCTCCTCCCCTTCTACCCTGCCCTGATGAGGCTGCAGATGGAATATTGTGGGGAATATTGTGGGGAATATTGTGCAGATGGAATATTGTGCAGATGGAATATTGTGGGGAACTGCTTGAAAGGCTCCAGCACAGAGCCACAAAAATGATGGAGTGGAACATCTTCTTCATGATGAAGACTGAGGGAGCTGAGGGCTCTGTAGCTTGGAGAGAAGGAGAGGTGACCTCACTCATGTTTATAGAGATGTAAAGAATGAGTGCCCAGAGGCTGGAGCCAGACTCTGCTGGGGGATGCCCAATGCCAGCACAAGGGGCAGTGGTGGAAGCTGAGGCATAGGAAGTTCCATGGAAACAGGAGGAAAGATTTTTCCCCTGTGAGGGTGACAGAAGCCTGGAAGAGGCTGCCCAGGGGTGTTGTGGAGTCTCCCACTCTGGAGATATTCAAACCTCACCTGGATGTGTTCCTGTGTGATCTGCTCTAGGTGCTCCTGCTCTGGCAGGGGGGTTGAACTGGATGAACTTTCAAGGTCCTTTACAGCCCCTAACATTCTGTGATTCTGTGATAAACAAAAGTTTTCATTTGACTTGCCAACGGGAACCATCATTTATCTCCTGCAGACAGGAGAAGAGAGAATTTAGACCATCTCAGTGCACAGAGCCATGCACCACTGAAGACCCTGCTATTGATCTTGCCAGCAGATCACTCTTAAGTCAGAGTGTAAAACCAGGCATGCATTTATGAGACTCTGTCGCTTTATAGAGTGACCTACATCTATCCAGCAATGTCTTGCAAACAGTCACCCCAGGTGAACTGAAACTTCCGTGCTTCCTGTCACTGTGGTGTGGTTGCACAGCAGTGACTCAGTGACATGGCAAAGTGGAATTTCTGACTTAGTGTCTCTCAAAGAAAACCATCCTAACCAGGAAGAGGATTTTGCAAGCTGGGTTATACTCCAAAATTCAGTGACAGTTACAGAAACACAGAATCACAGAAACATTCAGGTTGGAAAAGAGTCTCAGAGTCACCAAGGCCAACCCAGAACCCTACTCTGCAAGGCTCACCCCTAAACCACAGCCCCAAGCACCACAGCCAAACCACCTGCAAACACAGCCAGGCTTGGGGACTCCACCACCTCCCTGGGCAGCACATTCCAATTCCTGACCACTCTTGCCCTCAAAAAAGCTTTCCTAATGGCCAGTCTAAACCTACCCAGACAAAGCTTGAGGCCATTCCCTCTTGTTCTGTCACTAATTCCCTGGGAGAGGAGACCAGCACCAACCTCTCCACCACCTCCTTTCAGGTAGCTGTAGAGAGCCAGGAGGTCTCCCCTCAGCCTCCTCCTCTTTCACACTAACCATCCCCAGCTCCTTCAGTTGTTCTTCATCAGATTTATTCTCCATGCCCTTCCCACCTTCCTTGCCCTCCTCTGCCCTGGCTCCAGCACCTCCACATCTCTCTTGGATTATGAAACCTCTCCAGCATTATGCACCCTGATTTACCATCAGCTTGACCATGTCATGAATCCACACCATCTCAAGTATTTAAGTAAAGGCATTTTGAAGAGAAGCAACATTATTTAAGGTGGAGTACATGAGACCTAATCTGTCCAGCTCTGGAGCTCTTAAAACAGGGAGGACATGGACCTAATGGAGTGGATCCAGAGTACGGCCATGACAATGATCAGGGGGTTGGAGCACTTCTCCTTCAAGGACAGGCTGAGGAAGCTGGGGGTGCTCAGCATGGAGAAGAGGAGGTTCCGGGGAGACCTAATAGCAGCCTGGCAGTACCTGGAGGGAGCCTACAAGAAGGCCAGAGAAGGACTGTTTACAAAGCCCTGACAAGGGTCACAGGTTTGAAATTAGAGCAGAGCAGATTTGGATTGGATGTTAGGAACAGGTTCTTTACCATGAGGGTGCTGGAACACTGGTACAGGTTGCCCAGGGATGTAGTTGAGGCCCAGCCCCTGGAGATATTCAAGGTCAGGATCAACAGTGCTCCGGGCAGCCTGATCTAGTTGAGGATGTCCCTGCTGACTGCAGGGGGCTTGGACTGGATGCCCTTTGGAAGACCCTTCCAACCCAGACCATTCTATGATTTATGCCCAGAGAGTGCTCACACAGCGCCCACACAGCAGGGCTTCCACTGAGGCTCTGATCTCAGCACCATCTGCCAAAGGTGAGCCTCTGGCTGCTCAGTTATTCTGTAAGAGGACTGCTAGAGAAGGAGATGCTGGCTCCTGTGTTGTCAGCAGTAGTCTCCTAGGCAGCATCTGTCCCTAGGAAGCCAACAGTCCATGGCCCTGCCCTTCCCCAGCCTGCAGTTACGTCATGGCCCATTTCCCAGGAGAGCCTCCGAGTCAGTGAGCTTCCTGTTGGAGCAGCACTATTGTCACAAAGGGAGATTTATGGCACCAAAAGGAGACCAAACAGAATAGCTATGGTCTGGCTATCAGGATGCTGTTTTCCTGGGCTGTCTGTTTTTAGCCATGTCGTGTAAGCCAAAGGACATCAACAGGCAGGAGCCAGCTCCCCACTGCAGCCACAAAGAGCACCTTCCTCACGAGAGGTCTGGTCTGGGAACTCAGTCCAACCTGGGCTAGTTGGGGATGTCCCTGCTGACTGCAGGGAGGTTGTACTGGATGAGCTCTGGAGGTTCCTTCCAGCGTGGTGCATTCTATGATTCCATGATTCTGTGATTCTATTATTCCATGATTCTATGATTCCATGTTTCTGTGATTCCATGATTCTATGATTCCATGACTCACAGACTGACATCACCTGGAGGGCACCAAGAGCCAAAAGATTTCCCCCAGCCCCACAAGAGACCTCCTGTGAGAGATGGGCACCTGGCTCTCCAGATCATGGTGTATCTGCAGATACAAACTTGAACAGAGAAGGTTTCAGCTCAACATGAGGAGAAGCTTCTTTGCAGTGAGGGTGACAGAGCCCTGGAGCAGGCTGCCCAGAGAGGTTGTGGAGTCTCCTTCTCTGGAGACTTTCAAGCTCCACCTGGATGCATTCCTGTGTGGACTACGCTAGGTGATTCTGCTTTTGGCAGGGAGGATGGATTAGGGTTAGGGTCTCTAGAGGTCCCTTCCAACCTATAATGTTCTGTGATTCTATGCCTGTGCACAGGTGTCACATCAAAAGAGACCAGACAGGGACCTAGGAAAGGAGAAATCCAGAAGTACAGGATCCTGTCAGCCATTCCTACTTGACTTCAAGTCATGAAGTATCACAGTATCACAGTACTTTAGAGGCTGGAAGGGATCTCCAGAGATTCATCCACTCCAATTCCCTTGCCAGAGAAGGATCACCCAAGGGAGTCCACACAGGAAGATACACAGAGATACCTTGGCAAGGCCACAGAAGAGAGAGATGTTGCAAGCAGAAGCAACAGCAGAAGAAAAGAGAGAGGACTGTTTCTGCCTCTACTCTGTATTCCCATCAGCAAGCCAATGAATTCTATAGACCTTATCATTATTTTTCTTTTAGTAGTTTAACTTTCAGTCTTTGCAGTCAGGGACTAGGCTGAAGTTCCCCCTTCAAACAGAAACAAGTTGTCCTTTCATCCTCCACTGAAGAGCTGTCTGCTCTGAGGAGGATTTGCTGCCATGACTCTACCACCAAGCTCCCTCTGCCAAGAGCAGCCATGAGTGCTTTTCCCTCTTGCATCTTGATTCCAGCCCCATGAGTGGAATGGACTGATCCAAAAGGAGGTGTGTAAGCTGTAAAGTCTGTCAGCAGGCCTTGCTTGCCTTCCCAAAGGACTGCCGCTCTCCCTAACCCTCCTCCACCCTGACAAGATGCTGCAGGACCACCAAGCGATGTCCCTCAGACTTTCTCAGAACCTTTCCCATGTGCAGCACAGTCTGCAGGAGAAGTTCAAATCTGACAGGCACGGCACAGCCACTCCAGGAGCTTCTCTAGAACACATCCTGTGAAATGGAATCACAGAATCAGAGAACCACAGAATCATAGAACCATAGAACCCTAGAACCATAGAATCACAGATCCACAGAATCACAGAACCATAGAATCATAGAATCACAGAATCACAGAACCATAGAATGGTCTGGATTGGAAGGGACCTCCAAAGCTCATCCAGTCCAACCCCACCCTGCAGTCAGCAGGGACATCCTCAACTACATCAGGTTGCCCAGAGTCCTGTTGAGCCTCACCTTGAATATCTCCAGGGATGGAGCCTCAACCACCCCTCTGGACAACCTGTTCCAGTGTTCCACTGTCCTCACAATAAAGAACCTGTTCCTAACATCCAATCTAAATCTGCTCTTCTCCAGCTTAGAGCCATTGCCCCTTGTCTTGTCACTGCAGGCCTTGGCAAACAGTCCCTCTCCAGGTCAGCTCACCTGTGACACAGATGAAGTGCAGCAAATCTCAAAATGCTTAGGAAGCTCATCCACATTTTTAGCATTAAACTCCAGATGTCGTTCTTCAAAAGGTGTCCAGCACCAGAACAAGAGGACACAGTCTCAAGCTGTGGGAAATTTAGGCTGGGAAGTTTAGGCTTGATCTTAGAAAGAAGTTCTTCCCAGAAAGAGAGATTGGCTATTGGCATGGGCTGCCCAGAGAGGAGTTGGGATCGAAGTCCCTGGAGTTAAGACAAGCCTGGATGAGGCACTTAGTGCCATGGTCTGGTTGATTAGTTAGGGTTGGGCAACTGGTTGGACTTGGTGATCTGGAGGTGAGGAGAAAGTTCTTCCCAGAGAGAGAGATTGGCCATTGGAATGTGCTGCCCAGGGAGGTGGTGGAGTCACCATACCTGGAGGTATTCAAAAAGGGATTGGACGTGGAACTTGGAGCCATGGTTTAGTAATCATGAGGTGTTGGGTGACAGGGTGGACTTGATGATCTTTGAGGTCTTTTCCAACCTTATTGATTCTGTGATCTTGGAGGTCTCTTCCAACCTGGTTGATTCTGTGAAAATATTAAACTCAGAGGAGTTTTCTGATTAGCCACCATCCACTATTCTCCCTCCAGCTTTTGCTTGCTTGCTTTCAGTATGACCACTGCTAGGTGAGTAACACTTTCCCACTGCCATTGTGACGCAGAGCACAGGCAAGGAACTGACTGCACACCAAAGCGTTAACCACAGTCTGTCCCTCCGCCCCTCTTTTCCTACAGCTCCTGTCTGCAAAGGTTTGAATAACTGCTGGAATCAGGACATTAATTGAGGTCACTTCACATCACAATCACTGCATGGCTGGTTGTCCTCAGCAGGTACCTGCGTGCCTCTGGGTAATGGAACAAGTGAGCTTTAGGCTGCGTTAAAAATTGGTCACCCGGAGCAGAGCAAAACTTCCACTTGCCTCAGACAGCGAGGGGGGGCTCTTTGCTGACAGGTTTGGCCAGGCATTAAGAGCTGTTCTGACAGCAGAGCACGAGGTGCCAACTCAGCCTTGCAGGACCAGGCAGATGTAATGAGGCAATAGGACATCATGCATAGAAGCACAGACTAAACCGTTCTAGGAAGCTGTGCTCCCTTCCCCATCTTCAAGCACTGCAGACTTGCTCAGCATTACAGACAGCACTTTGGAAATTCCTTTCTCCCCTGCTGCTGTCTGCCAGAAAGTGATGGCATCAAAGAATTAGATAAGGAAACCATCTTGCAACCCGGAGCAGAATTTTGTTGAGCAAGCTGGTGGCTGGTAAGTAACTTCACTTCCTTTCATCTTTCTGCTACACTGGGTTCCAGGCTGTGGACCTTAGCTCCAGGGGGAACCTGCAAGGCATTGGTGAAGGCAAATCTCTTTCCAGGAGGTTGCTACTACACAGGAATCCATATGAGCAGTACAGAAGACACGTGGCTCCATTCATTGTAAAAGGCTGAAAACGACCCCTGTACAACAACATGCTCATAGTGACCTGACCAGCACTACAAAAGCAGTGGGCAGCCTTGGGATATAAATCCACACTGGATGCCCCAAAAATGTGTCTACACCCTCCTTAAAACCAATCTAGCTCATCACAGAATTTTCAGGGTTTAGAATTTTCAAGGAGCATCTACTTCCAACCCCTCTGACATGAGCAGGTTGCCCACAGCCACATCCACCCTGCCCTTAAAATAATTAATACACCTTCATAGAATTACAGAATTGTCAGGGTTGGAAGGGACCTCAAGGATCAGCCAGTTCCAAACCCCTGCCATGGGCAGGGACACCTCACACTACAGCAGGTTGCTCACAGCCACATCCAGCCTGGCTGCAAACACCTCCAGGGATGAAACTTCCACCACCTCCCTGGGCAACCTGTGCCAGGCTCTCACCATCCTCATGGGGAAGAACTTCTTCCTAATATTCAGTCTAAATCTCCTCTCCTCCAGTTTTGCTCCATTCCCCCCAGTCCCCCCAGTCAACATCTTCCTAGCATCCAATCTCAATCTACTCACTTGTAGTTTTGCTCCATTCCCCCCAGTCCTATCACTCCCTGACACCCTCAAAAGTCCCTCCCCAGCTTTCTGGTAGCCCACTTCAGATATTGCAAGGCCACCATGAGGTCTCCTTGGAGCCTTCTCTTCTCCAGACTGAACAGCCCCAACTCCCTCAGTCTGTCCTCATAGCAGAGCAGCTCCAGCCCTCTGCTCATCCTCGTGACCCTTCTCTGGGCACCTTCCAGCACCTCCAGATCCTTCTTGCAATAGGGGCTACACTTGGCTGTGTGCAGTTGTAAGGCTAACAGCATTTATAGCTTCGCAGTTTCAGAGCTCATCTCAGCAATTAAAATTTGAAAGTAGCAGTAAATTATTATAGCAAAACTAACAGATTTGAGCAGTTTTTAATTGGATAGGATTATCCACAACCCCAAGTGTTCTCCCAGACTTCCCCACAGAGCTGAAAAGCCCCAGATAAATCTTCCTTAACTATTCAGTCAAGGGTGTCAGGGGTAGCTTCAGCATTTTAAGTAGGTTAAGGCTGATGCATCATGGAAGACACTGGAAATTGAGACTCTGAAAAGAAATTATCCTCTGAAAAGTAATGGGATCCTGGGGTGCAGCAAGAAAAGTGAAAAGAAAAGGACTAGGGAGGTTCTTCTCCCCCTCTGCCCTCCTGAGACCACACCTGCAATCCTGTGTCCAGTTCTGGGCTCCCCAGTTCATGAAAGACAGAGACCTGCTGGAGAGAGGCCAAGGGAAAGCCATGAGGATAGTTAGGGAACTTGAGCATCTTCCCTGTGAAGAGAGACTGAGAGCCCTGGGGCTGTTGAGTCTAGAGAAGGCTGAGAGAGGATCTGATCAATGTCTATGAATATCTGAGGGGTGGGTGTCAAGTGGAGGGGGTCAAGCTCTTTTCAGTGGTGCACAGGAATAAGCCAAGGAACAATGGAGACAAACTTGAACAGAGAAGGTTTCAGCTCACCATGGGGAGAAACTTCTTTCCAGTGAAGGTGACAGCCCTGGAGCAGGCTGCCCAGAGAGGTTGTGGAGTCTCCTTCTCTGGAGACTTTCCATACCTACCTGGACGCATTCCTGTGTGGACTCCCCTGGGTGATGCTGCTTTGGCAGGGGGCTTGGACTGGATGACCTCTGGAGGTCCTTTCCAGCCTCTTACATTCTGTGATCCTGTGAACTGGTTCCATCATTAATGAGTTTTGTAAATCTTAAGTCAACAGCTGTTTATTCGTAACATACATCTCCTGTTGGCAGCTGCATGCTCTCTCCACTTCAAGGCTTCTAAGATTTCCTTGACAGAAAGCAATACACATTCACTGTACAGCATGCACTTGTAATTATTAATCAAAGCTGCTCTTTTGAACCTTAATTTTTCCAAGCTCAACTAGCTGGAAAGAAACATCAGGAAATGTATTTGGAGGTTGGTCTGAATGTTCAGAATAACAACCTATTCCCAAGGCTTACGTGGTATTGCTGACAGCTGTGTCAGACTTTTTGTGCAGGTCTGATTTTGAGACCTCCAAGTCACAAGACACAATAACCTATGTGTCAGGTTTGCTTACAGTATTGCACCATGAGTCTTGCATCTGGGAAAGAACAACCCCATGGAGCACTAGAGGTTGGGGACTGTTGGAGAGCAGTGAAGGGAGAAAGGACCTGGAGGTCCTGGTGGATGGGAGGTTGACCATGAGCCAGCAATGTGCTCTTGTAGCCAAGGCGGCCAAGGCCATTCTGGGGTGGATTAGCAGGGCTGTGGTCAGTAGGTCCAGAGGAGTTCTCCTTCCCATCTACTCTGCCCTGCTGAGGCCACATCTGGAATAGTGAGTCCAGTTCTGGGTCACTCAGTTCAAGAAGGACCTCAGGGAAATGCTTGAAAGAGACCAGTGCAGAGCCATGAAAATGATGGAGTGGAACAAATACCTTAGGAGGAGAGACTGAGGGAGCTAAGGGCTCTGTAGCTTGGGGAGGAGACTGAGGTGACCTCATTCATGTTGATAAAGATGTGCAGGGTGAGTGCCTAGAGGCTGGAGCCAGGCTCTGCTGGGGGATGCCCAGTGCCAGCACAAGGGGCAGTGGTGGAAGTTGAGCCAGAGAAAGTTCCATGGAAACAGGAGGAAAATGTTTTCCCTTTGAGGGTGACAGAGCCCTGGAAGAGGCTGCCCAGGGGGGTTGTGGAGTCTCCCTCTCTGGAGATACTCAAGCCTTGCCTGGATGTGTTCCTGTGTGATCTGCTCTAGGTGCTCCTGCTCTGGCAGTGGGGCTGGGCTGGATGAGCTTTTGAGGTCCCTTCCAACCCCTAACATTCTGTGCTTCCGTGTGATCAGTTCTGAGGTGACATGTTGTCTTTCAAACATCCACAGAAACCCCTCCAGCTGAAGAGGTGAAACAGAACTAAGCAGAGAAGTGCCAACACACCAGGCACTACCAAACTGATCTGGCATAACTCCAAGGGAAACAAACCAAACAACATGTTTTATTTTCAGCACTATCTGTGCATAATTGTGTACAAAAATCAAAGTGTGTACAAAACCCACATTCTTCTTGTATAAAATGTCCAAATTACATACAGAGCATTAAAACCCTAAAGCCCTACAAGAAGAACCCAACTGCCTGCCAGCCACCTACTTCCTTTACTTCATGTTAAACTGTTTGCATTCCTTATAAAGGCAAAACAGGCTGTCAGCATAAATCACTGACATTTTGTCACTCTCCCAGACACAGGCAACTCAGAAAAGAGGTAATTAAAACATCCAACTCGTGAAAAAACATCCTTCTGAGTTTTAGAGATTAACTACTCCTAAATACCTGAGTTTGAAGTGGGGCTGGGGCAAGGCCACTGTTGAAGGTGGCTGAGGTTGCACTGTCTAGAGAAGTTGAAGTTAACTGTAGAAGAAGGGTATTGCCCCCAGAAGGCCAAACGTTCCTATCAGGACACACTGATGGGCTGCAGTACTATACATATGGAACTCTAATAGTCATCTTGGCTAAAAAGCTGTGGACAGGAAACAAACCCTACCACCAGAAAAGGGCAACAAAGCTGGTGAGGGGTTTGGAGCACAATCCCCATGAGGAGAGGCTGAGGGAGCTGGGGTTGCTTAGCCTGGAGAAGAAGAGGCTTAGGGGAGACCTTCTTGCTCTCTCCAACTCCCTGAAGGGAGGTTGTAGCCAGGTAGGGGTTGATCTCTTCTCCCAGACAACCAGCACCAGAACAAGAGAACACAGTCTCAAGCTGTGAGATTTAGGCTGGATGTGAAATTCTTCCCAGACAGAGAGCTTGGCCATTGGAATGTGCTGCCCAGGGAGGTGGAGGAGTCACCATCACTGGAAGTGTTTAGGAAGAGACTGGCTGAGGCACTCAGTGCCATGGTTTAGGTGCTGCTATGGTGTTGGGGGATAGGTTGGACTGGGTGATCTCAAAGGTCTTTTCCAACCTGGTTAATTCTTTTCTTTTTTCTCCTTTTCTTTTTTCTCCTTTTCTTTGCTTTGCTCTTTTCTTTTCTTTTCTTTTCTTTTCTTTTCTTTTCTTTTCTTTTCTTTTCTTTTCTTTTCTTTTCTTTTCTTTTCTTTTCTTTTCTTTTCTTTTCTTTTCTTTTCTTTTCTTTTCTTTTCTTTTCTTTTCTTTTCTTTTCTTTTTTCTTTTCTTTTCTCTTCTCTTTTCTTTTCTTTTCTTTTCTTTTCTTTTCTTTTTTCTTTTCTTTTCTTTTCTTTTCTTTTTTCTTTTCTTTTCTCTTTTCTTTTCTTTTCTTTTCTTTTCTTTTCTTTTCTTTTCTTTTCTTTTCTTTTCTTTTCTTTTCTTTTCTTTTCTCTTTTTTCTTCTCTTTTCTTTTCTTCTCTTTTTTCTTTTCTTTTCTTTTCTTTTCTTTTCTTTTCTCTTTTTTCTTTTCTTTTCTTTTCTTTTCTTTTCTTTTCTTTTCTTTTCTTTTCTTTTCTTTTCTTTTCTTTTCTTTTCTTTTCTTTTTTCTTTTCTTTTCTTTTCTTTTCTTTTCTTTTCTTTTCTTTTCTTTTCTTTTCTTTTCTTTTCTTTTCTTTTCTTTTTTCTTTTTTCTTTTTTCAAACCCCTGCATTTTGCATGCTAGCTATCTAATGAAGTAATGTGAATGTTTTTGGCAGCAAGTTAAGAGCAGTAAGTAGTAAATGTGGTTTTGTTACAGCACTGTGTTGCACTGACAATTCATACAGTAACATAAACAAATACACCACAGCTGCCTTTAGGAGGGCTGGTTAAAAAATCAAGCAACTGAGGTGTTTGGTGCTGTTGACCTAGGACAGTATTCAGGGGCATGACCACAACAGAGTATCTTGAAAAGCAACACACTGGTTGCATAAAAAAAGAAGTAAATCATCTCAGCTTCAAGAGGTGCCACTATAAAAAAACCTCAACCCCAAAAACACCCTCAACATAAAACCTCACAGCAATGTTGTGACATAATAAATTAAGACATAACTCTCACACACACACAGAGGATCACATAGGATGTTAGGTGTGGGAAAGGACCTCTGGAGACCTTTGAGTCCAAACCCCCTGCCAGAGCAGGATCATAGAGGCCAGCACAGGTCACACAGGAACACATCCAGACAGGGCTGAAAAGTCTCCAGAGAAGTCTGGAGAGGAGAAGAGCAAAAGGGGATCTAATAAATGTCTATAAATATCTGAGGGCTGGGGGTCAGAAAGGAAAGGACAGGGACAGCCTCTGCTCACTTGTGCCCTGGGACAGGACAAGGACGGAAACTCCAGCACAGGAAGTTCCACCTCACCATGAGGAAGAACTTGACTGTAGGGATCCCAGAGCACTGGAACAGGCTGCCCAGAGATTGTGGAGTGATATAAACACTGCTTGAAACACTGACATTTTAGATTGGCGTGGGAAGTTCTAAAAGTTTGGCCTGATCAGTGAGAAGTGAAAGGATGCTGCACCTGATCTAGTGTGAGGTGTCCCTGCCCATATCAGGGGGCTTGGAACTAGATGATCCTTGAGGTCTCTTCCAACCCTAACAATACTATGACTCTATGATATAAAGGATATAAACACTGCTTGAAACACTGGCATTTTAGATTGGGATGGCAAGTCCTAAAAGTTTGGCCTGATCAGTGAGAAGTGAAAGGATGCTGCACCTGATCTAGTGTGAGGTGTCCCTGCCCAAGGCAGGGGGTGGTTGGAACTGGATGATCCTTGAGGTCCCTTCCCACCCTGATGATTCTACAGTATCTACAACCACAAGCTTTTAAAATGCACACTACAACCCCCCAAATCATTCTACAGAACAGCTGTCATCCAGCTGGATGGCAGAAATTATGTCTTGCCCCAGAAATCCTTCCTCTTCTGAGCTCGTTCCAGTATCTGAGACGCAAGCGAGCTGGAGGCTGCTGAGCGAGCAGAAATCTGCGACAACCTGTCCTCTGGGGAGGGGGGGAAAGCAACAAGAGAAGAAGTTAAACAGCCAGAAGATTAAACAGACACATTAAACCACAGCTGACATTTATGGCAGACTATGAAAGAGCAAATATTTTCGTGCCCTCTTTCGCAACGGATGCTGACATAGTACCACGACGCGCTCTATTTACACTGTGCACCAGCAACTGGTGCTGGAGCCAGGGCAGAGCAGGGCAAGGAAGCTGGGGAAGGGCATGGAGAATAAATCTGATGAAGAGCAACTGAAGGAGCTGGGGATGGGTAGTGTGAAACAGAGGAGGCTGAGGGGAGACCTCCTGGCTCTCTACAGCTACCTGAAAGGAGGTTGTGCAGAGGTTGGTGCTGGTGTCTTCTCCCAGGTAGTGATAGAACAAGAGGGAATGGCCTCAAGCTGCTACTGGGGAGGTTCAGACTGGACAACAATGTCCCTGGAGGTGTTTAAGAAAAGCCTGGATGAGGCACTTAGTGACATGGTTTACTTGATTAGTTAGGGTTGGGTGATCAGTTGGACTTGATGATCGTGGAGGTCTCTTCCAACCTGGTTGATTCTGTGATTCTCTGTGATTAGGAAACCTTTTTCCAGGACAAGAGTGGTCAGGGATTGGAATGTGCTGCCCAGGAAGGTGGTGGAGTCCCCAGGTCTGGCTGTGTTTCAAAGAGGTTTGGATGTGGTGCTTGGGGCTCTGGTTTAGTGGTGAGCCTTGCAGAGTAGGGGTCTGGGTTGAACTTGGGGATCTTGAGGGTCTCTTCCAACCTGAATGTTTCTGTGATATGCAGGAGAGGAATCTCACTGGACAGCTACTAGGGTGCTTGGTAAGTTTAAGAGAGCTACATGTCCAACTCCCTCCTGTCCCCTGGGAATTGCTCAACGCTCCAAGTCATCTTGCTCTGGCAGAGGGGTTGGACTGGATGATCTTTCAAGGTCCCTTCTGGCCCCTAAAATTCTGTGCTCTTTGCATTTACAGTCCTGTCTCAGAAGACCTCAGAAATTGTTCCTGTGCCACTGAATTCTGTATAGACCAGACTCTCATACTATCATGCTCTTGGATGAAACCCATCACTTCAAGCAAAGCAAACAACCTTAGAATCATAGAATTGTTAGGGCTGGAAGGGACCTCAAGGACCAGCCAGTTCCAGCCCCCCTGCCATGGGCAGGGACACCTCACACTACAGCAGGTTGCTCACAGCCACAGCCAGCCTGGCTGCAAAAACCTCCAGGGATGAGGCTTCAACCCTGGGCAACCTGTGCCAGTCTCTCACCACCCTCATGGGGAACAACTTCTTCCTAACATCCAATCTGAGCCTACCCATTTCTAGTTTTGCTCCATTCCCCCCACTCCTATCACTCCCTATCACCCTAGAAAGTCCCTCCCCAGCTTTCTTGTAGCCTCCTTCAGATACTGGAAGGCCACAAGAAGGTCTCCTTGGAGCCTTCTCTTCTGATATAAAACATGACAAATGTCAGAACCCCGAAAGAGCCCTTCTGAGCCACACTGCTCTGGTGTGCCACAAGCTGCCAAATGTCTTCTGAGAAACCCCAGGAAGTTTAACACACAGACAAGAAGAAGCATGCTTTAAAAATGGACTTTTGAAAGGTCCTCTTTCTGAATCCAGGGTCCACTTCACACCCAGCAGGACTCAATAAAATGAAGCACCCTGGAAGCTGCTTCTCTGATACAAAGCACACTGTACTTATCTAACATCACTATTAAAATCTTACTGCAACTCTGGCTGGATGAAAAAATGGCCTTAATTACATTCTTCTCCTATAATGGATTTAAGGAGATCAGAGTAGGATAGGATAGGATGGGATAGGATGGGATAGGATGAGATAGGATGGGATGGGATAGGATAGAATAGGATAGGATTAGACCAGGTTGGAAAAGACCTTCTAGATCAACCTATCACCCAACACCATCTAATCCACTAAACCATGGCACCAAGCACCCCATCCAGTCTCTTCCTAAACACCTCTAGTGATGGTGACTCCACCACCTCCCTGGGCAGCCCATCCCAGTGGCCAGTAACTCTTTCTGTGACATTACTATTTCTAATTACAACTTTTTGTAACCCTCCTCCCAGCAAACAAATAAAACTTCCTCAGCTCAGTCCTGACACTTTACTTTGCCACTGCTTCAATTAAGTTTTTACAGCATATCTACATTGTAGAAACACAGAATCACAGAATGCTCTGGGTTGGAAGAGACCTCCAAATCTCATCCAGTGCGATACCCCCCTGCAGTCAGCAGGGACATCCTCAACTGAATCAGATTGCCCAGAGCCCTGTTGAGCTTCACCTCGAATATCTCCAGGGATGGAGCCTCAACCACCCCTCTGGACAACCTGTTCCAGTGTTCCACCATCCTCATAGTAAAGAAGCTGTTCCTAACATCCAATCTAAACCTGCCCTTCTCTACTTTGAAGCCATTGCTTCATCCTGTCACTGCAGTCTCTCTCCATCCTTCCTGTAGCCCCCTTCAGGTACTGGAATGCTGCTATTAGGTCTCCCTGGAGCCTATGTTACCTGTGGTCCATTTATATAGATCTTTAAGGAAGTAGAATTCAACTGTAATTTAAATGACCTGAGAGGATGATACAGAGGCTCACTCTTCCACATGCCTACTCCAGCCCAGAGTCCAGCCCTGAGGCTGTTTCTAATCATGCAGTGTCCCACCACCCTCATAGTAAAGAGCCTGAAATACAGTGGTCAGTGTAAGAAGCCCACACACTGCGCCTAACAGCTACACTGCCATGTGTGAGAGAACTGCTAACTGCACTTCTGCACACATGCAATTGGAGTAACTCCCAGGTTTGCATGTGCATGAAAAGAAATGGGCACATGAACTCCCTGTGAGGAAAAAAAACAACAAACAAAAAGGAACAGCAGTTAAGAGTATTGAATCTGTGTGCAGGGAGGTGCAGAGTGCTGTAGGATTTTGCAGATGCTTGGCTGAGCCATCTGCACAACCCACAGAGTTTTCAGCCAACTGCAGTGAGTAAAACAGAGAATTGGCCTGAACCCTTCTCAAAACCAAGAAGCAAAGAAGCCTAAGAGGCACAGCAAAAGGCTTTAGGTTTCTCTGTGGTGTGTTTATAAATAAACTGCAATCAGAGAGATGCTTGCTCTGCCCATAGTCTAATCTGAGCCAAACCCAGAGGCCTGCAGCTAGCAGAGCACCACATCAAGCTCAATCTCATCACTGTGCTAAGAAACAGCATACAGCAGCTCAAGCTAATGAGGCTGCAGTGCCTTTGGCTGATTCACACTACTGAGTGAGTTTGTGTCTGCCCACAAAAGGCACAAAAATGCAGTGCAGTGGTGCACTGGCTGCTCCCCAGCATTAACTTTACACTAAACAGGGAAAAAAAGCCCCTAACAGCTGTTGTAGTTTTAGGGAGGGGAGAGAAGCATTTTTACCCCTCCCCAGAAGAGAAAAAGAAAACTCTCCACTCCACACAGGATTAGAAAAAATGGAAGCTTAAATGGAGATACTGTTCAGAGAATCACAGAAACACAGAACCAGAGAGTCACAGAACCAGAGCGTCACAGAATCATCCAGGCCAGAAGGGACCTCCAAAGGTCATCCAGGCCAACCCCCTCTGCAGTCAGCAGGGACATCCCCAACTAGATCAGGCTGCACAGGGACATGTCCAGCCTCACCTTGAATATCTCCAGGGATGGGGCCACAACCACCTCCCTGGGCAACCTGTTCCAGTGTTCCACCACCTTCAGAGTAAAGAACTTCTTCCTGATATCCAATCTAAATCTGTTCTTCTCTAGTTTGAAACCATTGCTCCTTGTCCTGTCCTTGCAGGCCTTTGCAAACAGTTTCTCTCCATCCTTCTTGTACCCTTCAGGTAGTTGTAGAGAGCAAGAAGGTCTCTCCTGAGCTCCTCTTCTCCAGGCTAAGCAACCTCAGCTCCCTCAGCCTCTCCTCACAGAGCTGTGCTCCAGACCCCTCCCCAGCTTTGTTGCCCTTCTCTGGACACCTTCCAGCAACTCAACATCTTTCCTAAACTGAGGGACCCAGAACTGGACACAGGACTCCAGGTGTGGCCTAACCAGTGCTGAGTCCAGGGCAGATTGACTTCCTTGCTCCTGCTGGCCACATTATTCCTGATCCAGGCAGGATGCCATTGGCCTTCTTGGCCACCTGGGCACACTGATGTTCAGCTTACTACCAGGCTGCCCAAGGCTGAAAGCCTCCCCTGAAATTCCATACAAGAGATAAGGTTCAGTTGGGAAAAGAGAGAGAGAGAGGGAAAAAGGAAGGAAAAAGGCTGGATGTTAGGAAGAAGTTCTTCCCAGAAAGAGAGATTGGCCATTGGGATGTGCTGCCCAGGGAGGTGGTGGAGTCACCATCCCTGGAGGTGTTTAGGGAGAGCCTGGATGAGGCACTTGGTGCCATGGTTTAGTTGTCAGGAGGTGTTAGGTATTAGGGTAAGGTGGTGTTGAATGATAGGTTGGACTCAACAACCTCAAAGGGCACTTCCTACCTCTATTCTATTCCATTCCATTCTATTCCATTCCATTCTATTCTATTCTATTCTATTCTATTCTATTCTATTCTATTCTATTCTATTCTATTCTATTCTATTCTATTCTATTCTATTCTATTCTATTCAGAAACTAAGCATCCAGCTTATATAGGGAAGGGAGATGCAGGCTGATGGGAATGAAATAACAAAAGAGTACACCTTCTGGTGGTATCCTGGGCTGCATTAAGAGAAGTGTGTCCAGCAGCCCAAGGGAGGTTTTCCTCCCCCTCTACTCTGCCCTGGTGAGACCACACCTGGAATACTGTGTCTAACAGGGGGCTACCAGAGTGCTGAAGGGCCTTGAGGACTGCCCTAAGAGGAGAGGCTGAGAGACCTGAGGCTGTTTAGTCTGGAGAAGAGAGAACTTAGAGCGGATGTGATCAATGTCTATAAATATCTGAGGGCTGGGGGTCAGGAAAGAAGGGACAGGGACAGCCTCTGCTCACTTGTGCCCTGTGGTAGGACAAGAGGCAATGGATGGAAACTACAGCACAGGAGGTTCCACCTCAACATCAGGAGGAACTTCTTTACTGTAAGGGTCCCAGAGCCCTGGAGCAGTCTGCCCAGAGAGGTTGTGGAGTCTCCTTCTCTGGAGCCTTTCCAGCCCTGTCTGGATGTGTTCCTGTGTGACCTGTGCTGGATTCTGTGTTCCTGCTCTGGCAGGGGGGTTTGACTCAATAATCTTTGGAGGTTCCTTCCTACCCCTAATATCCTGTGATCCTGTGATGTCCACTTCCTGGGTGATCTGGCCCTTTCTGGAGTACCTTAAGGAACTCTATGGCTCTTAAACCCACAACAAAAGCAATCAGAGTAACAGGATGCCATTAAGTACCCCTAAGGCACTGAGCAGAGGAGCAGGTGTTAACGACAATGAGCAGGATCATTCCATGCTGCACATCTGTTGCTGAAGTTTCACAAAGAAAATCTTCTCTCTTAAGATGCTTGGTACTTGTAAAGTTGCATCCAAAGCTATTGCAGCTGCAAAGCCTGAGCTGGGATGGTTCTGCAGTTTACATCTGTTGCTATAGACAGAAAAGCTTAAAAAAAATCTTGTGGGGAGGAAATGATTTTAAGTATGGAACTCAGCAAGCTTGAACCACAATGGTCTACTTAATTTTCAGCTGCATTTAAATGGCTTTGTCTTAAAATACACCTCCAGATTCATGCTTCAGATTACTAGAATCACAGAATCATCAGGGCTGGAAGAGATCGCAAGGATCACCTAGTTCATCCCCTCCTTGTAGTCAGCAGGGGCATCCTCCACTAGATTAAGTGGCTCACAGCCACAGCCAGCCTGGCTGCAAAAACCTCCAGGGATGAGGCTTCCACCACCTCCCTGGGCAACCTGTGCCAGTCTCTCACCACCCTCATGGGGAACAACTTCTTCCTAACACCCAATCTGAATCTACCCATTTCTAGTTTTGCTCCATTCCCCCCAGTCCTATCTCTACCTGACACCCTAAAATGACCCTTCCCAGCTTTCTTGTAGCCCCCTTCAGATACTGCAAGGCCACAACTAGGTCTCCTTAGAGCTTTCTCTTCTCCAGACTGAACAGCCCCAACTCCCTCAGTCTTTCCTCATAGCAGAGCAGCTCCAGCCCTCTGCTCATCCTCATGGCCCTTCTCTGGGCACCTTCCAGCACCTCCAGATCCTTCCTGTAATAGAGGACACAGTATTCCTGTAATAGAACTGGACACAGTACTCCAGGTGGGGTCTCACCAGAGTGGAACAGAGGGGGAGAATCACCTCCCTGGCCCTGCTGGCCACACTTCTCTTGCTGCAGCCCAGGCTCTGCTTGGCTCTCTGGGCTGCAAGTGCTCACTGCTGGCTCCTGTTGAGCTTCTCATCCCCCAGCACCCCCAAGTCCTTTTCTTCAAGCCAGCCCCTGCCCAGCCTACACTTATGCTGGGGATTGCCCCAACCCAGCTGCAGAACCTTGCCCTTGGTCTTGCTGAACCTCATGAGGTTGATTTGGGTTCACCTCCCCATAACCATAATCTTTACATCATTTTAGTAGAACAATGTGGTAGTTACTCATGCAAACATATAAGACAGTCTGTCTTACTACATTCAGAGATCTTTCACATCAGTGCACAAGTTAAAATTCATCCATACACACACAGGATACACAACAATATTTTGAGACATGAAATACCTTCATCATTATGGTTCCTTTCCTGAAGGGGTAACTGGAAAGACCTTGGTTTGGGATTGCCAAGATTCCCTAAGACAAAAAGTCAAAGGCATACTTTTGAATCGTTTCAAAAGAGAGCAAAGGAAACTCTTCCCATTTAGAGCCCTTCTAAAATGTCATTTCCAAAACACTAAGTTTTACAAACAGCAAACACTCCAAGAGATGCTTTTACTCCACCCTGAGGTAAAATAAACTTACTCCACTGTGTTCTCCTCAGTGCAGCTATCTTTGGTAGATGACAGTGAGTAAACTGCCGTCAAGGTGCAGAGCTAGAACTCAGCATCAATTTCAATCTTGGGTCCCAAGGAAACTAATCTGCATTTCACTATCCCACTTAACCTGACACCCACTTCACAGAATCATAGAATTGTTAGGGTTGGAAGGGGCCTCAAGGAGCATCCAGATCAAGGAACAGCCAGATCAAAGTGCCTGGGTCTCTCCCAGGCAAGCAGCACCAGAACAAGAGGACACAGTCTCAAGCTGCGCCAGGGGAGGTTTAGGCTGGAGGTGAGGAAGAAATTCTTCCCAGCAAGAGAGATTGCCCATTGGAATGTGCTGCCCAGGGAGGTGGTGGAGTCACCATCCCTGGGAGTGTTTAAGAAGAGCCTGGATGAGGCACTTGGTGCCATGGTTTAGTTGATTAGATGGTGTTGGGTAATAGGTTGGACTTGATGATCTCTGAGGTCTTTTCCAACCTGGTTAATTCTGTATTCTGTACCTCTGAGATGTGCACATTTCCTCATCAAGACTAAAGATATAATGGAAAAGCTTCTGTTTACAAACAACATGTTCTTTGTAGAGCCTGTAAGGCAGCCAACCCAGCACTCTCTTGGCCTGGATGCTGCAGAGTAGCCACTTCCATCCTGCAGCACTCTAAACACAACCTGTTAGTACACAAACCCCACCATTGTGCTGGAATTCTGGATCCTTGAGAGTCCCTTGAATACGAGGAGATGGCTTCCAGAAAGGCATAGCACAGTTTTGGGCTGACTTCAGCACAGGAGGTGTAGAGGAATGCCTTTGATGAGCTGAAGCAATAGGAACTTGCTGGTTAGAAACACTGTTAGGAGGCCACAGCTCCTGCCTAAGTGGCAGAGGATCCAAAGTTCCAAGCCCAGCAGGTGGAGAAGTAAGGAGTGAAACAGCTTCCACACCCTAAAACACAAGAGAAATTACAATCAGTAAGAACCCCATACCAGCATCTCATCTACAGATCCACACACAAGCAGCAGATGTTGGCTTATGTGGTTACACTGCTCAGGAGGGTACTGGAAGAAGTATTTCAAGCTTGTGAAGTACTTCTTCAATACTTCTTTAAGTATTAAGCTTAAAGAAAATGCATTCCTGATAGCAAGTGTTTAACATGGTCTGGAAGTCATCTAGCCAGGTCAAACCAAAAGCTACTTTTCTTCCAAGCAACAAAAAAAACCTGTTAGATTTTAAACTAACTTAATTGTGAGGCACTGGAACAGGTTACCAGAGATGTTGTGGATGTTCCCTCCCTGGAAGTGGTCTAGACCAAGCTGGATGGGGCTTTCAGCAAGCTGGTCTAGTGGAAGGTGTCCCTGCCCATGGCTGGGGTGTTGGAACTGGATGATCTTTAAGGTCCCTCCCAGTCCCAACTGTTCTATGACTCTGTGATCAGCTGCTAATGCAATTGTGCCTGCTTCTGTTACAGAACTCACTACAGATGATCATCATAGTATCATAGTATCATCGTAGTATCATTCAGGGTTGGAAGGGACCACAAGGATCATCTAGTTCCAACCCCCCTGCCATGGGCAGGGACACCTCACACTAGATCAGGCTGGACAGAGCCTCATCCAGCCTGGGCTTAAACACCTCCAAGGACGGGGCCTCGACCTCCTCCCTGGACAACCCATTCCAGGGCTTCACCACTCTCATGGGGAAGAACTTCCTCCTCACCTCCAGCCTGAATCTCCCCACCTCCAGCTTCATTCCATTCCCCCTAGTCCTATCACTCCCTGAGATCCTGAGAAGTCCTTCCCCAGCCTTCCTGTAGGCCCCCTTCAGATACTGGAAGGCCACAATGAGGTCACCTGAGAGCCTTCTCTTCTCCAGACTGAACAGCCCCAACTCCCTCAGTCTGTCCTCACAGGAGAGGTGCTCCAGCCCTCTGATCATCCTTGTGGCCCTTCTCTGGACACCTTCCAGCACCTCCACATCCCTCTTGCAATAGAGGCTCCAGAACTCCCTGGGCAACCTGTGCCAGTCTCTCACCACCCTCATGGGGAAGAACTTCTTCCTGACATCCAATCTGAATCTACCCATTTCTAGTTTTTTTTCCATTCCCCCCAGTCCTATCACTCCCTGACACTCTCATGGCCCTTCTCTGGACACATTCCAGCACCTCCAGATCCTTCCTCTAACAGAGGCTCCAGAACTGGAGGCAGTACTCCAGGTGGGGTCTCACCAGAGCACAGCAGAGGGGGAGAATCACCACCCTCGACCTCCTGGCTTTGCTTCTCTTGATGCAGCCCAGGACCAACAGCTCCTGATGGCAGGGTTGTTTGTTTGTGGGGGGTATTTTGTTTGGGTTTTTTTTACAGCAGATCCTGTGCATTTAGCAGAGAAAGCCAAAATAGAGTTCACTGAATCTCACTCCAATATTTTTGCTGGGTACACCCCAAGACAAAAATATTGTCTTCAGCCATCAGCCATTTTGAATCACAGATGCTGAGAGTTTTAGAAGAGGAAATGACAGCTCTCAAAACACACAATTTATTAGGTAATTTATTCACAATGACTTCAAAGCACATTCTTAAAATGCACAATGGCAAGTCCTTTTCTGGCTCACCTGGAAGGGCCTTCTTTTTGAAGCCTCTCTAGCCCCCTTCTTAGCAGCAGAAGGGTGTGCTCCTAAACCTCTTGTTCTCCTCTGTGAAGATGATGACCTCAGCTTAGGAGGAGACACTAAAACTGCACCTCCTGTTAGAGTGGAGAAGACTGTTATTACTTCAAGTAATCTAATAGATTCATTTAGAATCATAGAATCAAGAGGGTTGGAAAAGACCTCAAAGATCATGAAGCCCAACCTGTCACCCAACACCTCATGACTACTAAACCATGGCACCAAGTGCCACGTCCAATCCCCTCTTGAACACCTCCAGGGATGGGTCTTTTTCTTTTATTTTTTATCTTAGAATAGAATAAACCAGGTTGGAAGAGACCTTCAAGATCATCGTGCCAGCCCATCAACCAATCCAACCCACCTAAACAACTAACCCATGGCACCAAGCACCCCATCAAGTCTCCTCCTGAACACCTCCAATGATGGTGACTCCACCACCTCCCCAGGCAGCCCATTCCAATGGGCAATCACTCTCTCTGGGTAGAACTTCTTCCTAACCTCCAGCCTAAACCTCCCCTGGCACAGCCTGAGACTGTGTCCTCTTGTTCTGGTGCTGGCTGCCTGGGAGAAGACACCAACCTCTGCCTGGCTACAACCTCCCTTCAGGTAGTTGTAGAGAGCAATAAGGTCACCCCTGAGTCTCCTCCAGGCTAAGCAACCCCAGCTCCCTCAGCCTCTCCTCACAGGGCTGTGTTCCAAACCCCTCACCAACTTCGTTGCCCTTCTCTGGACATGCTCCAGCAAGTCAACCTCCTTCCTAAACTGAGGAGCCCAGAACTGGACACAGGACTCGAGGTGTGGCCTAACCAGTGCAGTGTACAGGGGCAGAATGACCTCCCTGCTCCTGCTGGCCACACTGTTCCTGATGCAGGCCAGGATGCCATTGGCTCTCTTGGCTGCCTGGGCACACTGCAGGCTCATGTTCAGCCTACCATCAACCAGCAACCCCAGGTCCCTCTCTGCCTGGCCGCTCTCCAGCCATTCTGACCCCAGCCTGTAGCACTGCATGGGGTTGTTGTGGCCAATGTGCAGAACCTGGCACTTGGATGTGTTCAATCTCCTGCCCTTGGACTCTGCCCATCTGTCCAGCCTGTTGAGGTCCCTCTGCAGAGCCTCTCTACCCTCCAGCAGATCAACTCCTGCCCCCAGCTTGGTGTCTTCAGCAAATTTACTGATGATGGACTCAATGCCCTCATCCAGATCATCAATGAAGATGTTAAAGAGCACAGGGCCCAGCACTGATCCTTGGGGCACACCACTAGTGCCTGGCTGCCAGCTGGATGTGGCACCATTCACCACCACCCTCTGGGCTCAGCCCTTTAGTTCTTCCTTTAGATCTTCCTTTAGTTCTTGAACTCCTGCTTTGCATTTGAAAGTCTTTTTACCAACAGCTGGGGTAGTAAGATCATGATGAGTCCTCCGAGCTCCACCGAGAGCTCTCAGCTTTGGAGTAGGAAGCCGGCCGCCCACCCTCGAGGATGCAGAAGAAGAATTTGACACAGCTGCAGAGGAGTTCAGCACCAAGGCACTCTCACTGAAAAAAAAAATTAATTAGCCAAAAAGAGAGAGATAAATTATTAAAGGAGTTGTGCACTGTAGCATTTTGTTTCTAATATCACAGAGTCACAGAATGTTAGGGGTTGGAAAGGACCTTGAAAGCTCATCCAGTCCAACCCCCCTGCCAGAGCAGGAGCACCTAGAGCAGATCACACAGGAACACATCCAGGCAGGTTTTGAGTATCTCCAGCAAGGGACAACTCCACAACCCCCCTGGGCAGCCTCTTCCAGGGCTCTGTCACCCTCACAGGGAAAACATTTGCCTCCTGTTTCCATGGAGCTTCCTCTGCCTCAGCTTCCACCACTGCCCCTTGTGCTGGCATTGGGCATCACCCAGCAGAGCCTGGCTCCAGCCTCTTGGCACTCACCCTGCACCTCTTTATCAACATGGATGAGGTCACCTCTCAGGCTCCTCCTCTCCAAGCTACAGAGCCCTCAGCTCCCTCAGGCTCTCCTCCTAAGGAAGATGTTCCACTCCATCATCTTTGTGGCTCTGTGCTGGACTCTTTCAAGCAGTTCCCTGAGGTACTTTTTGAACTGAGGGCCCAGAACTGGACACAAGATTCCAGATGTGGCTTCACCAGGGCAGCGTACAGGGGCAGGAGAACCTCTCTCAACCTACTAACCACAGCCCTTCTAATCCAGCCCAGAATGGCCTTGGCTTTCTTGGCCACAAGAGCACACACTCCTACAATGAAACCTAAGGCCAGAAAGTTAGGGCTATAAAACACCAACAGCCTACAGCTAAAACATCTGCTTGCAACGTGGAATCCTGGATTCCAGATGTGGAGCCTCCGCTTCTGATTTCTTTATGTAAATGGATAAAACACAAACAGTCTCAAGCTGCAAAAATCAGATTCCCTCTGTCCCAGTAAACATTGAATGTATTGCTTTCCAGTAGCAGAGATTCAACAGGAGGGCTGAGTACTCACCTAGAAAAGAGTCAAACCTGGTTGCCACCTGTCAGTGCGGTGGAACTGGAACCAAACATCCCCCACATTCAGGTAGCCACTCTTGCCCCTAGGCAAATCAGCACTACCACTTCTGCCTTCTTCCTCCAGATGCATTTGGAAAGGAGCTGGTGGCATAGCCACACTATGCAAGGAACCTGGGGTTGCTTAGCCTGGTGAATAGGAGACTCAGGGGAGACCTTATTGCTCTCTACAACTACCTGAGGGGAAGTTGCAGCCAGGTGGGGGTTGGTCTCTTCTCCCAGGCAACCAGCACCAGAGGACATAGTCTCAAGCTGTGCCAGGGGAGGTTTAGGCTGGATGGTAGGAAGAAATTCTTCCCAGAAAGAGAGCTTGGCCATTGGAATGTGCTGCCCAGGGAGGTGGTGGAGTCACCATCACTGGAAGTGTTTCAAAAGAGCCTGGATGAGGCACTTGGTGCCATGGTTTAGTTGATTAGATGGTGTGGAGTGATAGGCTGGACTGGATGATCTCCAAGGTCTTTTCCAACCTGGTTAATTCTACTCTATACTATTCTACACTCAAAACAACCCCATTTAGTTTTACCCTTCCATTTTCTTGTCTTCATTGGCATCCTTTGAGTAAAAAAAGTATATAAACATACACACCCCCACACACACACAAACAAACCGTTTAGTTTTACCCTTCTTTCTTATCTTCATTGACATCCTTCTTAGTTCCTTCTAACTGCTGAGCCACAACTGCAGCCTGCTCATCTTGGGTTCCTTCCTCTTCTGTTGCCTTTGGATTCTCCCTTTCTTTGGTGCCTTCTGGCTCACCCCAAGCTAAACGCCTTTTGACTGGAACAGCTGAGGCATCTGGTAGCTCTTTCCTCTCAGTGCTGTCCTGATGTGGCTGTTCTCTGGAGTCAGGCTGCTGCAGCATTTTGGGGCTTGGTGCAGTCTCCTTATCAGAAACTCTAAGTAACAAAAGCAAGCAGTGTTTCATCCCACTGAAGCAGTGTTTCAAACCATTGATCTGCACAAGACAGACATGCCTATGGACAACACAGCCATCCAGTTCAGTCTCTTGCTACCAGCACAGCTCTGATATTGAAAAGTGGCACAGCTGACAAGATGAAAGGTTACATTTAGAATCATAGAATTTTTAGGGATGAAAAGGACCTCAAGGAGCATCTGGCTCCAACCCCCTGCCATGGGCAGGGACACCTCACACTACAGCAGGTTGCTCACAGCCACAGCCAGCCTGGCCTTAAAATCCTCCAGGGATGAGGCTTCCACCACCTCCCTGGGCAACCTCTGCCAGTCTCTCACCACCCTCATGGGGAAGAACTTCTTCCTAACATCCAACCTGAATCTACCCATTTCTAGTTTTGTTCCATTCCCCCCAGTCCTATCACTCCCTGACACCCTCAAAAGTCCCTCCCCAGCTTTCTTGTAGCCCCCTTCAGACCCTGGCCATAATTAGGTCTCCTTGGAGCCTCTTCTTCTCCAGACTGAATTTCCTCCGATATTCAGCATCTTGTTCTGTTCCAAAGCTACAGAATCCCAAGCACGAATGATGACCTTACCCAGCAAGATCTAGTGCTCTGATGTTGCTGCTGATGCCTTCTTCTGAACTGGAAGTTGAAGACACATCCCAAAGACTGTTGTTGTCAGACAGGATCTGATTGAGGTGGTACCGGGAGAAGTGAGTTCCCTCTACTCGCTGCCTGTAAGCCTTTGCTCTTTCTCGAAGCTCTTTCACCTGCACATCAACAAAGGAGGTTTCCTAAGCTCCATGGCTGCCTAAAGTTCACTGGTAGTCTATAATATTATAGCATATTTGCAGTAGCTAATGGCAGCTAAAGGAGAAAGCCAAGTTACTCATAGTACACAGGGCCACCCACAGCACAAACATTGCATGCCGCAGTAAATGCAACGAAAGGCAAGCAAAACATAACAGAAGTGTGCATTTAATAAGCATGGTTGAGCCATGAAGCTACAGCAAAAAGCTGTCCATTACTCATACAGTGAGCACAAGAAGTTATGCAGCAGCCATGAAGGAGTTTAGTGCTGGATGCTAGCTCTTTTCATCAGACACAGTGCTCCAAACATTGAAAGAGATGCAACTGAGATGCAACCAACCTCCATATACCACATGGAATTTAGGGTGTTTTGAGATGCCTAAGGAGAGGAATACAAAATTATTCTTAAATGCCTTATTTTGCTCCCATGTCATCATTATCACTCTTGTAACTGTGTTTCAGTCTGAGTAAGAAATCAGTACTAAACACCTGTCAGCGTGGCTCTATGCTGCCTCCCTGAGATCCAGCAAAAAGCTGTGAAACCAATGCATCAGCACTAGCACTGCCCCACTTGCTGCTAGCCTTGAGGAGGTACTTTAGATTTCTAAGACTTAACACACAGAAATACATCCCCCACACACCAATGTATGCTTATGTCAAGTCACTAGGATCTGTGTGCATGTGTAATACTGTTTGAACGCTGCAAACACTCCAACTGTCTCCAGCGGCATTCCTCTTATCTCAGTGAGGAGCTGCTGATTACATGACACGTCTTGATGGTACTGTACAGAGGACATAATGTCAAAATCATTCATAGCATCACAGGATCACTGCATCATAGAATCACAGAATAGTCTGGGCCAGAAGGAACCTCCAAAGGTCAACCAATCTGACCTCTCTGCAGTCAGCAGGGACAACCTCCACTAGATCGGGCTGCCCAGAGCCCTGTCCAGCCTCACCTTGAATATCTTCAGGAATGGGGCTCCAACTACCTCCCTGGGCAACCTGTTCCAGTGTTCCAACACCCTCATGGTAAAGAACTTGTTCCTAACATCCAATCTCAATCTGCTCTGCTCTAGTTTGAAGCCATTGTCCCTCGTCCTATCACTGCAGGCCTTTGCAAACAGTCTCTCTCCACCCTTCCTGTAGCCCTCTTCAGGTACTGCCAGGCTGCTATTAGGTCTCCCCAGAGCCTCCTCTTCTCCAGGCTGCACACCCCCAGCTCCTTCAGCCTGTCTTTGTAGCAGAGCTGCTCCAACTCCTTGATCATTTTTGTGGCCCATCTGGACCTGCTGCATCAGCTCCATGCCCTTCCTGTACTGAGGGCTCCAGAGCTGTACACAGTACTCCAGCTGAGGTCTCACCAGAGTAGAGCAAAGTGGCAGAATCACCTCTCTGGACCTGCTGGCCACACATCTTTTGATGCAGCCCAGGATGTGATTTGCCTTCTGTGCTGCAAGCTCACACTGCCTGCTCATGTCCAGCTTCTCATCCATCATCATCCCCGAGTTCTTTTCCCTAGGGCTGCTTTCTATCCCCTTCTCCCCCAGTCTGTATTGACAGTGAGGATTGTTCCAGCCCAGGTTCAGAACCCTGCACTTGCTCTTGCTGAACCTCATGGGGTTCACCTGGGCACCACCTGTCCAGTGTGTGGATGCCATCCTGTCCCTCTGGTGTATCCACAACACTGCTAAGCTCAACCCCACTGTCTGTAGCAGTGATTATTAAACAGCACAGGTCACAGTACAGCTTCATTCTAGGCTAAAAGTAGTTTAGTTTTAGGGAGGAGGAAAAACAAAAGGAGAAGCCTTTTCTTTAGACATTGTACTGCAGAGTTCACACTGTCATTTTTATGGTTAAACTATTTCAACACTCACCATGCCTTGTGTCCTTCAGTCCCTTCACCCAAGCCCAATTAAAGTGCAGGAAGAAAAAGCAACAGCAAAACTTCTGTGTTTAATTGATCAAAAATAACTCTGTGACACTGTTGTTGTGCAAATTCTGGCTCACTAAGAAGAAAAACGATTCACAGGAAGCAAGCAGTCTGACAAAGAGCAGCAAAGTAGTGCTGACACCTCCTCTGGCAATATTTTTAAAGCCTTTATTTATTCTTCTTTTATGCTAGACTTCCTGCATCAATCTTCCTGCAAGGAACACAGTTCAGTGGCCCAAGTTCCACTAAACCCACTAAAAGTGACTGAATGCAGCAGATGGAAATCCACTTAGGCCTAACATCCCACCCTTTGACCCACCAAACTTCCAGAGCACAGCCCATTAAACACATATACTTGGCATTTTAAGAGGAGAGCTTGAAGTCTGAGGTGATCTGTTGGATTATTCCCTCTAAATAGATGAATTAAAAATTAATTATGATAGCCACAACAGACAGACTATAAATCCAGAGCAGCAGGACGCTGCAGGGGGGGGAAAAATACTATGTCTCCAGCCAACTGGAGAAGAAGCACAAAGGACAACCCTGGCCTTCAGTGACTCAGAGGGAGCATTATCTCAGCAGGACACAGGCCCCAGAGAGTCCCTACTGTGATTATGAATTGCTCACATTCATTTTTCAAAAGCCAAACTCAAAGAGAATTTTTAGTCAACCTGCTGAAAAGCAATCCTTTGTATTTGGAGTAGCAGCCTAGGAGTAATCGCTTACAGCTAAGGTCACACCAGGATTCTATTGCAGTCTTTTGCCTGTTTGGTCTCAGACCTTCAGAAAGTCTGCTTTGGACTCACATGTGCATTGCCAACTAAGGGAGAAAGTTCTGAAGGCACCTTGAGCAAGGATGAGTCTCAAGAAGCCATCAGAAGCAGGGTTAGATACAGCTTTGAAGAACAGAATGGATTGGAAGGGACCTCAAGGATCAGCCAGTTCCAACCCTCCTGCCAGGGAGGGACAACCTCCTGGGCAGGGACACCTCACAGTAGATCAGGTTGCTCACAGCCACATCCAGCCTGACCTTAAAAACTTCCAGGGATCACAGGATCACAGGATGTCAAGGATTGGAAGGGACAAACCCCCTTGCCAGAGCAGGACCACAGAATCCAGCACAGGTCACACAGGAACACATCCAGACAGGGCTGGAAAGGCTCCAGAGAAGGAGACTCCACAACCTCGCTGGGCAGCCTGTTCTGGTGCTATGTGACCCTTACAGTAAAGAATTTCTTCCTGATATTGAGGTGGAGCCTCCTGTGCTGGAGTTTCCATCCACTGTCCCTTTTCCTGCCACAGGGCACAAGTGAGCAGAGCCTGTCCCTGTCCCTTCCATCCTGACCCCCAGCCCTCAGATATTGATAGGCATTGATCAGATCCCCTCTCAGTCTTCTCCTCTCCAGACTGAACAGCCCCAGGGTTCTCAGCCTGTCCTCAGAAGGCAGTGCTCCATCATCCTTGTAGCCCTCAATGTCTCTGTATATTCACCTTTGGGAGCTGGAGTCATTAGCATTACAATCTCAAAACTGCATCTCATAAACATCACAATTCAAAGGTTTTTTGCACCTAAAGATCAAAATGCAAAGCATATTCAGGCTTCAGATTTCTTTAAGAGTGCTCACCTGGTTGGGACCTTTACTCCTGATCCGAGACCAAGCTCCATCTTTGTACAAATACTGGGCTGGAGACAAAAATTTTGACCTATATTCAGTGCTCATCTTCCTAAGAAATCAAGAATGAGGAGAGGGGGGTGGAAAAAAAGACAGAACAAGCAGTTTTAAAGTTGTATCCACAATAATAAGGATATTTGCACCTAAGTATCAGGGCTGAGATGTAAAAAATGCACACTTTGAAACACAACTCATCCATACCAGCCCAGCCAGGAAAGCTGTGAGAAAGCTTAATCACAGCTGGTGGCTCTTCCAGCAGTTAATTCTGATGGTTTTTCCTCACGACCCTTCTGCCAGAAGCCATTGCCCTGACAGTCAAATCAGCAGACTGTAATACACACAAAAGCCTTAATTGTTTCAATGCAAAGTGCAGCATCTTGGTCTAAGTCACTGATACAGGCTGGGCAGGGACTGGCTTGAGAGCAGCCCTGAAGAAAAGGACTTGGGGGTGCTGGGGGAGGAGAAGCTCAACAGGAGCCAGCAGGGAGCACTTGCAGCCCAGAGAGCCAACCAGAGCCTGGGCTGCAGCAAGAGAAGCAGAGCCAGCAGGGCCAGGGAGGTGATTCTCCCTCTCTGCTCCACTCTGGTGAGACCACAGCTGGAGCACTGTGCCCAGTTCTGGAGCCTCTATTACAGGAAGGATCTGGAGGTGCTGGAAGGTGTCCAGAGAAGGGCCATGAGGATGAGCAGAGGGCTGGAGCTGCTCTGCTATGAGGACAGACTGAGGGAGTTGGGGTTGTTGAGTCTGGAGAAGAGAAGGCTCTGAGGAGATCTTATGGTGGCCTTCCAGTGTTTTCAGGGGGCTACAAGAAAGCTGGGGAGGGACTTTTTAGGCTGTCAGGCAGTGATATGACTGGGGGGAATGGAGCAAAACTAGAAATGGGTAGATTCAGATTGGAGGTTAGGAAGAAGTTGTTCCACATGAGGGTGGTGAGAGACTGGCACAGGTTGCCCAGGGAGGTGGTGGAAGCCTCATCCCTGGAGGTTTTTATGGCCAGGCTGGCTGTGGCTGTGAGCAACCTGCTGTAGTGTGAGGTGTCCCTGCCCATGGCAGGGGGTTGGAACTGGATGCTCCTTGAGGTCACTTCCAACCCTCACAATTCTGTGATTCTATGAAGGTGTATTAAAAAAACCACAAAAGCCTTGTTTGGCACTAATGTGTCTGAGACATTTCCTCCTATGACCTCCATTCTTAAAGCACTCTGCACATGGGTGGGGTGAACTGTTTGGGTTAGAAACATCTGACTACCAGAACAATGGTCACTATAATTCATCTAACTATGTCCTGCTTGCTTTGATCTTCAAAAGGCCTCAGCAGTTCAAAAGATGGGTTCATTTTTTCCTTCTGCCACGCTCACACACACAGACAGAGAAAAATTAACACCATGTAACCTTTAGAAGGCAATAAGCAATGTTCCCAATTCCTCTAGCACTCAACTGTGGATTTATCAGCTTTGGATTTAATTCTGCTTTGTTATTTAAGTACATTCAGCACTGGGTGGAAAAGCTGTCTTTTTCACTTCAGAATTAGATCATAAAAGCCTTAAGTCAGAGGTAAATGCACTGTGTAAAGAGAAAAATACCAAGGTAAAAAGACCACAACAAAAAACCACCTTTCTATTCAAAATTTCTTTCCCTATCTCCCTTTCTTTGAAGCTAACAGAATGCCTCCTGGTTTGGTTGCAAAAGTAATGGGCTAGCTAAAAACCCCACATCAGTGCTGTGCCTTGATCCCAGTCACTGTGCTGCACAAGCAATGCAGGCAATGCAGCCTGCATACAGAGTGACAGTCCTGTCTGAGTATTGAGAGCTTCCACATTTTGACAGCAATTTTACCCCATCACTGGTTTGGAAACTTCTGTCTTGTGCTGCCACACTGAAGGCCTAAGAGGCAAAAATTGGTCCTTAAATGAGTGAGTCATAGCAAATGATGAAGACTTTTACACACCACTCCTGACAAAAATGAACTGCAAACTACTCTGTCAAAGAGCTATGAAAAACCCAAGTTTCCACTACAGTAACTACCCACTCACTCTCTCATAAAGCAACTTTATTTCCCAGAATTTGGAGTAATTACTTCATAATTACCACCTCCCAACATCCAACAGCATTCAGACCTAGCTAAACCTCCTCTCCCATCTTTAACCTAGTGCCTTAAAACTGCCAAGTCATGTGAATGAAAGCAATCACTGGGACATACAAAGACAGCAGGGCTCAATTAATTAATGCACTTTAAAACCTTCATCCATTTGGGGGTTTGATTTTTCTTAGCACATCTCAGATGTGTAGACATGAAAACATGAGCTCAGATCCTGCAGCACAGGTGATAGGAGAATAAAAACCATTTTGATAGCGCTCAGTGGCATGCAACTTCATTTTATTTCCATGCTGATCAGACTACCCTAAAGGGGACAGATTTCTTTACTTCCCTTTACCTCTTATTTGCTTTTGGTAGTCTGGGACAGAAGGTCAAGAGGACACAGTCTCAAGCTGTGTCAGGGGAGGTTCTTCTCAGAAAGAGAGATTGGCCATTAGGATGTGCTGCCCAGGGAGGTGGTGGAGTCACCATCCCTGGAAGTGTTTAGGAAGAGCCTGGATGAGGCACTTGGTGCCATGGTTTAGATGGTGTTGGGTGATAGGTTGGACTGGATGATCTCAAAGTTCTTTTCCAACCTGGTTAATTCTGTATTCTGCCATACACACCAGAAAAAGCAGACATCAAGTACAACCACCACAGCTTTAAGGCACAGAGCAAGGACAGGAGAGCAGCTTGAAAGGCGATTACACAACTACCAAAGCACTTGCTGAAAGCTTAGCAGCAGCACTGCATCCACTGCATTTCATTCATGCTGAATTTATGAATGGTATTATTACTGCACCAGAGGTTGAACTGCACAAGTGTGGCTACAAAGCTCCCACTTTGGCTGCCCGGAGGAGGGGATGGAAATGAACACCAGGTTTAGACATACCCACAGGTAGCTCAAACCCTGCAAGGGGGCATGGCATGGATTGCACCACTCTAAACATCAGGTTGCTGTACACCTACTTACTAGGCTAGGTTTTCCTATTTCATACATACCCATGACTCCTATGTAAAGAGAGGGGCTTTGGACTGCTATGTTGCTTAGTTTTTTGTTTAGGCTGTTTGTGTTCTGACTTCCCTTGTTTTGCTGCATCTTCTGCTGGCTTTTGAATCGGCTCTTCCCTCTTACTCTAAGGCAAAGATAGTTTTAAAGATACCACATTAGCTGACAGTCTGGAAAGCTCCCACATCCCTTCTGACAACAAGCTCTTTGCAAGGAGTTCACTTCATTGTCATCTTTAGCTGGTTTGCATCTTTAAGACAACCCAAGAACCACCTTCCTTTGTTAACGCAGAAAGAAACCAGCCAAATGCCAAAGCTGAGACTCTTGAGTGCAACACTGACTTAGGCAGGTGACCCATTTTGTATGCTTCTCAAAATTCATGGAACACAGAAATCAAACACCAGGTGTGCAGTCTAACCCGAGCTGTGCAACACTGAACACATAGATTTCTGCAATCAGGGGGCTGGAGCACCTCTGCTATGAGGACGGGCTGAGGGAGCTGGGGGTGTTCAGCCTGCAGAAGAGGATCCAGGGAGACCTAATAGCAACTTTCCAGAACCTGAAGGGGGCTACAAGAGGATGGAGACTGTTTGCAAAGGCCTGCAGTGGCAGGATGAGGGGCAATGGCTACAAGAGGATGGAGACTGCTTGCAAAGGCCTGCAGTGGCAGGATGAGGGGCAATGGCTTCAAACTAGAGCAGAGCAGATTTAGATTGGATGTTAGGAACAGGTTCTTTACCATGAGGGTGGTGGAACACTGGACCAGGTTGCCCAGGAAGGTGGTTGAGGTCTCATGCCTGGAGATATTCAAGGTGAGGCTGGACAGGGCTCTGGGCAGTCTTATCAAGTTGGGGATGTCCCCGCTGACTGCAGGGGGGGTTGGACTGGATGACCTTTGGAGGTCCCTTCTAACCCAGACCATTCTGTGATTCAATGAATGTGTGATAAATTATAAAAGGAAAACCTCCTAGCTTTACAGCCAAGCAATAGAAAACAGTTTGTAACAAACCAAAAGGAAAAAAATCTGATTTGCTGACATTCTGCTGTATAAAGGATCAGATTGATTTGTTCTGTCTTCACAGCAAAGCTGATCTGCTGTATCTGCTGATTTTGTTGTTTAAGCTTTTTTTCCTGCTTGTTTTATCCTCTCAGAAATCACAGAATTGTCAGGGTTGGAAGGGACCTCAAGGCTCAGCCAGTTCCAACCCCCCTGCCATGGGCAGGGACACCTCACACTACAGCAGGTTGCTCACAGCCACATCCAGCCTGGCCTTAAAACCTTCCAGGGATGAGGCCTCCACCACCTCCCTGGGCAACCTGTGCCAGTCTCTCACCACCCTCATGGGGAACAACTTCTTCCTCACATCCAATCTGAATCTACCCCCCTTCTAGCTAGGATCCATTCCCCCCAGTCCTATCACTCCCTGACACCCTAAAAAGTCCCTCCTCAGCTTTCTTGTAGGCCTCCTTCAGATACTGGAAGTCTCATGCATGATTTCCAATTCTGCTAGAGATCTTCAAAGATTCTGTTGGAATTGTTCAAGAAGAAAAAAAAAACATCCACACCAAAATCCCCCCAAGTTTTATCCAATATATTAATCAAAGTTTCCAGTATTAAGCAAAAAGGGGTCTAGAGACTATCAACAAAATTCCCTTCTCAAGCCTTCTGCTCCTCTATTAGCTCTCTTGGGAAAACATAACCTCATAACCTATTAAAAGAAATAAATGCTTCCTGAAATCTTCACACCTTGTAAGCTTTCTTCACATCTGTTCAAAAGAGGTAAAAAGGGGCATCAAATTGCTCACTCTCAGAGGAGATTTAATGCAGTGGGCAGGTCCCAGTTTTAAATCATAATGCCTCCAAGCCAACAATAGCCTTTAACAACATCAAAAGTACCAAGGGCTAAAGCTGAGCCACAGGTACTCCCTCTAATGTGCATTTTGGGCAGCAATGGTCCTGGTAAACACATTGTCTGACAATGGCTCTATTTTAACAGGGAAGAGAGATAGCTACAAGAAGAGCCTTGTATATCATAGAATCATAGAATCAATAAGGTTGCAAAGGACCTCCAAGATCATCAAGTCCAACCTATCACCCAACACCATGACTAACTAAACCATGGCTTCAAGTGCCTCATCCAATCCCCTCTTGAACACCTCCAGGGACAGGGACTCCACCACCTCCCTGGGCAGCACATTCCAGCGGCCAATCTCTCTTGCTGGGAAGAACTTTCTCCTCACCTCCAGCCTAAATTTCCCCTGGCACAGATTCAGACTGTGTCCTCTTGTTCTGGTGCTGGTTGCCTGGCAGAACAGACCAACCCCCACCTGGCTACAACCTCCCTTCAGGTAGTTGTAGACAGCAGTAAGGTCTCCCCTGAGCCTCCTCTTCTCCAGGCTAAGCAACCCCAGCTCCCTCAGCCTCTCCTCACAGGGCTGTGCTCCAGACCCCTCCCCTCTTGAACTGGGGAGCCCAGAACTGAATGCAGTACTCAAGATGAGGTCTCAGCAGGGGTCCTCTCAAGATGAGGTCTAAGCATTCACTACAGAACCCACTCCAGAAACCCCACTAAGATCATGCAGGGCTGTATAATGTTCCTTTCAGTCTTATAGCAAACCCACTACTGAGTACAGTGTCATTGGCAACAGCTCTGAAGTGTAACTGACAGATTTCACAATGAGCCCACACTTCTAGAAATGAACAATAAAAATAGTTACTTGCTCCTGAACCAGAGATTCCTTCCCATGTGAACCACCTCCCTCTTGTGGATCCTTAACAGGAAGAGACTCCTTGGAATTTCTCTCACATGCAGGTGCAGAAGTAATTGCAGGAGTTTTAGGTGGAGGCATGGACTTACTTGTGTTGCTAATAACCTGGATGGGAAAGAAAGCATAAAAAACCCACCCAAGTGCAATTTGCTTACCTTAATTTTTCAGCATCAGTTAACCAATTCATGCAAATGCACTCACACATGAGCAAAAAGATGGTGACAGGAAATTCCATCTCAACAAAGATATGGAAGTGCTGAAACATGTCCAGAGAAGGGCCACGAGGATGATCAGAGGGCTGGAGCTCCTCTGCTATGAGGACAGACTGAGGGAGTTGGGGCTGTTCAGTCTGGAGAAGAGAAGGCTCTGAGGAGACCTAATTGTGGCCTTGCAGTATCTGAAGTGGGCTACAGGAAGGCTGGGGAGGGACTTTTGAGGGTGTCAGGGAGTGATAGGACTGGGGGGAATGGAGCAAAACTAGAAATGGGTAGATTGAGATTGGATGTTAGGAAGAAAGTCTTCCCAATGAGGGTAGGAAGACACTGGCACAGGTTGCCCAGGGAGGTGGTGGAAGCCTCATCCCTGGAGGTTTTTGCAGCCAGGCTGGATGTGGCTGTGAGCAACCTGCTGTAGTGTGAGGTGTCCCTGCCCATGGCAGGGAGGTTGGAACTGGCTGATCCTTGATGTCCCTTCCAACCCTGACAATTCTATAATTCTATGACTGTTTTTTCATTTGATTAGGGACTTAGCTCCATGTTCCACTGTCAATAGAGCCAGCAAGTATTTCAGATGAGATTGGGTTTCTCCTTTCTTCACTCCTTTGCTCTCTGTCTATCCATTTAATACTTTATTATGAAGCAAAAAGGTGTAGTTTTTTTCCATCATTCACAACTGTGTGTTGAAAAGAGAGAAGGTAGAAGGCAAGGTGACAGACACTACTTAGGAGGTTAAAACACCTCAGCTTTGTATTACGCAGGAACACAGCTACTCAGATGGGACCAAAATGCCAGAGGGTTAGTGCAGAAGGCAGAGCTCAAGATGGGCAGCTGTAGGGGGTAAGCAATACATGGAAGGCATGGTACTGGTGGAGTCCCCATTCCTGGAGGGTTTGCAAAGCTTTGGAGATGTGGTGCTGCAGGACATGGTTTAGTGGTGACCTGGCAGTGCTGGGTTAATGGTTGGACTTGATGATCCTAAAGGTCTCTTCCAACCCACGTTATTCTATGAGAAAAAACTTTTTTACTGTGAGGGGGATGAGGCACATGCTGTACTTCTACACACAGAATCACAAAATCAGTGCTAGGGGTTGGAAGGGACCTCCAGAGATCGAGTCCAACCCTCCTCCAAAACAGGACCACTTAGGGCAGGTCACATAAGAGGACATCCAGGCAGGTTTTGAAGATCTCTAGACAAGGAGACTCCACCACCTCTCTGGGCAGCCTGTTCCAGTGCTCTGTCACCCTTACAGTAAAGAAGCTCTTCCTCAAGTTGAGGTGCAACTTCCTGTGCTGTAATTTCCATCCATTGCCCCTTGTCTTATCCCAGGTCACAAGTGAGCAGAGGCTGTCCCTGTCCCTTCCTTCCTGACTCCCAGCCCTCAGCTATTGATAGACATTGATCAGATCCCTTCTCAGTCTTCTCCTCTCCAGACTAAACAGCTGCAGGGCTCTCTGCCTTTCCTCACCAGGCAGTGCTCCAGTTCCTTCAGCATCCTTGCAGCCCTCTGTTGGACTCTCCAAGTATACCCCTGCCCCTCTTGAACTGGAGAGCCCAGATCTGAATGCAATATTCCAGGTGGGGCCTCACCAGGGCAGAGTAGAGATACTAGATAACATAAAATCTATAAAAATGAAGGGTAACATTCAGTAGGATCTTAGAGCTCCTAAAGTGAATTAATGCAACCAGAAGAAAATGATCCTGTTAGAAAGGATGGAATACTACCTGGGATAAGGAGAACAAGTCATTAGACCTTACTACAGGGAAACCAATCTAATGATACTGCACTGCTGTATATTGGGGCGGGGGGGGGTGGGGTGGAATTACAAATCATGCAACAATATTCAAGTTTTTTGTTCCCTTGCCAGAAAAGGAAGAAAGGAAACCTTGGAAGGTAAGCAACATTGCTGGTACATTAAAAACTCCAAAATGTCAATGAATACTTTCTTTTAAGTTACCTGTTCAGCTGCAAGTATTGGTGATTTTTCATGAGGACTCCTCCAAACAAATTGGCTTTGATATTCAGAGTTTCTGGGTAAAGTACTTAAGTGTGAAATGTTCATGCCTGCTTTTCTCTGAAGGGCTCTGTGAAGCTGACAACATTAAAAAGGCCATTTTTAACACCCATTTTTTCCCTTTCCTAAAATGTTTTCAGAGACAGGTTTTGGGTTGTATGAATTCAATGAATGCAAAGTACATTTTTAACATCATGACCAACAACCTCAGAAAAGTCACAGGATCAGAGGGTGTTAGGGGTTGGAAGGGATCTCTAGAGATCTTGGAGTCTAACCCCCCTGCCAGAGCAAGACCACAGAATTTAGTACAGGTCACACAGGAACACATCCAGACAGGGCTGGAAAGGCTCCAGAGAATGACACTCCACAACCTCTCTGGGCAGCCTGCTCCAGGGCTCTGGGACCATCAAAGTGAAGAAGTTCTTCCTGTTGAGGTGGAACCTCCTGTGCTATAGTTGACATCCATTGCCCCTTGTCCTATCCCAGGGTACAAGTGACCAGAGGCTGTCCCTGTCCCTTCCTGCTTTTCCCCCACCCCTCAGCTATTGATAGACATTGATCAGATCCCCTCTCAGTTTTCTCCTCTCCAGACTAAACAGCCCCAGGGCTCTCAGCCTCTCCTCACCAGGCAGTGCTGCAGTCCCTTCAGCATCCTTGCAGCCCTTCACTGGACTCTCTCCAGCAGATCCCTGTCCATCTTGTACCCAGGAGCCCAGAACTGGATGCAATGTTCCAGGTGGGGCCTCACTAGGGCAGAGTAGAGGGGGAGGAGAACCTCCTTTGATCTGCTGGACACATGCTTCTTAATGCCCCCCAGGGATACCATGTTATTGGCTAAATCCTTGTGTACAACAACAGTGATGGCAGACGATGGACAAATTCCTATTGATGTAAGTGGAACAAAAATCTGGTCTCCCAAGGAATGCTCTCCCAACAGAGAAGCTCCAATGTTGACTATCATAACACAGAACTAAGGAGAGAGTTAGGCAACAGAGGCTGGTGCGTGTGCATCAAACTGCTGTCTCAAGTTAGTAATCTTTATACTCATCAATTTTAAACATAAGTAAGTAACTTCCCTTACCCCATTGCCCATTTTTCCCAATTCCTTTTGTGGAGATGAAGATGGTCCATTTTGATGTAGTGGAGCTGCAGAAGTTGATCTCTTCATGTCCCCTTCTGCAAGGACAAGAGCTGCTTCTCCTCTGGAATCTAGCGAACGTGACCGAACTTTCGGGGGGAGCCTGGGTCCCTCTGGCGTCTCAGCTCTTTCCTGAATCACATCGTTGTTGCTGTGCTCTGTGTGCACTTCTGCAGCCCTGGGAGCTCCTTCAGCTTCCACTGGGTCATCCAAATCACAATCCCCTGTCCATTCAAAGGACTTTGAAATCTGTGGGTTATGGTATGGTACCCTTCTCTTGGAAATGAAGTTTGGCTCTCTTGTGATTCCTGAAACAGACATGCTAGGTTTAACCAACAGATTCTCTTCAAGGCACAGTGTCACTCTATTACAAGACCTGACTGCAGGAAAAAATGTTTTACTATCTTTGAGGAAGGACATCCTATGGGCACAGCTGTGAAAGCTTGTCTTCTATCTGCAAAGGCCCTTCCTCTTAGAACTAGAATTTTAGGATAGGATAGGATAGGATAGGATAGGATAGGATAGGATAGGATAGGATAGGATAGGATAGGATAGGATAGGATAGGATAGGATAGGACAGGACAGGACAGGAGAGGATAGAATAGAATAGAATAGAATAGAATAGAATAGAATAGAATAGAATAGAATAGAATAGAATAGGACCAGGTTGGAAGAGACCTTCAAGATCATCGTGTCCAACCTATCAACCAACACCACCTAAACAACTAACCCATGGCACCAAGCACCCCATCAAGTCTCCTCCTGAACACCTCCAGGGATGGTGACTCCACCACCTCCCCAGGCAGCCCATTCCAATGGGCAATCACTCTCTCTGTGTAGAACTTCTTCCTAACATCCAGCCTAAACCTCCCCTGGTGCAGCCTGAGACTGTGTCCTCCTGTTCTGGTGCTGGTTGCCTGGGAGAAGAGACCAACCTCTGCCTGTCTACAACCTCCCTTCAGGTAGTTGTAGAGAGCAATAAGGTCACCCCTGAGTCTCCTTCTCTCCAGGCTAAGCAACCCCAGCTCCCTCAGCCTCTCCTCACAGGGCTGTGCTCCAAGCCCCTCACCAACTTTGTTGCCCTTCTCTGGACATGCTCCAGCAAGTCAACCTCCTTCCTAAACTGAGGGGCCCACCATTCAAAGGTCACCCAATGCCTCCATCTACACGCTCTGCACAGGTTGAGACTTCCTGTTTGGGACTCAGCTTATGCTGCATGTCAGAACCCAATTATTTTTCAGGTTTTATATAAACAGAGAAGGGCAACAAGGCTGGTGAGAGGTCTTGAGCCCTATGAGGGGAGGCTGAGGGAGCTGGGGTTGCTTAGCCTGGAGAAGAGGAGGCTCAGGGGAGACCTTACTGCTCTCTACAACTCCCTGAAGGGAGGTTGTAGACAGACAGGGGTTGGTCTCTTCTCCCAGGCAACCAGCAACAGAACAAGAGGACACAGGCTCAAGGTGAGGAGAAAGTTCTTCACAAAAAGCGTAATTGGCCATTGGAATGTGCTGCCCAGGGAGGTGGTGGAGTCACCATCCGTGGAGGTGTTCAAAAAGGGATTGGACGTGGTACTTGAAGCCATGGTTTAGTTAGTCATGAGGTGTTGGGTGATAGGTTGGACTTGATGATCTCTGAGGTCTTTTCCAACCTTATTGATTTTATGATCCTATGAAGTGACCTGCACTAGATTCTATGGTCCTGCTCTGGCAGGGGGGTTCTGGACTTGATGATCTCTGGAGATCCCTTCCAACCCCTAACATCCTGTGATCTCGTGAAAGTTTCAGCACAGCCACAAAGTACACATCACTTGAAAACACATTCTAAATGATAACCAGGAACACACTTTTGACTGTATAAGAGCACACAATCTGCAAACACTACCACTTCACTGAGCCCAGGCACTCAGTCATGGAAAACCTTCTCAGGTCTGCTGCTGCTCAGACCCATTCTTTCCAAGCCAGGCTTGGACAGCACTGTGCTTACCAAACTGATCGGACCGAAGTCCTGCCCACAAGGATTTCTGCTGTGGCGACGGGTTACAACGCTCAGGGGTTTTCCATTTGAAGTTTCTCTTATATTCACTCAGCCCCTGCAACAAACAGAGAGGTGTCAGCCAGGCACCTGGCGCACATCCTGCTTCTCCGTTGCTCTGGGTAACAGATCTCCATGGGGAAAAACACCAACAAGGCAGTGGCAGAATTCAAGCCAAGCTGGCAGGTTGCTCTGCCTCTTCCAAAGCTAGCCCCACTGAGGAGCAAAAACCAACCTAACCAACCTGCACAGAACACGTGAAATCATTTCATGTCTCTTCCCCTAGGCAACCAGCACCAGAACAAGAGGACACAGTCTCAAGCTGTGCCAGGGGAGGTTTAGGCTGGATGTGAGGAAGAAATTCTTCCCAGAAAGAGAGATTGGCCATTGGGATGTGCTGCCCAGGGAGGTGGTGGAGTCACCATCACTGGAGGTGTTTAAGAAGAGACTGGATGGGGCACTTGGTGCCATGGTTTAGTTGATGAGATGGTGTTGGGTGATAGGTTGGACTGGACGATCTCGAAGGTCTTTTCCAACCTGGTTAATTCTATTCTATTCTATGTGCCAAAAAGCATACCAAAAAAAACCAACCAAACAAAAAAACACCACAACCAACATAAACACAAAAAGCCCCAAAACACACCAAAAAAATCACAGCAAAACAAAATAAAAACACCAAAAAAAAAAAAAACCAAAACCACCAAACAAAATCACAAATAAAAAATATCCAAAAACCAAACAAAACCCAACCACAACCACCACAACGAAACCAAACCAAAACACAATAAAAACCAAAACAAAAAAATCACGACAGCAACAAAAAACCCCACCAAAAACCCCAAAGAAAAGACACCACAATCAACGCCACAAAAACAAACAAACAAACAAATAGACCCCCAAAAAACCCCATAAGCGAACAAAAACCCACCCCGATCTTATTTACATCTTGTAAGTGAATCACGTTTCAGGAACAAATGCATCCTGAACCACCCCCCGCCCCCGAGCGCCTTCACGACGGAGCTCTTTCTGTCGCTGTTAGCCGGCGCTCCTCAGCGCAAGCGTCTCCCCCAACGCCGCTTCGCCGCCGGCACCCCGGGAGCCGCTGCACACCCCCCTGCCCCCCATGTCTGCCGGCTGCCCCGCAGCCTGCCGGGCGCGAGGCCTGCCCGCCCGCGCCGCGCGCGGCCCGCAGGGGCGCGCAGGCACACACCCCCCACCCGCCCCCACGGCCGCCTGCCGCCAGCTCCGCGCAGCCTCACCCTGAACCGCACGGGCATGGCGAAGCGCGGACGGTACAGCCACAGCCGTCAACGCCACCCTTCCTCCAGTGTCACATCCAGCAAAGCCCCCGATCGGCCCGCCCAGGCCCGCCTCGCCTGGCCTGGCCAGGCGCCTGCGCGGCGGTGGCCCAGCAGGGGCGGGTAGCAGCGCGACCCACTAGGGATAGTCGCCGCCGCTTTGCTGCGCTGCGCTGCGCTGCGCGGCGCTTCACAGCGCTCTCCTCACGGGCCGTGCTGGACGCGTGGCGCCATCGCCTTCCTTCACGGCACTGCCCGCGGGGGCTGTGTGGTATTTATCCATAGGAAAAGCCTCCTCCCCTCCCTAGGGCAGGATAAGGGCTTTGTATAGCCAGGAAGGAGGACGGGGAGGCTGTGCGCCCACCGGCCTGTCAATCAGCAGTGCCGGGCTCTTGGCGCTGATCTAGGACAGAGCCAGGGGAATACTGAACGCCTCGTTAAAAAAACCCAACGCGTTGGTACAAGCAGGATGCTTAGAGAAAGGAGAGAATGAGTCCCCTTACCGTTCTGCAGCCTGTGCAATGGCGTGCCAGCTGCCGATCCTTCTTTGCCACCTCACCCGACCTCAGCGCGCAGTCAGGAGAGTCTAATCCACCCTCTTGTTCAGGTGCTCCCTCAGGGCTGGCTTCCTTCACTGCCTTCCCGTCACTGACGTTCATCCCTGCTCTCCCCGGCTGTACCAAACTGAAAAGAACCGAGAATGCGGTAATAAAGGTGGCAAAATAGATCGACTAAACAAAACGGCTTAGGCAATGTGTTTACACTCCTGCCCGTGGGCACTGACCCTCCCTGTCTGCCGCCTTAGTAGGGCCGGCTGCTGGTTGCTGATACCTCCCCCAGCTGCAGTGTGAGCTCCGTGAGCCAGAGCTTTCATAGAATCGTTAGGGTTGGCAGGGACCTCAAGGAACATCTAGCTCCAACCCCCTGCCATGGGCAGGGACACCTCACACTACAGCAGGTTGCTCACAGCCTCACAGCCACATCCAGCCTGGCCTTCAAAACCTCCAGGGATGAGGCTTCCACCACCTCCCTGGGCAACCTGTGCCAGTCTCTCACCACCCTCATGGAGAAGAATTTCTTCCTGACATCCAATCTGAATCTACCCGTTTCCAGTTTTGTTCCATTCCCCCCAGTCCTATCACTACCTAACACCCTCAAAAGTCCCTCCTCAGCTTTCTTGTAGCCCCCTTCAGATACTGCAAGGCCACAATTAGGTCTCCTCAGACCTTTCTCCAGACTGAATAGCCCCAACTCTCTCAATCTATCCTTGTAGGAGAGGAGCTCTGATCATCCTTGTGGCCCTTCTCTGGACACATTCCAGCTCATCCAGATCCTATGACTGCAGAGCACCCTGCCAGGCAAAGAAGGAAAATTTGGTGCCAGTCCCACTGACTTACACAAAGTTTAGATCCAGTTGGACCCTCTAAAAAAGGTGAGCAACAGTTTTTTTTACTGTGGATGAGAGAGAAGAGCAAGCACCAATCATGTAATGAAAGGCTTGCAAGCAAAGTAAGTTGATCTGAAACAAAAGCAAAGGGGGAGGGGGAAGTAGGAAGAAACATGCTGCACTAACAATGCTTCCAAATTTCACACATCTTCACTAATTAATTTTAAGATCAAGACAGTCATTCTGTTAGAATTTTCTTGCTGATTACACTTGAAACTGCTAGGTCCACCAAACCAAACAGTTTGCTTTGTTGTTACAGTGGTTTATTTTGCTGTGTCCCGTCAGGTCTAGTTCAGTACATCTTCTAAAGTCATATGCAAACTTGTTACAGAATGTGAAAAGCCAGCTGGCAAGCTGCTTGCTCAAAATACAGATTCCAGACATCAAAGTACAGCCAGGAATCTCTCCTCTTTGATATATGTGGAAAGCAAGCCAAACATAATTTCGGTGTGCTTCCAGGGTGTTTTCCAATTAGCCAAACTTAATGCATTTCTAGTTGGTTTGGGGATGCCTGGATTCCGAGATGGTTTGATTCTTTAATGCAGAAGCAAAATATGACACCACACCGTTCTCAAATGCAGGGTATTATATTCCTTACAAAGCCTTCCCCTTGTTTTGAGATAAACCAAAACAAATTGTGCTGAAACAATGGAATCCACGTTCCTCTGTATGCACTGATTGATTTAAGTTGCATTTTAAATCTTGTAGCTGAGATAGGAAGAGCTGATTGTGGAGGAAGCCCTTCAATAAATATGTCAGTCACTGACATGCTAGGATCTTTATCTCATGCTCTTTATTGCTGCTGGTGTGCACTAGCTCCTTCAAACACAATGTATACACATCACTCACCACACAGTAATTCAAAGCAATGTGATGTAAGAATGCTGAAACTCTTTGACTGGTAACAATATTTTTATATAGGTGCTGAGCAGATCATGAAATCATAAAGATGGAGCCATGTGTAGGAAAAATTACAGTGCACTCACAAACCCATGGTCTGGAAAAGAAGGAAAAGATTGCTTGCAGTTTTATGGCACATAAACTGTCTGGGACTGGTGTAAATGTGCATCCCTCAGTAGCTGGTCTGTAGGACTTGTTGGATCCCATTGTTGAAGAAAAATAAGCACTTGAAGCCTGAGTTGCTGCATAACACATTTGAATAGCTTCGAGTTCAAGCCACTTGACATTTCTGTAACGCTTGAGAGGTTCACCATTTTTGTGCTTTATTTCCTATGAAGCAAATATATGTGTTTTATTTTGCCTTGCTGATGCTCACACCAGATTTAGATCTTCTTGTTGCTGTTCTTCAAATGAATCAACCACACATGAAAATGGTTTGTCATTTTTCTGTGTGTGTAGTTTCAAGTGCCCAGTTTGTGACCCTTACATTTCTTTTTGTATTGTTTCTTTGTCTTTTAGCTTCACTGCATCTTTCTGCATATCCAGACCCTTATCTTTGGCCTTCTCTGTCTCTTGATCCCAGGCCTCTTGAGTCTTCCTCTGGGGACAGGCTGTGAGAGTTGGGGTGCTAAGCCTGAAGAGAAGGCTATGGGGAGGCCTTAAAGCAGCCATCGAGCACCTGAAGGGAGCCTACAAGAGAGCTGGGGAGGGACTTTTTACAAGGGCTTGTAGTGATAGGATGAGGGGGAGTGGCTTTAAGGTGGAAGAGGGTAGATTTAGACTAGGACACAGTCTCAAGCTGTGCCAGGGAAAGTTTAGGCTCAAGGTGAGGAGAGAGTTCTTCACTGTGAGAGTTGTTAGCCATTGGAATATGCTGCCCAGGGAGGTGGTGGAGTTGCCATTCCTGGAGGTGTTCAAGAGGGGATTGGATGTGGCACTTGGTGCCATGGTCTAGTAGGCATGAGGTCTTGGGTGGCAGGTTGGACTTGATGATCTTTGAGGTCTTTTCCAACCTTGTTGATTCTATGATTCTATGATAGATATTAGGAAGCAATTCTTTATAGTAAGGGTGGTGAGATACTGAAACAGGTTGCTCAGGGAAGCTGTGGATACCTCCTCCCTGAAAGCATTCAAGGACAGGGTGGACGGAGTGTTGAGCAACCTGGTGTAGTAGAAGGTGTCCCTGCCCATAGCAGGAGGGTTGGAACTAGATGATCTTTAAGGTCTCTTCCAACCCAAACCATTCTATCATAGCTAGATTATTCCTGAGCACCTTTCACTTCAGCCTGTGAATAGCTAACTATTACATCTAACTAAAAGGGGAACTTTCTATGGCCTGTTTCTCACACCACTTATAAACTTGGATACCACAGGCAACCCTGCCTATAAGAGTCAGTAACCTGAAGTCTCTTTCTTTTCTTTTGCCTCAACATTGATGGTATCTCCTGCCAAAACTCAAAGCACAACTGTATCAGCAATCCTCCCTCCAGCCAAAGAAGGCTAGACACAGCTTGCCATGGAACCTGTCAGCTCCACTCTATGTGTCAGCCTGAGGGAATCAAATGAGAGCAATGAAACATATTTTCTACCTCCAGAGTCTGTAGCCTCTGGCACTTACTAATACAGGAGAAAGGGAGGAGCAGTAGCACAGCTGGCCTGGCTCAGGTCCTCTGGTTTTACTCCTAATCCCAAATGTTTCTCATGCAAGCTTGTTCCATCTGATTTTACAACTCATTTTAAAACTGCAGTGTTAAATCTACTTTAATTTAGTACTCAATTCAGTCCCTTTTCTCAAGTGGTAGAGCTCATCCAGCAGGCATTAAAGGGCAGCATTTTGTTGCTTACAAGAGATCTGGATTTGAAGATGTCCTGGCTTCATGCCTCAGGAATGGTTCTTGACCTTGGCAAAAGCTTTGCATGTTATCGTCTAAAACTAGTCTGTCCCTCTGATACCATTTCATTCTGAATTGCAGAGGAGCCTGTTTAGTACATCTCTCTAAGTGTGAAAAAGGTCATAAAATGAACATGATGTGGACAGACAGGTCTGACTATCAGCCCAGCATTCACTTATTTTGTGCATTACACTCAATCTCTTAGGGAAAACCGCTGTCAAAAGTGACTGCTGCCTTTGAGAACTTCGTCTTTTGCTTACTCAAGACCAGACACAGAAGAGATTTCCATAACCAGACAAGAAACAACAGGTTCAAGCTTGAACATAGAAGATTTTACCTCAACATGAGGAGAAACTTCTTTACAGTGAGGGTGCCAGAGCACTAGAACAGGCTGCCCAGAGAGGTTGTGGAGTCTCCTTCTCTGGAGACTTTCCAAACCCACCTGGATGCATTCCTGTGTGGACCACCCTTGGTGACCCTGCTTTTGACAGGGGGGGTTGGACTCAATGATCTCTGGAGGGCCCTTCCAACCTCTAATGTACTGTGATACTGTGATAACCAAGGGCTGCTAGCATTCATGGCAGTCTAGGACAATCTTCAAACTCCAAGGTGTCTGAGATCAGACCACCTTTGAAATCAGCACACTTGACCTTTCTGCCATTCCTTCTTCTCTGAAGTGAGAATAATGTGAGATTCCTAACCATAGTTTGATACCAGCTAATCATGACCTTATTTCGATTATAAAAGCACAAGATTTTTTTTTAACTTATAGAAGAGAATAAGGTACTTCAAATGTGTGAGGCTGATGAAAGGGTGCCAGTGGCTAACATAGAATCATAGAATTGTCAGGGTTGGCAGGGACCTCAAGGATCATCTAGTTCCAACCCCACCTGCCATGGGCAGGGACACCTCACACTACAGCAGGTTGCTCACAGCCACATCCAGCCTGGCCTTCAAAACCTCCAGGGATGAGGCTTCCACCACCTCCCTGGGCAACCTGTGCCAGTGTCTCACCACCCTCATGGGGAACAACTTCTTCCTAACATCCAATCTGAATCTACTGACTTCTAGTTTTGCTCCATTCCCCCCAGTCCTATCACTCCCTGACACCCTCAAAAGTCCTTCCCTATCATCATTTCTTAGAGGAAAAAGGAAAGCATGTGTCATTTTGGTGTCATTTTGATGTTATTTTGATCTAATGCTTGCCTGGGGAGCACAGTGAAACCACAGCTGCTCATCCCCTTTAGCATACACCCAACTTGTAGCTGTGACCAGCTGTGATCTCACTTTCTGTAGGAAGCGCAGGGCGTTGCTCTGTGGTGCTTGCAGGGCTGCACACACTCAGTCATTACCAGCCTGCATGACTGTTCCTCATGTAGAAATCATCTCCTTTCTGTTTTAAAAGCTACACAAGATTTACACAGTGAAGAAGCAAAATTGTGCAATGCCAGCATAAATAATCTGCTATGACAGCCCCTCAGGGAGTAACTCCTGTTGGCAGGATGTGTGTAATCCCAGGATGGTCTGATGCATTGGTAACTGCACCATAACAATGGAAACATGAGCTTGGCCCCAGACAGCTCAGGGCTGGAGTGGGCAGGCTCAGCTGTGTCAGCAAGGTAATGCAGTTCAACGTCAAAAGGCAAGGCAGAGAGGCAAAGAGTCGTTGTGGAGGGCCATCTGCTAGGCAGCCAAAGCTCTCTGGGGTGTGTGTATTAAGAAAAGGGCTTGTAAAAGATAGGCTGAGCTTTCTGATAAATGAAACCTTTCCATCTCTTACTTTGCTCTGTCTGCCATCTGTAACAATAATCTGCTCTCACACCCTTGGTGCTACTTAGGTAAACACAGGAGAAATCACACTTCCATGATGCTGACTCATAGAATCATGGAATTGTCAGGGTTGGAAGGGACCTCCAGAATCATCTAGATCCAACCCTGCTGACATGGGCAGGGACTCCTCACACTAGATCAGGTTGCTCAGAGCCACATCCAGCCTGGCTGACTCTTAGCCATTTAGGAGTAAAGGCTCATTAAAGGAGTGGGAATTGGCCACACTGATTAAAGGAGATTGAACTTTACCTTTTGGAATCCAAAAGGAGCACAGAAAGAGAGATTGGCCATTGGAATGTGCTGCCCAGGGAGGTGGTGGAGTCACCATCACTGGAGGTGTTTTAGAGGGGACTGGATGAGGCACTTGGTGCCATGGTTTAGTTGATTAGATGGTGCTGGGTGACAGGTTGGACTTGATGATCTCCAAGGTCTTTTCCAACCTGTTCTGTTCTGTCCTATCCTATCCTATCCTATCCTATCCTATCCTATCCTATCCTATCCTATCCTATCCTATCCTATCCTATCCTATCCTCCTATCCTATTCCATTCCATTCCATTCCATTCCATTCCATTCCATTCCATTCCATTCCATTCCATTCCATTCCATTCCAACGTGAACAACTTTCCAGCTTTCCCTGGTGCTCCTGGCAGGAGGTGGACAGATAGGAATCTGTTTCAACAGTCCTGTAGCACAGTTCCAACAAGTTCAGGTTTTGAATGTCTGGGTCAACATAGTTCATCTGGTAAGACTGTGGAAAAGGAACATCTAAAAATTCTTCTATTTAAATAGTGATCAGTCAGTGTAATATGCCCCAGTGGCTGTCATCCATGCTGATAGATGGACCTTATCTGTTATCTGTGGGGGAAAAAAGATCATAATACAGTAGAATTGTGTTTTAGGAAGGGGGGGGGGGGGGGGGAATGTATGCAAACCCACTGTGTTTTCTGGTTACAGATATTGCCAAAGTCATTATTAATAGCTTGAAATACACTTTATCAGTAGCTGTAGCAGTGTTGAGTACAGATTGGGATGGGGACAATACACTGAAAGGCAAAAAAGCTTCAGCACCCAGCTGCAGGTAGAGCCATTAGTAGCTTCTGCATAGATCAAATATTCCCCCTCATTATGAGGAACTCACCTGCTGTAGATAGCAGGGGTAGCTTGCTCCAGACAGACAGCTTGTTACTCCCTTTCTCCCTTACTGGTGCCATTTGGAGAAGAAGTTGCATATTCCTCTGTAGTGTCCATTTCTTGGGGCACTGCAGCAGTTTGTGGTGGCAGTTTTCTGACACAGAGATGCCCAGAATTATTGTTACAAAGTGGCAGCAGTTCCCAGGATCCTGAGTGGTGTCAACTCTTTTATCTGCCATTTTATCCAGTAACCCTCCCATAAGGCAATGCAGATGTCCTTGTTCTTATTTTCATGTTTGGTTAAGCAGAATATCAGCAGATGGCAAGCTTTCACTGGTACAGCTTGATCAGATACCTGTACTAAACACACACCAGACTTGGATTTCTCACCCTTCTTCAATGGATGCCTCTTCCCTACTGACTTCTGCTAACCCACAGGATTAAGAATAGTGCTCCAGCAGTTGTATACACAAAACTACATTTACAAACAGACCACAAAAATGGTTAGATACTACTGTGCTAGCTAGCTAGGAAAATAGATTATATGCACACAATTACTTGGCTGGCTCCAGTGCCTTCTAATAAGGTGATTTGAAAGCATTGATTGGAGTAGTGTAGTGTAGAGTAGTTGCCAAATTGTGTTCATGCATTCTCCTCAAGTATGTATTTGCAGCCAGATATAGGACCTGCTGTCACTACCAGTGGCCACCAGCACTGCTGCCACCAGTGTCCCTGCCAGTGGTGGCTCCTGGCTTTGAAGGTCTGTGAAAGTCAAATTTAGCAACTTGTCTCCCCTCAGAGTGCCAGTGAGTGCAGGATGTCTGAATGAGCCCTGCTCTAGCTGCCCTCAGTGGGCAGCCAAACACATTGCTGCAAGCAGTCAGGATCAACAAAGTCCTGGGCTGCCACCAGCCTGAACAGCTCCTTAGTCTCTTGGTGTTTGTCTGCGTTAGGTGCACACAGCGGCTCTGGCAGGGGGGTTGCACTCAAAGATTTCCAGAGGTTCCTTCCAACCCCTAACATCCTGTGAGCCTGTGATCCTGTGTGTGAACTGACACTTGGATGGGAACCAAGCACCATGGCCTCAGCTGGAGGCAGCTCCCCAGAGACAGGAATGGGTCCCAACTGCAGCCTCCCTACGACACTACCTGGGGGCCTGTCCCTTGGCTGCAGTGACTCTGCATCACCCCCAAGCCCTGGCAGCCAGACCTGCCTGTTGGGGGATGCTCACAGGGCCTCTGCAAAATGGGCCCAGTGGGCCTTTCTGTGTTTACAGCTGGTCTGCACAAATGTGTGGTGCTTTCCACTGTTTTCTTTCAATCTGTCACAAAATGTAGAGCTCCCAATATTACTGGAGAGGAAAATGCCACCCAGCCAGCAATCTGGTCCTTATCACAGCTGCTCAGTCTCAGTGCCCAAAAGTCAAGTTTCAATCAATTTAGTCTTGGATGCTTTTTCAGTTTCAGATAAACCAGAGCCTTCAGCACTTAAAAGCTTTTAGAAAAATAAATGCAAGGAAATATGATCCATTGGATTGGTATCAAAATACCCAGTTGGTAGTGGTACACTTCCAAAGATAATTTCATTAGGGATTTTTCTGTCCATGACAGCACCTGGAACAAAATCCTGTCATTTCCTTCTCATAAGTAGCTCTCACTGAAATCAGTGGAGCCAGCTCACAGGTGCAGTTTGCTGAAGGTATCTCTTTTCTTTCCACAGAAGAGATTAACTACTTTGCAGGCCAGATTTAGACAGAGGATCATTGGAATAGAATAGAATAGAATAGAATAGAATAGAATAGAATAGAATAGAATAGAATAGAATAGAATAGAATAGAATAGAATAGAATAGAATAGAATAGAATAGAATAGAATAGAATAGAATAGAATAGAATAGAATGGAATAGAGTAGAATAGACTAGAATAGAATAGACTAGACTAGAATAGGATAGAATAGGATAGAATAGAATAGAATAGACCAGGTTGGAAGGGACCTTCAAGATCATCATGTCCAACCTATCATCCAACACCACCTAATCAACTAACCCATGGCACCAAGCACCCCATCAAGTCTCCTCCTGAACACCTCCAGTGATGGGGACTCCACCACCTCCCCAGGCAGCCCATTCCAATGGGCAATCACTCTCTCTGTGTAGAATTTCCTCCTAACCTCCAGCCTAAACCTCCCCTGGTGCAGCCTGAGACTGTGTCCTCTTGTTCTGGTACTGGCTGCCTGGGAGAAGAGACCAACCTCTGCCTGTCTACAACCTCCCTTCAGGTAGTTGTAGAGAGCAATAAGGTCACCCCTGAGTCTCCTCCTCTCCAGGCTAAGCAACCCCAGCTCCCTCAGTCTCTCCTCACAGGGCTGTGTTCCAAGCCCCTCCCCAACTTCGTTGCCCTTCTCTGGACTCGTTCCAGCAATTCAACCTCCTTCCTAAACTGAGGGGCCCAGAACTGGACACAGTACTTGAGGTGTGGCCTAACCAGTGCAGTGTGCAGTGGCATAATAATAATAATGATAGTAATAATAATAAAAAACAACCAGGTTGGAAGAGACCTTCAAGGTCATCGTGTCCAACCCATCAACCAATCCAACACCAGCTAAACAACTAACCCATGGCACCAAGCACCCCATCAAGTCTCCTCCTGAACACCTCCAATGATGGTGACTCCACCAGCTCCCCGGGCAGCCTATTCCTCCCAGCTCCTGCTGGCCACACTCTTCCTGATGCAGGCCAGGATGCCATTGGCCCTCTTGGCTGCCTGGGCACACTGCAGGCTCATCTTCAGCCTACCATTAACCAGCACTTCCAGGTCCCTCTCTGCCTGGCCGCTCTCCAGCCACTCTGACCCCAGCCTGTAGCACTGCATGGGGTTGTTGTGACCAATGTGCAGAACCTGGCACTTGGATGTGTTCAATCTCCTGCCCTTGGACTCTGCCCATCTGTCCAGCCTGTCGAGGCCCCTCTGCAAAGCCTCTCTACCCTCCAGCAGATCAACTCTTGCCCCCAGCTTGGTGTTTGGTGACACAGTCATCCTCAAATAAACAATTTAATGTTAAAGATGTTACATTGGTTTCTGTCATAACATGCTACATCTGTCCTAACTTTAACAGGTAGCTCTAATGCAGCAGCATTTCCAAGTGATTTTCCTCCTAATCTTTTTACATCTGCACTTGCTTCGCTCCTGACACTCATCAAACACTGAGAGCATGGCATGAAGACATATTCAAGAAGACTTCATTTCTCACATTTCTTCTGTCTAGCCAATATTTAATCCTGAACAAACAATACTTTTCTAATCCATCTTTAACATTCCTTGGGGATCATGGCTCATCTCTAAAACAGTTGTCTCCTGTTTTGAATTGGGTTATTTAAGAAGCACTGGTAAAATGCCTAAGAGGTCTTTATTGCCACAGTAGCACTTCTGTTAGGCTCAGAAGTTTCATCTGCTTCTTGGCCTCAGAGGTGACCTTATTGCTGTCTACGATTATCTGAAGGGAGGTTGTAGGCAGGGGGGGTTTGGTCTCTTCTCCCAGGCAACCAGCACCAGGACAAGAGGACACAGTCTCAAGCTGTGCCAGGGGAGGTTTAGGCTGGAGGTGAGGAAGAAGTTCTTCCCAGCAAGAGAGCTTGGCCATTGGAATGTGCTGCCCAGGGAGGTGGTGGAGTCGCCATCCCTGGAGGTGTTTAAGAAGAGACTGGATGAGGCACTTGGTGACATGGTTTAGTTGATTAGATGATGTTGGATGATAGGTTAGACTCTTGATCTCAAAGGTCTTTTCCAACCTGGTTAATTCTATTGTGCTACTCTACTCTACTCTACTCTACTCTACTCTACTCTACTCTATTCTATTCTATTCTATTATATGCTGAGTGGGCACTTTGGCTAATCCCAGTGGCAGAAGGCTTGCTGGAGGAAGGGTGTGTAGCAGAAAAGAAGAGCAGGGGCTACACATCACAGAGAGCAGGACCAGCTACTGAGGTGCTGGAATGAAGGTTACATATTACATATAAGAGCTTTGGTCACCAGTTTCTGTCAGTAGAACTCATAGGGATGCCAGTATTAATTTAAAGGTCACCAGAAAAGAGTGGCAGGAGTACCACATTTTTTTCCTGTGCTACTGGGGAGTGACTTGTGAAGCAGCTCAGGGTTTCAGCTCACTTCCTACCTCCTCACCAGGACAAGACAAATCTTTGATCTCTGAGTGGGGACAATGCAGGGTTTGTGGCATGACAGTTCCCCTGAGGACTGAGTGCCTGAGTCCATTAAACTGTGCACCAATGCACAATAGTAGTTTGTTTGGGTTTTTTCCACTGCAATCTCTTCATTAAAACTGCAGTCAGTTCTGTGGCTTGCTCAGTGGAGGAAGATTGCAGTCAAATATTTCTTCTGTTATGTTTTGGTCAATAAATCTGCAGGTCCAGTTAATTCCTGGTGTAACTCCAATGCTGCAGTGTGGATAGATGTTCTCTTTTATTGTGATTTTTTCCTCTCTCCCTGCATTAAATTGTTGACTCAAAAAGATGGGGAATCTCCAAAAGGCATTTGCTTAAGGAAGGCTGAAAATGTCATTGAACAAAAGACAAACAGAAGAATTTTAATGCCAAATTTACTGCAGCTTTGCTGACAACTGGTTGTTAAGTCAATCCATTCCAGGTTAGGCTTAGGCAATAATCACAAGTCAAAGTGAAATACTAAATCAGTTAAACAAAGCTATCTAGAAGCATTTAGTTTCACAGGGATGCTTTTCAGGGCTTCCAGGCAATGCATAAACTGTTGCCAGCTGTATGATGACTTGGGCAGATAACTCAAGTGGCAATGAGTGAGGACTGCCTGAGTGAAGCACTGCACAGGATCACAGGATGTCAGGGGGTGGAAGGGACCCAAAGAGATCATCAAGTCCAACCCCCCTGCCAGAGCAGGACCATACAATCTAGCTCAGGTCACACAGGAACACATCCAGACAGGGCTGGAAAGTCTCCAAGGAAGGAGACTCCACAACCTCTCTGGGCAGCCTCTTCCAGTGCTCTGTCACCCTTACAGTAAAGAAGTTCCCCCTTGTGTTGAGGTGGAACCTCCTGTGCAGCAGCTTACACCCATTGCTCCTTCTCCTATCACAGGGAGCAAGTGAGCAGAGCCTCCCTCCCCCCCCCCCCCCCCCCCCCCCCGCCCTGACCCCCAGCCCTCAGATATTTATGAACATTTATTTAATCCCCTCTAAGTCTTTTACAGACTAAACAGCCCCAGGTGCCTCAACCTCTCCTCACCAGGCAGTGCTCCAGTCCCCTAATCATCCTTGCAGCCCTCTGATGGACCCTCTCCAGCAGATCCCTGTCCCTCTTGAACCAGGGATCACAAAACTGAACACAGTACTCAAGATGAGGTCTCAGCAGGGCAGAGTAGAGGGGGAGGAGAACCTCCCTGGATCTGCTGGATGCACTCCTCTGAATGCACCCCAGGACCCCTTTGGCCTTCTTGGCCACCACTTCTCTTTTCTCTGTTTTATTGCTGCATTGCCTCTGGCTTCAAGCCCCAGGCAGATGCCAGCTGGAGTGGGCAGGTAAATTACAGATGTGAACTCTTGCCTTCAGCATTTCCTCTCACTGAGGTCTGGCATTTCATCTGCAGTCTTCTAATGGTTGGTGTGCAGTTTGGAGGTGAAAGGCAAAACTTGCCAGAGCATCTGATGGGACATTGTTCTTTGTCATTATCTGATTATTACTGTATTAAGAAGTGTCCAACAGATTGAGGGAGGCTCTAGTCCCTATCTGCTCTGCCCTAGTGAGGCCCCACCTGGAATATTGATTCTAGATCTGGGCTCCCCAGTCCAAGAGGGACAGGGATCTACTCAAGAGAGTCCAAGGGAGGACTACAAAGATGATGAAGGGACTGGAGCATTGCCTGATGAGGAAAGGCTGAGAGACGTGGGGCTGTTTAGTCTGGAGAGAAGATTGAGAGGGGATCTAATCAATGTCTATAACTAGATGAGGGCTGAGTGTCAGGAAGGAAGGGACAGGCTCTGCTGTCCTGGGATAGGACAAGAGGCGATGGATGGAAACTCCAGCACAGGAGGTTCCACCTCAATATGAGGAAGAACATGAGGAAGGGGAAGGACAACCTCCACTCCTTGGTGGATACGGAGGGGAACATTGTAACCAAGGAAAAGGAAAAGGCAGAGATACTTAACACCTTCTTTGCCTCAATTTTTACTAGAAGGGCAGAACGTCTTCCTGACAGCTGGCCTGCAGAGCTAGCAGAAGGAGCCAGGGAGCTGCACAGTTTCCCTATGTTCCATGAGGCGGTGGTTGGAACTCTCCTTAGCAGCTTGGATCCCCACAAGTCCATGGGACCAGATGGGATTCATCCTAGGGTGCTGAGAGAGCTGGCAGATGAGCTGGCCAAGCCACTCTCCATAATTTTCCAGCAGTCCTGGCTCACTGGCGAGGTCCCAAAGGACTGGAAGCTGGCCAACGTGGTGCCCATCCATAAGAAGGGCTGGTTGGATGAGCCAGGGAATTACAGGCCTGTCAGCCTGACCTCAGTGCCAGGCCAGATCATGGAACAGGTCATTCTGAGTGCAATAACACAACACTTAGAGGATGGCCAAGGGATCAGGCCCAGCCAGCATGGATTTAGGAAGGGCAGGTCCTGACCAACCTGATCTCCTTCTATGATCAGGTGACCCGCCTGGTGGATGTGGGGAGGCCTGTTGATGTAGTCTACCTGGACCTCAGCAAGGCCTTTGACACCGTCCCCCATAGCAAACTGCTGGCCAAGCTGTCAGCCCATGGCTTGGATGGGAGCACACTGCGATGGGTTAGGAACTGGCTGGAGGGCCGAGCCCAGAGAGTGGTGGTGAATGGTGCCACAGCCAGCTGGCAGCCAGTCACTAGTGGTGTGCCCCAAGGATCAGTGCTGGGCCCTGTGCTCTTTAACATCTTTATTGATGATCTGGATGAGGGCTTTGAGTCCATCATCAGTAAATTTGCTGACGACACCAAGCTGGGGGTAAGAGTTGATTTGCTGGAGGGTAGAGAGGCTCTGCAGAGGGACCTCGACAGGCTGGACAGATGGGCAGAGGCCAACGGCATGAGATTTAACACATCCAAGTGCCGGGTTCTGCACATTGGCCACAACAACCCCATGCAGTGCTACAGGCTGGGGTCAGAGTGGCTAGAGAGCAGCCAGGCAGAGAGGCACCTGGGGGTGCTGGTTGATGGTAGGCTGAAGATGAGCCTGCAGTGTGCCCAGGCAGCCAAGAGGGCCAATGGCATCCTGGCCTGCATCAGGAACAGTGTGGCCAGCAGGAGCAGGGAGGTCATTCTGCCCCTGTACACTGCACTGGTTAGGCCACACCTCAAGTACTGTGTCCAGTTCTGGGCCCCTCAGTTTAGGAAGGAGGTTGACTTGCTGGAACAAGTCCAGAGAAGAGCAACAAAGTTGGTGAGGGGTTTGGAACACAGCCCTATGAGGAGAGGCTGAGGGAGCTGGGGCTGCTTAGCCTGGAGAAGAGGAGACTCAGGGGTGACCTTATCACTCTCTACAACTACCTGAAGGGAGGTGGTAGACAGGCTGATGATGGTCTCTTCTCCCAGGCAGCCAGTACCAGAACAAGAGGACACAGTCTCAGGCTGCGCCAGGGGAGGTTCAGGTTGGATGTTAGTAAGAAGTTCTACACAGAGAGAGTGATTGCCCATTGGAATGGGTTGCCCGGGGAGGTGGTGGAGTCCCCATCACTGGAGGTGTTCAGGAGGAGACTTGATGGGGTGCTTGGTGCCATGGGTTAGCTGTTTGGGTGGGTTGGATTGGTTGATGGGTTGGACACAATGATCTTGAAGGTCTCTTCCAACCTGGTTTGGTTTATTCTAATATTCTAATAAAGGTTTATTCTAACTTCTTCACTGTAAGGGTCACAGAGTACTGGAGATTGTGGAGTCTCCTCTGGAGAATGTCCAGCCCCATCTGGATGTGTTCCTGTGTGACCTGTGCTGGATTCTATGGTCCTGCTCTGGCAGGGGGGTTGCACTCGACGATCTCCCTCCAGAGGTCCCTTCCAAGCCCTAACATCCTGTGAGCCTGTATTTCGTGAAGAGATGTGCATGCACTGTCGGCAGCAGCGGTGGGGCTCGGCATGGTGGCACTGTCACCACTAGGTGGCACGAACCTGATGCAGCAGAAAACACGTCTGAGAACCAGCTGAATCGTATAATGCTTTGCTGAACAGCTACTGTCCAGCAAGCGAAGACTGCCACAACCACGCTAGCCATCAGCGAAGCACGCTTCAGGAAAGCACAACTGTTTGCACAACAGTCTTGTCATAGAATCGCAGAATCGTCTGGGTTGGAAGAGGCCTCCATAGGTCATCCAGTCCAACCCCCTCTGCAGTCAGCTGGGACATCCTCAGGGATATCCTCAGGTTGCCCAGAGCCCTGTTGAGCCTTACCTTGAATACCTCCAGGCATGGGGGCCTCAGCCACCTTCCTGGGCAACCTGTTCCAGTGTTCCACCACCCTCATGGTGAAGAACCTGTTCCTAACATCCAGTCTAAGTCTGCTCTGCTCTAGTTTGAAGCCACTGCCCCTTGTCCTGTCCCTGCAGGCCTTTGCAAACAGTCTCTCTCCATCCTTCTTGTAGCCCCCTTCAGGTACTGACAGGCTGCTATTAGGTCTGCCCAGAGCCTCCTCTTCTCCAGGCTGAACACCCCCAGCTCCCTCAGCCTGTCCTAGTAGTAGAGGTCCTCCAACCCCCTGATTATTTTCATGGCCCTCCTCTGGACCCTCTCCATCAGATCTTTGTCCTTCCTGTACTGAGGGCTCTAGAGCTCTACACAGTACTGCAGGTGAGGTCTCACCAGAGCAAAGTGGCAGAATCACTTCTCTGGATCTGCTGGCAATGCTGCCTTTGATGCAGCCCAGGCTGCCATTTGCCTTCTGTGCTGCAAGCTCACACTGCCTGCTCATGTCCAGCTTCTCATCCACCATGACCCCCAAGTCCTTTTCCTCAGGGCTGATTTCTATCACCTCATCCCCCACTCTGTATTGATAGTGAGGACTGTTCTGGCCTAGTCTTCTGGATAATGGGGGAACCAGGATGTGTTTGGAACAGAACCACTGTGTTGCCTATTCCCTCCAGGGAAAATGAAAACCCATTGCTACTAAGAGCTTGTTCATTCATTTCTGCAGCCAGGCATTTAAAGCACACACCTTTTTTTCCCCCTCCAATTTGGAGCTGCAGTGATGTGGACATCTAGGATTGCTTCATGAAAATGATGCTAGTTGGCTGCCATTGCTGTCCCTTTTCCTTTGGCCATAGCCACACAGCTCACTTGGTGCAACCTTGCTTTTAGGCCTCAAGGCTGTAAATCAAAGTGTCCCAGCACTTCTTCTCTTCCAGGCCAGCACTGGACACAGGTCTGGAGAGAGCTGCCACCATGGTGTCCTCACAGCAGGGTCAATCTGGAAGCCATGGGTAGCTCTCCATGGAGGTATTAGAGATGATAGCATCATAGGAATGTTAGGGTTGGAAGGGACCTCAAGGATCATCTAGTTCCAAGATCTAGATCCCAAGATACTTCCAGTTAAAGGAATCCTAAAGATTTCTGTAGTGATGTGCACTCTAATGTGCTGCTGATTTTTTTCAGCGTTGCTTATATCTAATCCATTCCACGAAGCAGCATTTGTAGATAAATGTGGTAATTGATTTCTCTTCAGACACAGGAAAGCTGGCCTTGCAGTTTATGGCTGTCACAGTTTCATAGGCTCATGCCAAGGAAAATTCCAGAGAAAATTGTAAGTGTAAATTGTACTCAGCTCTGGGGAGGCCACACCTTGAGGGTTGTGTCCAGTTTTGGGCACCTCAATCCAAGAGAGATGTGGAGGTGCTGGAGCCAGGGCAGAGGAGGGCAAGGAAGCTGGGAAGGGCCTGGAGAAGAAATCTGATGAAGAGCAACTGCAGAAGCTGGGGATGGTTAGTGTGAAACAGAGGAGGCTGAGGGGAGACCTCCTGGCTCTCTACAACTACCTGCAAGGAGGTTATGGAGAGGTTGGTGCTGGGCTCTGCTCCCAGGTCATTAGTGGCAGAACAAGAGGGAATGGCCTCAAGCTGCCACTGGGGTGGTTCAGACTGGACAGTAGGAAAGTTTTTTTCATTGCAAGAGTGGTCAGGGCTTGGAATGTGCTGCCCAGAGAGGGTGGTGGAGTCCCCAAGCCTGGCTGTGTTTCAAGGTGTTTTGATGTGATGCTTGGGGTTCTGGTTTAGGGGTGAGCCTTGCAGAGTAGGGTTCTGGGTTGGCCTTGGTGATCCTGAGGCTCTTTTCCAACCTGAATGTTTCTGTGATAAAATTACCATTGTATGTAAAAGAAAAATAAGGATAAGGTCTGAATTTTTCCTCTGGTTTGCTAATAGGGATAAAAGCAGTTGCATAAACTATTCTGTCTCTTTTCCACCTCTAACTCTAGCTGATACTAGCTGGTGGCTTCTGCTTGAGTTTGCTGCCCTTGGCTGCATTCCTTCTTGAGGTTAAGTACTAACAGTGGGCAGTGCTATCTGCTTTCTCTCCCTGTCCCTTGTACAGGGGGGAGGGAGGGGAAGCTATTTGTTCTCTCCTGGTTCATCCAGGGAGGGGTCCTTGTGTTGTTTTCTAAATTGTAAATATATATAAATATGTAAATATATTCATAGAATCACAGAATTGTCAGGGTTCAAAGGGACCTCAAGGAGTATCCAGGTCCAACCCCCCTGCCATGGGCAGGGACACCTCACACTACAACAGGTTGCTCACAGCCACAGCCAGCCTGGCCTTAAAAGCCTCCAGGCATGAGGCTTCCACCACCTCCCTGAGCAACCTGTGCCAGTCTCTCACCACCCTCATGGGGAACAACTTCTTCCCAACATCCAATCTCAATCTACCCATTTCTAGTTTTGCTCCATGCCCCCCAGTCCTATCACTCCCTGACACCCTCAAAAGTCCCTCCTCAGCTTTCTTGTAGCCCCCTTCAGACACCAGAAGGCCACAATAAGGTCTTCTTGGAGCCTTCTCTTCTCCAGCCTGAATAGCCCCAACTATAGAACAGAACAAAACAGAATCATTTCAGTTGGCAAAGACCTCTAAGATCATCAGGTCCAACTCTCAACCCACCAGCATCATACTCACTAAATCATGTTCCAAAGTGCCGTGCCCATCTGGTTTTTGAACATCCCCAGGGACAGTGACTCCACCACTTCCCTGAGCAGCCTATTCCAATGCCTGACCACTCTTGCAGCAAATAAATTTTCCCTCATGTCTAATCAAAACCTCCCCTGCCACAACTTCAAACTTTTTCCTCCATTAAGAGATCAAAAAACCCTCCAGACACACTGAAAACTTATTTCTACTCTATAGAACAAAAGTTAAAGTCTTTAGTAATTGTATTTTTTTCCTTTTTAATAGAGCTACAGAGTTCATTACTATTTTCTCTGGGCTCTGTTTGGACAGCAGCAGGGATTTGTATCACTTTTATGGCTGCACTCATTCCTTTCTTCAGGACTCTCTCAATCTGTCTTCAATAGCAGAGGAGCTCCAGCCCCTCTGTTCATCATATTTTACATATTCCTTGCATTTCATATTTCTGGTTTTACTTTGCTTGTAAATGCAGCTTCATTTGCTTCCAAAACCTTCTCAGCTAGTCTGGTGATTTATTTTTGGGGGTAATTCCTCCCAATTCATGCTGGGGGATAATTCCTAAACTCACTACAGTGACAAAGGAGGCCAAGAGCTACTATGAGGACAGACTGAAGGAGTTGGGGCTGTTCAGTCTGGAGAAGAGAAGGCTCCGAGGAGACATAATTGTGGCCTTCCAGTATCTGAAGGAGGCTACAAGAAGGCTGGGGAGGGACTGCTCAGGATCTCAGGTAGTGATAGGACTAGGGGGAATGGAATGAAGCTGGTGGTGGGGAGATTCAGGCTGGAGGGGAGGAGGAAGTTCTTCCCCATGAGAGTGGTGAAGCCCTGGAATGGGTTGTCCAGGGAGGTGGTTGAGGCCCTGTCCCTGGAGGGACAGCCCTGGATGAGGCTCTGGCCAGCCTGATCTAGTCTGGGGTGTCCCTGCCCATGGCAGGGGGGTTGGAACTAGATGATCCTTGTGGTCCCTTCCAACCCTGACTGATACTGTGATACTACTATGACTCTATGAAAAAGCCTATGTTCTGCTGAGTCTTTAAACTCTTGCTTGAGCATTTGTAACAACTTTTTAATGCCTTTCTACAACATCATAGGTGTGCAGAGCACTTTAAAGAGAGAGGATATGTGCTTTAAATGTGCTATCTTATATGCAGAAGGCACTCAAAATAAGGAAGAAATGAACAAAAGGAAGGTCTTTGCACTAAAGCACCTATGCTTTAAATGAGATTAAGTGCAGGATAAGATGACAATAAACAAAGGGCTGGATGAAAGGCTGGCAGTGCTGAATAGTCAGACTTCATAATATGAGCAGATCTTGTTTCCTCCTCAGATTTTGGGTTTTTTTCCCCTTTTAAATACAGTAAATTTATTGTCATAGGATTTCTGGACAGCATCCACTTTTGAAAGCCTGCACAGAAGTTAGCAATAGAAGACTGGCTGAAAAAGAAAACTAAAATGAAACTAACATTGAGGCATGTCAAAGGATTTCCAGGGAGTCTGAGACTGCAGGAAGCAAAAGACCAGGGACTGTGTCTTTTAAATGCTTTTAACTGTTCCCATTGCTGATATACACAGCATGTTTTAATACATTGCTCTTAGGTAGCTTCTGAGTCATTTGTGTCAGATGTGAATTGGGTTTAGTTTCCTGGAAGTGTGATGCTACACCCAGATGCTATGGTGACAGAGATTACACTCATGAAGCCAGTCAGAAACTGCATGCAGGGCTAAGAAAGAGTTTCCTTACAGGAAGCTTGATTTGTTGGGGCTTTTCTTGGCAGAAAACAAAGAAAGTTCTTGATTTAGGGGCAAGGAGTTAAAGAAGGGAGAAAATGTTCCTTTTAATGTAACACAGAGGAAAGTAAACTGCTTCTGAGAAAGTCATCATTTTGCCAGATCCTTTTCTTATCAGCAAAAGTTGTAGTCATCAGTTCTCAAATATTTCTAAAGTGGATTCATAGAATAGAATCACAGAATCAACCCGGTTGGAAAAGACCTCAGAGATCATCAAGTCCAACCTATTACCTAATACCTAACACCTCCTGACAACTAAACCATGGCTCCAAGTGCCACTTCCAAGCCTTTTTTGAACACCTCCAGTGATAGTGATTCCACCACCTCTCTTTCTGGAAAGAATTTCTTCCTAACATCCAGACTAAACCTCCCCTGGCACAGCTTGAGACTGTGTCCTCTTGTTCTGGCGCTGGCTGCCTGGGAGAAGAGACCAACCCCCACCTGGCTACAACCTCCCTTCAGGTAGTTGTAGACAGCAAGAAGGTCTCCCCTGAGCTTCCTCTTCTCCAGGCTAAGCAACCCCAGCTCCCTCAGCCTCTCCTCACAGGGCTGTGCTCCAGACCCCTCCCCAGCTTTGTTGCCCTTCTCTGGACACCTTCCAGCATCTCAACATCTTTCTTAAATTGAGGAGCTCAGAACTGGACACAGGACTCAAGGTGTGGCCTAACCAGTGCTGAGCACAGGGCAGAATGACTTCCCTGCTCCTGCTGCCCACACTGTTCCTGATGCAGGCCAGGATGCCATTGGCCTTCTTGGCTACCTGGGCACACTGCTGGCTCATGTTCAGCTGGCTGTCAACCACTGCCCCCAGGTCCCTTTATGCCTGGCATTCTTACACTGTATGTCCCTTGCCTCAGAAGGACGTCATTTTACTTGCACTTGTTAATTGTATGCAATTTAGCTACAGATTCATTGTAGACAGCACTTGGAAACACAAGATAATAGCCACAGAAGCCCTGAACTTTGCACAGGGGCAGAAGCTTGCTTGAGAGTTTTTGCTTGGAGCAGGCTTTTTACTCAGACAGACATGCTTCATCATCCTTTTCCTTGCTGTGTGGAGCCAGAGGTTGATCTCACCCTGTTTCCTGTTGGCAGCGCCCAGCCCTTCTCAGGCACGGAGCTTCTGCAGCTCCAGGGTAGTTACAGGGCCACAGCTGATGCAGGAGAGCTACCCAGGGAGCAAACTTAGAAACCCCAAGGAGCTTGTTTGTTAGTGATGGGCCTATTGCCTTTGGATCTGTGGTACAGTCACAAGAGCTAATTTTGACCAAATGTTGCTGGGACAATATCCTGGGTTATTAGAGCTTCTGTATTGTCATAGGACAGACTGAGGGAGTTGGGGCTGTTCAGTCTGGAGAAGAGAAGGCTCTGAGGAGACCTAATTGTGGCCTTGCAGTATCTGAAGGGGGCTACAAGAAAGCTGGGGAGGGACTTTTGAGGGTGTCAGGGAGTGATAGGACTGGGGGGAATGGAGCAAAACTAGAAATGGGTAGATTCAGACTGGATGTCAGGAAGAAGTTGTTCCCCATGAGGGTGGTGAGAGACTGGCACAGGTTGCCCAAGGAGGAGGTAAAAGCCTCATCCCTTGGAGGTTTTGAAGGCCAGGCTGGCTGTGGCTGTGAGCAACCTGCTGTAGTGTGAGGTGTCCCTGCCCATGGCAGGGGGGTTGGAACTGGCTGATCCTTGAGGTCCCTCCCAACCCTGACAATTCTGTGATTCTATGATCTGCTCCTTCTAGAAAATCGCTGTTAGGAACCAGCAACTGGAAATCAGTTGTCCTGGGAGCAGCAGTTGGATTGCTAATCACTTTATTTTCCTCAAGGAAAAGTCTTTCCTCGTGTCAAAATGTTGCATGCTAGTGCTGGCTGAGGTGCTATGCCAAACATCTGCACTCATTTCCATGGGCTGCTAGCACACTGGATCAGCATTCAGGTGTGGTCATTTTTTCTCTGTGACACCACCAAGCATCTGAAAACTGTCTCTAAAGAACTGGGTGGTTAATGTAAACCAGGCAGTTTTAAACAGCTCAGCTGGCCCACCCATGATTAGAAGCCTGCACGTAAAGCGGGGAGTGTGTTTTACAAGGTCAATTCCAATTAAAGCTCCTCTCCCAACCCAAATATCTTTAATCCCTGAAGTCTATTTGTATGCATCATCTCATTTATGCAATTCTGGTTGGTGATTACTTCCTTACCCACGTGGCTTGCTCACCCTCATCCACCACAGTTAGGGATAGACACGTCAAGATGAAACTGGCCCTAGTGGACTACAGCTGCTTGCCTTGGATGCCTTTTTTTTTTCTGTAGGGCAGCTTTCATGATGTGATTTAATACTTGAGAACAAGGCAGCATGTGGGGGAAGGGGAAAGAGCTACTCAGATGATGATGCTTAGTAGATCACATTCTAATGGAGTTACATTATTTGTTTTTAACTCTACAATGTCTACATAAGCATAAAGTTGAAAAGATGCTAAAAAGAGCAGAGGAGAGGGGGTTTGTCATAGCAGAAATGGAATGAAATTCCAGACTTAAACACAAATCAAAGTCAAAACTCCCAATCTGAACTCAAGGGGAGATGGACCTGGACACACTGGAGAGGTGGTGCCCAGGTGAACCTCATGAGGTTTGACAAGAGCAAGTGCAGGGTTCTGCACATGGGCTGGAGCAATCCTCACTATCAATACAGAGTGGGGGCTGAGGTGATGGAAAGCAGCCCTGAGGAGAAGGACTTGGGGGTGATAGTGGATGAGAAGCTGGACATGAACAGGCAGTGTGAGCTTGCAGCACAGAAGGCCAAAGGCAGCCTGCATCAAAAGATATGTGGCCAGCAGAACCAGAGAGGTGATTCTGCCCTTTTGCTCTGGTGAGACCTTAACTGGAGTACTGCATCCAGCTCTGGAGCCCTCAATACAGAAAGGACGTGGAGCTGATAGAGCAGGCCCAGAGGAGGGCCATGAAAATCATCAGGGGGTTGGAGCAGCTCTGCTATGAGGAGAGGCTGAGGGAGCTGGGGGTGTGCAGCCTGGAGAAGAGGAGGCTCTGGGGAGACCTAATAGCAGCCTGCCAGTACTTGAAGAGGGCTACAAGAAGGATGGAGAGAGACTGTTTGCAAAGGCCTGCAGGGACGGGACCAGGGGCAATGGCTTCAAACTAGAGAAGAGCAAATTTAGATTGGCTGTTAGGAACAGGTTCCTTAGCATGAGGATGTTGGAACACTGGAACAGGTTGCTCAGGGAGGTGGTTGAGTCCTCTTCCCTGGACATATTCAAGGTAAGACTCAACAAGGCCCTGGGCAGCCGGGGCTGTCCCTGCGGACTGCAGGGAGGTCAAACTGGATGACCTTTGGAGGTCCCTTCCAGCCAGGACCATTCCATGATTCCATGATTCAAATGTCAAGGGCAGAATTTGATCTTAATTTTCTGCATGGAAATCTGAAGCAGCTCCAGACTTTGTCATATCCAGCCTTTTGTTGGAAACCTGAAGACTGAGAGCACAGTTTGAGTCAGAGTGTGGCCATTTACTTGTTGACATTTGTATTTGGGTTGCAAAAGACACCCATTTGTGACCTCTGGCTTGATCCAAACCAAGAATGGACACTTCCTGTGTCCAGTTCTGGGCCCCTCAGTTTAGGAAAGATGTTGAGCTGCTGGAAGGTGTCCAGAGAAGGGCAACAAAGCTGGGGAGGGGTCTGGAGCACAGCCCTGTGAGGAGAGGCTGAGGGAGCTGGGGTTGCTTAGCCTGGAGAAGAGGAAGCTCAGGGGAGACCTTCTTGTTCTCTCCAACTCCCTGAAGGGAGGTTGTAGGCAGGAGGGGGTTGGTCTCTTCTGCCAGGCAACCAGCACCAGAACAAGAGGACACAGTCTCAAGCTGTGCCAGGGGAGGTTTAGGCTGGAGGTGAGGAGAAAGTTCTTCCCAGAAAGAGTAATTTGCCTTTGGGATGGGCTTCCTGGAGAGGTGGTGGAGTCACCATCCCTGGAAGTGTTTAGGAAGAGACTGGATGAAGTCTTTTCCAACCTGGTCTGGTCTATTCTATTCTATTCTATTCTATTCTATTCTATTCTATTCCATTCCATTCCATCCCATCCCATCCCATCCCATCCCATCCCATCCCATCCCATCCCATCCCATCCCATTCCATTCCATTCTGTTTAATTAAAAAAGGTATGTTTTACAATCATTAATACTGCAAAGGTGAGTCAGGACACAGACCATTGTATTATTTGAACAGAGAAGAGGGACACCTTTCTCCCAACTCTACCAAAATAGACTGATTCCTCTCTTCCTTTTTAGCAGGCATAATAAACTGTGAGTTTCTCTTCTATGCCAGGAAAGGGGAGTGATTCCATCTGACTCAGTATTTGCTTCCCTGCTTTGCACAAAGGGAGGTGGGAAATGACTTGGTCTCCTGAGCTGGGAGCTGCCAGCAGCCACGTACCCCTCCTCAGCACATAGGAAGAGGAAAGGCAGGGAGGGAGAGGCGCTGAGGTCACAGTGCTCCCATCCCAGAGAATCATAGAATGGTCTGGGTTGGAAGGGACCTCTGAAGGTCCCTTCTGCAGTCAGCAGGGACATCCTCAACTAGATCAGGTTACCCAGAGCCCTGTTTAGCCTCACTTGGAATACCTGCAGGGATGGGGTACTCCAGGTGAGGTCCCAGACAGCCACAATGACTGAAACAAAACAGTGTCCGTTCATCACCAAAGGTTACTGCGTTGAGCCTGTGCTTTCTGCTTTGTACAAGACATGTCCTGCTCCCTTATGGTCTTTGCAGAACTTGCTACAGTAGCTGGGTGAGCAGGAAAGCTGGACCTGCAATGTTACTCCCCACAAGTAGACATGATGGGAGTCTGTCTGTACTTCCTTTCTGCAGGAGCTGCCCATGTCCTGTGTTGACTCAGGTAGACTTTTGGCGCAGATGTTGCATCGATCGGACTTCTAGGACACACATCACTGTAGAGTCCAAGTCACCTTAGGCAGCATATTTTAGAGCTATGTATAAAGAATATTGATTTCTCTTTTTTTTTTTTTTTCTTTTTGGACACCTATTTCTAAATGGAGAAAATGCAACATCTGCATCTTTCTTCTCCCTGAACCTGCAGCCTTGCACCTGGTGTCTCCAAATTCCTTCCGTGCGGACTGGGCATAAAACACTTCCTTGTGTCATCCTCTCTGCATGCTTCTACTACCTAATCCCATTGAAGTCAACAACAGACATCTTCATGTGGATAAAATCAAGCTCTAACTATGTAGCTGAAGTAGAGAGGCATGACCTACAAGCCCCTTTCCACTAGTAAATTGTATATAGTGCTTTGTCCAGATGAAAATACCTTGGAAGAAGCCATCCTGTTGCAAAGGATCAGACAGCAAACGTCTGTCCTTCACCCATTACTTCCTACCAGCTCATTCTTAACAGATTCCCAGCTGAGGAGTTTCGGTTCGGTTTGGTTCGGTTCTGTTCTATTCTATTCTATTCTATTCTATTCTATTCTATTCTATAAAGATGGGCAGAGTCCAAGGGCAGGAGTTTGAACACATCCAAGTGCCAGGTTCTGCACATTGGCCACAACAGCCCCATGCAGTGCTACAGGCTGGGGTCAGAGTGGCTGGAGAGCAGCCAGGCAGAGAGGGACCTGGGGGTGCTGGTTGATGGTAGGCTGAACATGAGCCTGCAGTGTGCCCAGGCAGCCAAGAGGGCCAATGGCATCCTGGCCTGCATCAAGAGCAGTGTGGCCAGCAGGAGCAGGGAAGTCATTCTGCCCCTGCACACTGCACTGGTTAGGCTGCACCTCGAGTCCTGTGTCCAGTTCTGGGCCCCTCAGTTTAGGAAGGAGGTTGACTTGCTGGAAGGAGTCCAGAGAAGGGCAACGAAGTTGGTGAGGGGTTTGGAACACAGCCCTGTGAGGAGAGGCTGAGGGAGCTGGGGCTGCTTAGCCTGGAGAGGAGGAGAATCAGGGGTGACCTTATTGCTCTCTACAACTCCGTGAAGGGAGGTTGTAGACAGGCAGAGGTTGGTCTCTTCTCCCAGGCAGCCAGTACCAGAACAAGAGGACACAGTCTCAGGCTGTGCCAGGGGAGGTTTAGGCTGGAGGTTAGGAAGAAGTTCTACAGAGAGAGTGATTGCCCATTGGAATGGGCTGCCTGGGGAGGTGGTGGAGTCACCATCATTGGAGGTGTTCAGGAGGAGGCTTGATGGGGTGCTTGTTGCCATGGTTTAATTGATTAGGTGGGTTGGATTGGTTGATGGGTAGGACACGATGATCTTGAAGGTCTCTTCCAACCTGGTCCTGTTCTGTTCTGCTCTGTTCTATTCTATTCTATTCTATTCTAAAAGACTGGTCCTGTGAGAAGAGTGGAGATGTCTTGCAGCACTTATATCACAAGGAAGAAGAAAAGGGTACCCTCCTGACTGTAGCTACCAACATTCAAGAAAGCCTGCCTAAAAATTATTTCCTTGAGACACTTTTGCAAGTGCCACAGAAAACATGACCACAGAATAAGTTTAGATTTAAACAGGCAGTAACTGTTGTGGAGGAGAGGCTGTTGTTGTGTGACTAAGTGCTAAGTGATTCTTGCAAATTCAGATGGTCACTGTAGGAAGCAAACATTGCACTTAACCACCTCTAAGACACTGGGCTCTGCTTCTCTGAGTAATACAGACATGGCCAGACTCTCTAGCAAGTCCAAAGAGCAGGTGAAGCTCACCACACAGCATGTTTAAACTCATGTCTCAATTTTTTATCCACTGTTGAGAACTTCAGACAAGCTGCTCTTGTAACTAAACTGATAGATACAGGGGACTTGCATTAAAATCTTAGCCTCACTGACAAATACAGGCTGCTTTAAAGGCTTTAGGTCAGTAACACTGGAGTTAAATGTATGACTGAGTCAGGTGATTATGGAGAGAGAGCCTTTATACTCATTGATTGGTTATGTTCTTTATTTTGATGGAGGCAGCTCATCCACTCTGCTTTAGCTAGATATATGAAAGGTGTTAAAGTGCCTTTGGCGTTAGGAGCTACTATGAAATCTATTGAGACATAAAGTTCTTGCAGAAAATCTGGCTCTGTTTATCACAGTCAGGTTAGGAGGGCAGTAGGGATTATTTTCATGAGCAAAGGCTGCAGAATTTGGCCAGGTTTCTTATGTACTGCCTGAATCACAGAATTATTGAGGCTGGAACAGACCTCTGAGGTCACCAAGCCCAGCCTGTGACCTCACACCACCACACCAACCAGACCATGGCACTGAGTGCCACATCCAATCTGGCCTTAACCACCTCCAGGGACAGCAACTCCACCACCTCCCTGGGCAGCCCATCCCAGTCTCTCATTCCCCTTTCCATCAGGAAGTGCTTCCTAACATCCAACCTAAACCTCCCCTGGCACAGCTTCAGGCCATGCCCTCTCCTCTTGTCACAAGCTGCCTGGCACAAGAGCCTGACCCCCACCTGACTGCAACTTCCCTTCAGGTACTTGTAGAGTGTGATAAGGTCCCCCCTGAGTCTCCTCTTCCTCAGGCTGAACACCCCCAGCTCCCTCAGCCTCTCCTCAGCACTTTCCCTCCAGTCCCTTCCCCAGGCTGGTTGCTCTCCTCTGGACCTGCTCCAGCACCTCAAGATCTCTCTTGCAGGGAGGGCCCAGAGCTGCACACAGTGCTCCAGGTGAGGCCTCACCAGTGCCCAGTGCAGGGGCAGAATTCCATCCCTAGCCCTGCTGTCCACACTATTCCTGATATGGAATGGCTCTATGTTGTTTTCTGTGAGAATGTGAGTTGTATCCTTTCTCTATTATTTACATGTGTTGAAAGAAACATTGATCCACTGTAGGAGCCAGGAGGAGCCTGCAGCAAGAGAAAGTTATTGAAACTTACACACACTGAACTCATTAGCTAAATTTGTCTTGTATTATTTTTAGTCCAAGTCCAGATGACTCTGTATCCCCATTACATCTCCCAGGGCTTGTAAATGATTTTTGTTATTTAAATATATCTATAGAGGCTTAATGCTATCAAATTACCTTTCTTCCTGAAACGTGGTTCATCCACAGTCTGCCACAACACTGAGAAGCTGCCTCTGTAGTTGCAGCAGTAGGAAGGCATACATCATATCCCACCTTCAGCCTGCATTGTCCTGCCTCCCCAGCTGAGTGCCCTGAATTAAGGCACAGTTATGCTGTGCATAAGGCAACCTCTGCAGTAGAGGAGGCAGTGCAGGAAAATAAGTAGAATCCTGCTGTCTTGCAGGTCTCCAGCAGAGAAAGTGTGAAGTCAAGCATGCTTAGGCAATGGAAGACATCCAGCTTGGATTCAGCATGTACCTAAGCATGTTTCTCTCCAGGAGAAAGAAATGCAGCAGAGGTCAGGCAGCATGAAGCCTTGAGAGAGATATTTGTACTCCAGAGTTCCTTAGGAGCACAGACTCCCTAGTCACAGTGGCAGGTACCTTATTGTCCCCTCGCTCCAGGCAGTGCTGTGGCTCAGAACTGTGGCTTCAGTGGGTGACAGCTGATAATCTACAGAGTATTTCATCTGGCCTGTAGCAGGCATTTTTTTCATATTGTGGTCAAAACCAAGCTTTAACACAAACACCATCAATACCAACCCAGACCTCCCAGCTGAACAAAGCCTTCTGCTCTTTCCTGGCATCCAATTCCATGTTTCTCTTCCCCATCATTTGAGTGTGAAGCCCTCTCAGGGTGCCAGCAAGCCAACATCTTCCAGCACACTTTCCCCTTCTCAAATCCTGTTGCCTATCTGTCAATCAAAACCAAAACAGGCAACAATAGCTCCCTGGCTAATTATTCATAGTTTCATAGAATGGTTTTGGTTGGAAGGGACCATTGGAATGTGCAGCCCAGGGAGGTGGTGGAGTCACCGTCCCTGGAGGTGTTCAAGAGGGGATTGGACGTGGCACTTGGTGCCATGGTTCAGTCATGAGGACTGTGGTGACAGGTTGGACTTGATGATCTTTGAGTTCTCTTCCAACCTTCGTGACGCTGTGATACTGATACTGTGACTTTAAAGATCATCCAGTTCCAACCCCCTGCCATGGGCAGGGACAGCTCACCCAGCCTGGCCTTGAACAACTCCAGGGAGGGGACATCCACAAGTTCTCTGGGTAACCTGTTCCAGTGTCTCCCCACCCTCACTGTCAAGAATTTTTTTCCTTCTATCCAGTCTAAATCTGCCTCTTACAGCTTATGCTCTCTGCATTCAGTGGGTACAGAACTGGCTTGATGGCCGCACCCAAAGGGTGGCTGTCAATACGTCCGTGGCCAACTGGAGGCCAGTGACAAGTGGAGTCCCTCAGGGTCAGTACTGGGACCAGGCTTGTTTGACATCTTTCTTGGTGCCATGGACAGTGGCATTTAGTGCACCCTCAGCAAGTCTGCTGATGACACCAAACTGTGTGGTGCAGCAGACCGCTGGAGGGAAGGGATCCTTCCAGAGGGACCTGGACAGGCTGGAGAGGTGGGCACAAGCCAACCTCAGGAGGTTCAGCAAGACCGAGGGCAGGGTCCTGCAGCTGGTGCAGGGCAATCCCAGGCACTGATTCAGGCTGGGCAGGGACTGGATTGAGAGCAGCCCTGAAGAAAAGGACTTGGGGGTGCTGGGGGATGAGAAGCTCAACATGAGCCAGCAGTGAGCACTTGCAGCCCAGAAAGCCAACCAGAGCCTGGGCTGCAGCAAGAGAAGCAGAGCCAGCAGGGCCAGGGAGGTGATTCTCCCCCTCTGCTCCACTTTGGTGAGACCCCACCTGGAGCTCTGTGTCCAATTCTGGAGTCTCTATTACAGGAAGGATCTGGAGGTGCTGGAAGGTGTCCAGAGAAGGGCCATGAGGATGATCAGAAGGCTGGAGCTGCTCTGCTATGAGGACAGACTGAGGGAGTTGGGGTTGTTCAGTCTGGAGAAGAGAAGGCTCCATGGAGACCTAATTGTGGCCTTGCAGTATCTGAAAGTACAGGAAAGCTGGGGAGGGACTTTTTAGGGTGTCAGGGAGTGACAGGACTGGGGGGAATGGGAAAAAACTAGTAATGGGTAGATTGAGATTGGATGTTAGGAAGAAGTTCTTCCCCATGAGGGTGGTGAGAGCCTGGCACAGGTTGCCCAGGGAGGTGGTGGAAGCCTCATCCCTGGAGGTTTTTGCAGCCAGGCTGGATGTGGCTGTGAGCAACCTGCTGTGGTGTGAGGTGTCCCTGCCCATGGCAGGGTGGTTGGAACTGGCTGATCCTTGAGGTCCCTTTGAACCCTGACAATTCTGTGATTCTATGCCACTGGCTCAACATCTTTCCTCTTGGCAACCTGACTTACTCTTGGATACTTGACTGTAGCTGGGGAAACTGGGACCTGCTGGGGGGACTTACACAACAATTGTATCTTTTCTTCAGGACCATTCAGGCACACCTCATTACTTCTGGTGCACCATTGATTTTGCTGCAATTAAATCCTGGAGATGTCAGGCTTGGCTGAAACTTCCAGTATGAATTAATAAGAAAATCTCAGGCATCCACAAAATGGATGCTTCCTGGAGATACTTTAGCAACACTTCATTCCTCCCCTGCTTTGTTTCATCACCAGCCCAAATAAACTTCAGACAGGAATCTTCCTCTGGCACTGTCAAAATGCTGGCAAAGATGGCTGGAAATCAGTAATACTTCAAGCTTGCCAGCCAAATTTATACACATTATCCAAGGAGAGGTTGATACCCCATGTCTATGCAGAGCAAGGATGACATGGAAATGAGGAAGAGAGTGTTAACACAGGGGACCCACTGCAAAGTACAATTAAAACATGGAATGGAATGGAATGGAATGGAATGGAATGGAATGGAATGGAATGGAATGGAATAGAATAGAATAGAATAGAATAGAATAGAATAGAATAGAATAGAATAGAATAGAATAGAACAGGACAGAATTAACCAGGTTGGAAAAGACCTTCAAGATCATCCAGTCCTACCCTATCAAGATCATCCAACCTATCACCCAACACCATCTCATCAACTAAACCATGACACCAAGCACATCATCCAGTCTCTTCTTAAACACTTCCAGTGATGGTGACTCCACCACCTCCCTGGGCAGCACATTCCAATGGCCAATCTCTCTTGCTGGGAAACTTCTTCCTGACATCCAGCCTAAACCTCCCCTGGTGCAGATGCTTCTGAGGAGCATCAGGCAGATTTTGACACAGAACAACATAAGATAGCAGAGATGATGCATTTCTGTCCTTCCTATCAGCCCCATGTGAGCCGTGTTGACCAGCTGTGTTGACTGGGGTGTTGTCTGTGGACTTCATGCAAAAGGCCATCCCAGCTCATGTTAAAGCCAAGCTCTTGGCTAGAGGTTCTCATAGTCCTGTTTCCAACCCTTTCACTTTTGGTCAGGCATTGGCATGTGCTGCCCAGGGAGGTGGTGGAGTCCCCAAGCCTGGCTGTGTTTGCAGGTGGTTTGGCTGTGGTGCTTGGGGCTGTGGTTTAGGGGTGAGCCTTGTAGAGTAGGGTTCTGGGTTGGCCTTGGTGCTGCTGAGGCTCTTTTCCAACCTGGATGTTTCTGTGACTCTGTGACTTTCCTGTGTTTGGGGACACACACCACCCAGGCCCTTTACTGAGGATTAGATCCATTTATGGTGTTTACTTAGCAAGAAGATCTCATGACATCAATACCACTATCATGTTAACACAAGAGAATTGGTGTTTGTTTCCAGTGCTCATGTGCTACAAATCCCTAATGCATCCTGCCCACACCCTCCTTCCCTTCCTCTGCTCCTGCAGTGGAGAAGGGGAGAGAGAAACAGCATTTTCATAAAGGACATGCTAAACAGCACTGACTGAACATTTCAAACATGATGCTCATCTTGTTAGACCCCATTTGAAAACATTCTAAATGGGGATTAATGAGAACCAATAGTGCACTACTTATGTTTAGGTTGCCCAGGGAGGTGGTGGAAGCCTCATCCCTGGAGGTTTTTAAGGCCAGGCTGGATATGGCCCTGAGCAACCTGCAGTAGTGTGAGGTGTCCCTGCCCATGGCAGGGGGGTTGGAACTGAATGATCCTTGAGGTCCCTTCCAACCCTGACAATTCTATGATGCTATGATTGTTTTCCCATTTAATTAGGGACTTAGCTCCATGTTCCACTGCCAACAGAGCCAGCAAGTATTTCAATGAGATCGGGATACTCCTTTCTTCACTGCTTTGCTCTCTGTCTATCCAATTAATACTTTATTATGAAGCAAGAAAGTGTAGTGTTTTTCCATCATTCACAGCTGTGTGTTGAAAAGAGAGAGGGTACAAGCAGGGTGACAGACACTACTTAGGAGGCTAAAACACCTCAGCTTTGCATTACACAGGAACACAGCTGAATTATGGCTACCTCATGCCCTAGGCAAAATACAACATGAATCATAGAATCATAGAATTGTCAGGGTTGGAAGGGACCTCAAGGATCAGCCAGTTCCAACCCCCTGCTGTGAGCAGGGGCACCTCACACTACAGCAGGTTGCTCACAGCCACATCCAGCCTGGCCTTCAAAGCCTCCAGGGATGAGGCTTCCACCACCTCCCTGGGCAACCTGTGCCAGTCTCTCACCATCGTCATGGGGAACAACTTCTTCCTGACATCCAGTCTGAATCTACCCATTTCTAGTTTTGCTTTATTCCCCCCAGTCATATCACTGCCTGACACCCCCAAAAGTCCCTCCCCAGCTTTCTTGTAGACCCCATTCAGATACTGGAAGGCCACAACTAGGTCTCCTCAGAGCCTTCTCTTCTCCAGACTGAACAGCCCCAACTCCCTCAGACTTTCCTCATAGCAGAGCAGCTCCAGCCCTCTGCTCATCCTCGTGGCCCTTCTCTGGACACCTTCCAGCACCTCCAGATCCTTCCTGTAATAGAGGTTCCAGAACTGGACACTGTGCTCCAGGTGGGGGTCTCACCAAAGCAGAGTAGTGGGGGAGAATCACCTCCCTGGCCCTGCTGGCTCTGCTTCTCTTGCTGCAGCCCAGGCTCTGCTTGGCTCTCTGGGCTGCAAGTGCACACATTGTCAGGATTGGAAGGGACCTCAAGGATCATCTAGTTCCAACCCTGCTGCCATGGGCAGGGACACTTTCCACCAGATCAGGTTGCCCAGAGCCACATCCAGCCTGAGCTTATGTTTGGGTGCCCTCATGCAACTCCCAGACACAGAAACCAAGGCTCAGATGTAAGGCCCAGGTGCTAGCACCATATCTTGCATGGCAGGAGTGGGGAGCATTTGCTGCAGACAGAGAGTCCACAGAGGATGAGATGCACCCCAGATATGAACAGAGAGTACAGAGAGTGGCAAAATGTTGTAAGGTTTCTTCCTTCATGCCTCATTCTGAAGGATTTGGAATGGAAGACTGCTTCAGATGTAAAGGCAGCATCCATTTGTAGTTAATAGCTGGCATTGATTTCCAATTTCATATCTGCTTAACAGTAGCCACTGGCCACATTAAAATTCATCATCATCTTCACTGCACCTCCCAATGCAGACTCTGCATCACCCTTAATGAATCAATCTGTGTCAGTGTCCAACACACACAGTTTTAAACTATTTGTGGTGACTTTATGAAGCTCATTCAGCTGCACTCTGAACAGCCTGGGTTTAGTTCACAGAGCTACAGCAAACTCTCAAGCATGTTCCAACCTCTAAGGTTCTGTGATTCTGTGATCTGTATTGAAAAACTTAGTATTGGACTGCTCTCTGTCCTGAAACCACAGCTTATTGTGGCCTTCCAGTATCTTAAGGGAGCCTACAGGAGAGCTGGGGAGGGACTTCTTAGGGTGTCAGGGAGTGATAGGGGGAATGGAGCAAAACTAGAAATGGGTGGATTCAGATTGGATGTTAGGAAGAAGTTCTTCCCCGTGAGAGTGGTGAGAGACTGGCACAGGTTGCCTAGGAAGGTGGTGGAAGCCACCTCCAGATTTAAGGCCAGATTGGATGGCACTCTGAGCAACCTGATCTAGAGTGAGGTGTCCCTGCCCATGGCAGGGGGGTTGGAACTGGATGATCCTTGAGGTCCCTTCCGACCCTGACAATTCTGTGATTCTACGTTTGTTTTTTTCATTTGATTAGGGACTTTTTTTCTTGAACAATTCAAACAGAATCTTTGAAGATCTCTAGCAAAATTGGAAATCATGCATAAGACTTCTAGTATCTGAAGGGGGCCCCTACAAGAAAGCTGGGGAGGGAATTGTTAAGTTGTCAGGGAGTGGTAGGACTGGGGGGAATGGATCCAAAGAAGAAGAGGGAAGAGTTAGGCTGGATGTAAGGAAGAAATTCTTCCCCATGAGGGTGGTGAGAGACTGGCACAGGTTGCCCAGGGAGGTGGTGGAAGCCTCATCCCTGGAGGTTTTTGCAGCCAGGCTGGATGTGGCTCTGAGCAACCTGCTGTAGTGTGAGGTGTCCCTGCCCATGGCAGGGGGGTTGGAACTGGCTGATCCTTGAGGTCCCTTCCAACCCTGCCAATTCTATGATTCTATGATAATAGTGTTTATCTGACACCATGAAGCTTTACTCCTCCTTAAAACAAGCTGGGATACACTGGATCAGCTGTTACTCTTTGCTGGTATTGAAGCACAGCCCTCAGCGTGGCCCAGCCTGTGCAGGCTACGAGCATGCACCAGCACAATCTGCCTGGGGGCTGGGTGCTTGGGAAGGAGGAGAGGATTTCAGGTTTTGTCCTTCAATTAAGAAAGGGAAATGCATAGTTGTTTTCATGGCTCTGTGGCTTTGTAGCCAGCAGCAGGATCGGCTCCTTTGTTGAGAAGGTTGGAGAACCTGCTCCCCGGTGGTCTTGCCGGTAGCACGGGTAGAAACACCTGAAATGTCAGCAGTGCAGGGGAAGGAGGCTTGAGGCTTTTGCAGCCTGCAAACAGCGCTGTGCTGTCTTCCGCCCGGGGATCAATACAGGCTGCGGCTTGCTTTGTTTCACACGACCCGGAGCCACCCTGCTTTCTTCACCTTATTACAGGACAGCAGTGAAGTGCATGTTAATGTGTGGGCTCCTTAAAGACCCCACGGAGGGAAAAGGCACAGATCTCCACTGCAAAGGCTTAGAAAACGCTCTGGCAATTGACAGCAGCCGACTCTGGTGACTGCTAGGTGCCACCTTCCAAAGAGGTTTTTGTCTGGGGAAAGGCAGCTCTGATTGTATGTAGTGGGTTCAAAATTCCACACCCCCCCCCAACATTAACTTTGCCAGCCCAGCTGGAAGCAAATGAAAGCTGTATTTACAAGCAATACTACAATCTACAATGAAATGCAATGAATGTGTACAAAATAGACAATATTTACAGGTATTTACCATTTGCAAACAGCACAAGAACCCCCCTGGCCAAAAAACAGGGGAGATGATAAGAGCTTCTCCCTCCCTGTTTCCCCTACCCACTTGGACACAAAGGGACAAGAGAAAAGAGGAGAGAGAGATTTTGTTTGACTTAATACAAACAGTTCAGCCAAGGTCCAGCAGAAGCCAGCACAGCACAAAGTTAGACTCTCACAGCCTGAGGAAGTGAAAAGGGACAGGGATTGTGTATCAAACTAATTCTTATGGTAAATACTTTTCCAATGGATTGTTCAGAACTATCATTAGTATCAGTCAGGGTTGGAAGGGACCACAAGGATCATCTAGTTCCAACCCCCCTGCCATGGGCAGGGACACCCCACACTACATCAGCCTGCCCAGAGCCTCATCCAGCCTGGGCTTAAACACCTCCAGGGACGGGGCCTCAACCACCTCCCTGGACAACCCATTCCAGGGCTTCACCACTCTCATGGGGAAGAACTTCCTTCTCTTTTCCTCACTGTCCTTTCCTTTTTTACACCCAAGAGTGGTTTATTTCCATTCTGCCACTTTCTGTTCAAGATGTGTGGAAAGTGTTTAAAGGTACAGCCTAAACCTACCAGGCTGTATCACGCTCTCCTTCGAGAGATTAGTTCTCCCTAGGCCTAATGTTAGCACAGTGAGTCCAGGGATATTACTCATCAATTAAAAATTCAATAAAATTAAGCTGTCATTACCATAATCCTTCATACTGGGGAAATGTGGAGTGGAGAGCTGCACCCTCCTGGCCTCTGACAAAAGCCCCAAAGACTGCCGCCCGGGGTGTTAATTGATTGGTGTCATTTATAAGTAATCCAACAACCCTGAATAATTTATTTTGCAGTGGCATGTGCTGAAAATATACAGCTGGATAGAGACATGTGCACAGCTTTGGAAGGAATGCTGCTAGACAAGCAGAGCACAAGCCCTACGAGGAAAGGCTGAGGGAGCTGGGGTTGTTTAGCCTGGAGAAGGGGAGGCTCAAGTAGGACCTTATGGATCTGTAGAACTACCTGAAGGGAGGTTGTAGCCAGGTGGGGGTTGGTCTCTTCTCCCAGACAACCAGCACCAGAACAAGGGGACACAGTCTCAAGCTGTGCCAGGGGAAGTTTAAGCTGGAGGTGAGGAGAAAGTTCTTCCCAGAAAGAGTAATTGGCCATTGGAATGTGCTGCCAGGGAGGTGGTGGAGTCACCATCACTGGAGGTGTTCAAAAGGGGATGGGATGTGGCACTTGGAGCCAAGATTTAGTTGTCAGGAGGTGTTGGGGGACAGGTTGGACTTGATGATCTCTGAGGTCTTTTCCAATCTGGTTGATTCTCTGATTCTATGATTCTAAATGGGGTGTAAGACAAAGACAGAAGAAGCCTCCTCCCTGGAGGTTTTTGCAGCCAGGCTGGATGTGGCTGTGAGCAACCTGCTGTAGTGTGAGGTGTCCCTGCCCATGACAGAGGGGTTGGAACTAGATGATCCTTGAGGTCCCTTCCAACCCTAACAGTTCTATGATTCTATGATTAACTTCACTCATCTCCTTAGGAGCACTTTCTGCTGTGCTCTGTGCTTTTATTATGGCAGCAGCATATAGATCTGGCACTAGCAGGGTATGGATCTGGGTGGTGGAGGCACACAGGCTCAATATTCTCTTTCGCAGCCGATTACCCGTAATGAAGTCTAAAAGCCAGGAAGGTGGTGGGTGCTGAGCAGGAAATGTGCAGCCCTGAGGAGGGCCTGGCTGAACCACAGTGAAAATTGACTGCCCTGTGCCACAGAATCACAGAATGTTAGAGGTTGGAAGGGACCTCCAGAGATCATCTGGTCCAAGCCCCCTGCCAAAAGCAGGATCACCCAGGGTAGACCACACAGGAATGTATCCAGGTGGGGTTGGAAAGGCTCCAGAGGAGACTCCACAACCTCTCTGGGCAGCCTGCTCCAGGGCTCTGGCAACCTCATTCTAAAGAAGCTTCTCCTCATGTTGAGCTGAAACCTTCTCTGTTCAAGTTTGTCTTGTCCTTGTCCTATCACTGGGCACCACTGAAAAGAGCTTGGCCCCTCCACCTGACACCCTCCCCTCAGCTATTGATAGACATTGATCAGATCCTCTCTCAGCCTTCTCTTCTCCAGACTCAACAGCCCCAGGGCTCTCAGTCTCTCTTCACAGGGGAGATGCTCAAGTCCCCTAAGCATCCTTGTGACTCTCTGTTGGATTCTCTCTGGCAGGTCTCTGTCTCTCTTGAATGAGGGAGCCCAAAACTGGACACAGGGTTGGAGGTGTGGTCTCAGCAGGGCAGGGCAGAGCAGCAGAAGAACCTCCACAAGGAACTATTCCTCAGGGAGGCTGCTGATGACGGGGGAAAGTCTCACAATTTCATCTGTCTTGGGAGAGAACAGAATAAAACTTCTTGTGGTCAGTGACTGGGGAGCAGGTTTTCTCGGGGTGACTCTCATTCATCTGCTTTGGCTTTACAACTACATGGATAGCCCCAGCTGATATGCTTTCAAATCCAGACTAAAGAGGCTGGCAGACAGAGCCAAGTCTCTAGAGCCAAATCTCTTCCTTAATGAACATACAAATGGAAAGTTCATGTGAGCCTTTATTTGCTCAGGCAAAGCTGCCATTAAAGTTAATGGTGCTGACCTGGGCCTGTTTTAGGTCCACATCACCCTGTGCTTAGGATGAATCCCACCCCTACAGGCCAAACCTTACTCCTTTTCACTTCTCTGAAGTACAACCTGCTCTTACCTAAGTTCCTTTTTTATCAGAATGATGAAAGACATTTGCTTGGAAAACCATTCATGAATATTGTAACTGCAAAGTCTAATTCCATGCAAGTTTGTGAAGGAGCATGGAATCACAGAATCACAGAAACATTCAGGTTGGAAGAGACCCTCAGGATCACCAAGTCCAACCCAGAACCCTACTCTGCAAGGTTCACCCCTAAAGCAGAGCCCCAGGCACCACAGCCAAACCACCTGCAAACACAGCCAGGCTTGGGGACTCCACCACCTCCCTGGGCAGGACAGACCACTCTTGCCTTGCAAAAAGCTTTCCTAATGTCCAATCTAATCCTCCCCACTGGCAGCTTGAGGCCATTCCCTCTTCTTCTGTCACTAATGACCTGGGAGCAGAGACCAGCACCAACCTCTCCACAACCTCCTTGCAGGTAGTTGTAGAGAGCCAGGAGGTCTCCCCTCAGCCTCCTCTGTTTCACACTAACCATCCCCAGCTCCTGCAGTTGCTCTTCATCAGATTTCTTCTCCAGACCCTTCCCAGCTTCCTTGCCCTCCTCTGCCCTGGCTCCAGCACCTCCACATCTCTCTTGGATTGAGGTGCCCAAAACTGGACACAACCCTCAAGGTGTGGCCTCCCCAGAGCTGAGTGCGAGGGGACAATCCCCTCCCTGCTCCTGCTGGACACAGCATTGCTGATCCCAGCCAGGGTGCTTTTGGCTTTGTTGGAAATCAACCCCAAAACACATCTGATGAATGGATGGGCCCCTTACATTTCTGTGCAGTCATATCAACTTTCATAAGTAGGGATTTGTATTCCTGAGACCTGATTCATGTGCCCAGCTTAAAACAGCCTTTCTACAACATATCTGTATTTTAGTAAGTGTTGTAGGGCATGGTATTTCTTGCAGAACACAAGGGGTTTGTAAGTGAAATGGTCATGCAGAAATCCTAACTCTCATTTCAGCAAGTTTTTAGTTCTTCAATTTGCTTCTGGAACAGAGCCTAAAAATACAACCAGATAGAGTTTAATGCTTCAGAAACTAAAATGGTAGGGGGGAAAAAAGCATGCAAACCTTTCCTTTAATCTCTTCTTTTTGCCATTCCCCCCCAACTTTGACCTTACAGAATACAGAATTAACCAGGTTGGAAAAGACCTCAGAGATCACCCAGTCCAACCTATCAACCAACACCATCTCATCAACTAAACCATGGCACCAAGTGCCTCAGCCAGGCTCTTCCTAAACAGCTCCAGGGATGGTGACTCCACCACCTCCCTGGGCAGCACATTCCAATGGCCAATCTCTCTTTCTGGGAAGAATTTCATCCTCACATCCAGACTAAATCTCCCTTGGCACAGCTTGAGCCTGTGTCCTCTTGTTCTGTTAGTGGTTGCCTGGGAGAAGAGACCAACCCCCACCCGCCTACAACCTCCCTTCAGGGAGTTGTAGAGAGCAAGAAGGTCTCCCCTGAGCCTCCTCTTCTCCAGGCTAAGCAACCCCAGCTCCCTCAGCCTCTCCTCACAGGGCTGTGCTCCAGACCCCTCCCCAGCTTTGTTGCCCTTCTCTGAACACCTTCCAGCATCTCAACATCTTTCCTAAACTGAGGAGCCCAGAACTGGACACAGGACTCAAGGTGTGACCTAACCAGTGCTGAGTACAGGGCAGAATGACCTCCCTGCTCCTGCTGGCCACACTGTTCCTGATGCAGGCCAGGATACCATTGGTGTTCTTGGCCACCTGGGCACACTGCTGGCTCATGTTCATCTGCTGTCAACCAGCACCCCCAGATCCCTCTCTGCCTGGCTGCTCACCAGCCACTCTGTCCCCAGCCTGCAGCACTGCATGGGGTTGTTGTGGCCAATGTGTAGAACCCATGTGTAGAACTTTGAGGCCTGGAGGGTGATCCTTATAACCCTGAGTGCAATGAGCTCTGCTTTCTCTGTGGGACTTTTCCATCTACATGGCGTTTCCAGGAGCCCTCCCTGACTTCAGTCAATGCTGGAGAGTGTCCAAAGAGAGTAAGGGCAGGAGGGAATAGGCTTGTTTTCATTATGCATGTTGCTTGTGTAAACAGCACTCACTTCTGACAGTGAAATATGTGATTTTATTTCTATCATTGTTAGGAAAAGCATTGACCAAGAAAATAATCATTACTGCACTGCTGGCTGCTCGGTTTTTCCATTGCTCTGCACCTCGGAGCAGCACTGCTCCAAACACAACTGATCTGCCTAAGTGTTTTAATGCACAGGGGGAGTAAATTGTTTGGGATGAAAGAAATTCATTATCCACCTTTTGGAGGGCTCAGAGGCTGGCTAGTTTAGTGTTACTGCGGAGCAAAAGATGTGAAAGTGCGTGCTGCAACAGGCTGAACCCTTCTTTAGATGCTGTTCTGGTGCAGCAAGCATATTCATTGGAGAATAGAATAGCATAGCATAGCATAGCATAGCATAGCATAGCATAGCATAGCATAGCATAGCATAGCATAGCATAGCATAGCATAGAATAGAATAGAATAGAATAGAATAGAATAGAATAGAATGAACCAGCTTGGTTCATCCAGTCCAACCTCACAGCCAACACCATCTGTTCAACTAAACCATGGCACCAAGTGCCTCATCCAGGCTCTTTTTAAACACTTCCAGGGATGGTGACTTCACCACCTCCCTGGGCAGCACATTCCAATGGCAAATCTCTCTTTCTGAGAAGAACTTCTTCCTAACATCCAGCCTAAACTTCCCCTGGTGCAGCTTGAGACTGTGTCCTCTTGTTCTGGTGCTGCTTGCCTGGGAGAAGAGACCAGCCCCCACCTGGCTACAACCTCCCTTCAGGGAGTTGTAGAGAGCAAGAAGGTCTCCCCTGAGCCTCCTCTTCTCCAGGCTAAACAACCCCAGCTCCCTCAGCCTCTCCTCACAGGGCTGTGCTCCAGACCCCTCCCCAGCTTTGTTGCCCTTCTCTGGACACCTTCCAGCAACTCAGCATCTTTTCTAAATTCAGTGGCCCGGAACTGAACACTATTATTCATTCCTTCAGTAATGCTGAGCCCCAACACAGCTAGCAGGATAGGTAATCAGCCAAAGAATAGCCAATTTGCCTTAGATTCTTTTCTCATTAGTTTAATTGGCAATGGGAAAACTCCTGGCTCCCTCCTGAGATAGGGACAGAGGAAGCCAAAGTGGTAAAAGCAGAATCTCTTGAGTGAGGCCCCACATGAATCGAAGTGATGATGACCTTGACAGGCTGGAGAGGTGAGCCCATGACAACCTCATGAGGTGCAACAAGACCAAGGGCAAGGTCCTGCAGCTGGGTCAGGGCAATCCCAGACACTGATATAGGCTGGGCAGGGACTGGCTTGAGAGCAGCCCTGAAGAAAAGGACTTGGGAGTGCTGGGGGAGGAGAAGCTCAACATGAGCCAGCAGTGAGCACTTGCAGCCCAGAAAGCCAAGCAGATCCTGGGCACCAGCAAGAGAAGCAGAGCCAGCAGGGCCAGGGAGGTGATTCTCCCCCTCTGCTCCACTCTGCTGAGACCACAGCTGGAGCTCTGTGTCTAGTTCTGGAGCCTCTATCACAGGAAGGATCTGGAGGTGCTGGAAGGTGTCCAGAGAAGGGCCACGAGGATGATCAGAGGGCTGGGGCTGCTCTGCTATGAGGACAGACTGAGGGAGTTGGGGCTGTTCAGTCTGGAGAAGAGAAGTCTCTGAGGAGACCCTAGTTGTGGCCTTGCAGTATTTGAAGGGGGCTACAAGAAAGCTGGGGAGGTGTATGAGGAGGTGTAATCTTTGTATTTCTTCCCATCAATCCTGCATCCCTGGAAAGCTGGCTGCAAAGCCAATTTCTTTTTATTCCCTCACTGCTCCCATGGGAGGCACCTTCTGGTTTATTTACTGTGAAGTTATGGTCTAGGCATGGGGGGTGTACTGAGGCCCTGATGGGCTTTGGGACAGAGAAATGAGGAGGGGCAGATCAGGCCTGGCCAGCCTCAAACCATCCCAGCAATAGAGGGAAAGAGCGAGCTCTGGGGCTTATGGTAAACCCCAGGAGGGGGTGAAAGAAGAGCACTAGTGTTTTGGTCTGAATTGGTGTGGCCTGATGTAAAGGGACTTGTGTGTGAAGTTTTGGCTTGCTATGGATTTCTTTGTGTCTGGTATGATTTGCTGTGCTCACCACTGTGAAACTGCAGCATTGTAGTCTGTGTAGTCTGAGAAGAGGAGGCTCAGGGGAGACCTTCTTGCTCTCTACAGCTACCTGAAGGGAAGTTGTAGCCAGGTGGGGGTTGGTCTCTTCTCCCAGGCAAGCAGCACCAGAACAAGAGGACACAGTCTCAAGCTGTGCCAGGGGAGGTTTAGGCTGGAGGTGAGGAGAAAGTTTTTCATAGAAAGAGAGATTGGCCATTGGGATGTGCTGCCCAGGGAGGTGGTGTAGTCACCATCCCTGGAGTGTTCAAAAAAAACTGGATGTGTCACCTGGAGCCATGGTTTAGTTAGTCATGAGGTGTCGGGTATTAGGTAATAGGTTGGACTTGATCTCTGAGGTCTTTTCCAACCTGGCTGATTCTATGAATAGCCTTTCCATTTAAGTGTTCCATCATGATCCAATCCAATTCTGTGAGCATTATTCTTTTGCCCCTTTGTGGCAGTTTTAGGCTGTGCCTAGGAACATTTTCCACAGATTGAGTAGGAAAGTGATAGAATGTAAATAAATTACCATTGGGTGTAATAGGGAAAATAATGACGAGGTCTAAATTGGTCTGATGTCTAACATAAAGGTCGTTGTGTAAACTAACTTAGCCTGGAGAGGAGGAGGCTCAGGGGAGACCTTATTGTTCTCTACAACTAACTGAATGGAGGTTGTAGCCAGCTGGGGGTTGGTCTCTTCTCCCAGGCAAACAGCACCAGAACAAGAGGACACAGTCTCAAGCTGTGCCAGGGGAGGTTTGGGCTGGAGGTTAGGAAGAAATTCTTCCCAGCAAGAGAGATTGCCCATTGGAATGTGCTGCCCAGGGAGGTGGTGGAGTCACCATCAATGGAGGTGTTTAGGAAGAGACTGGATGAGGCACTAGGTGCCGTGGTTTAATTGATGAGATGGTGTTGGGTGATAGGTTGGACTCAAAGGTCTTTTCCAACCTGGTCTGGTCTATTCTATTCTATTCCATTCCATTCCATTCCATTCCAATGTATTCTAATGCATCCTAATATAGTTTCATAGTTTCATTCAGGGTTGGAAGGGACCACAAGGGTCATCTAGTTCCAACCCCCCTGCCATGGGCAGGGACACCCCACACTAGATCAGGCTGGACAGAGCCTCATCCAGCCTGCTCTTAAACACCCCCAGGGACGGGGCCTCGACCACCTCCCTGGACAACGCATTCCAGGGTCTCACCACTCTCATGGTGAAGAACCTCCTCCTCACATCCAGCCTGAATCTCCCCACCTCCAGCTTCATTCCATTCCCCCTAGTCCTAGCACTACCTGAGATCCTGAGAAGTCCTTCCCCTGCCTTCCTGTAGGCCCCTTTCAGATACTGGAAGGCCACAACAAGGTCACCTCGGAGCCTTCTCTTCTCCAGACTGAACAGCCCCAACTCCTTCAGTCTGTCCTCATAGGAGAGGTGCTCCAGCCCTCTGATCATCCTTGTGGCCCTTGTCTGGACACCTTCCAGCACCTCCACATCCCTCTTGTAATAGGGGCTCCAGAACTGGACACAGTACTCCAGGTGGGGTCTCAGCAGAGCTGAGCAGAGGGGGAGGATCACCTCCCTCGACCTGCTAGCCACACTTCTCCTGATGCAGCCCAGGATCTGATTGGCTTTGCGGGCTGCAAGTGCACACTGAGAGCTCCTGTTGAGCTTTTTGTCCACCAGCACCCCCAAGTCTCTCTCTTCAGGGCTACTTTCCAGCCAGTCACTGCCCAGCCTGGATTTGTGCCTGGGATTGCCTCGACCCAGCTGCAGGACCCTGCACTTGCTCTTATTGAACTTCATGAGGTTGGCCTGTGCCCACCTCTCCAGCCTGTCCAGGTCCCTCTGGATGGCCTCCCTTCCCTCCAGCTGTCTGCTGCACCACACAGCTTGGTGTCATCAGCAAACTTGCTGAGGGTGCACTCAGTGCCACTGTCCATGGCACCCACAAAGATGTTGAATAAGACAGGTCCCAGGACTGATCCCTGAGGGACTCTGCTTGTCCCTGGCCTCCACTGGGACATGGAGCCATTGACAGCCACTCTTTGGGTGCGGCCATCAAGCCAGTTCCTTATCCATCTAGTGGTCACCCATCACACCCATGTGTCACCAGCCTGGAGACCAGGATGTGGTGTGGGACAGTGTCGAAGGCTTTGCTCAGCTCCAGGTAAATGACATCAGTTGCTCGCCCCTCATCTATTAGTTTTGTCACCTGCTCATAGAAGGCCACCAGGTTGGTCAGGCAGGATTTGCCCTTGGCAAAGCCATGCTGACTGCTCCCAATCACCTCTTCACTATTCTTTTGAGCGAGTAGTGACTCCAGGAGGATCTGCTCCATGATCTTTCCAGGCACAGAGGTGAGACTGACTGGCCTGGAGTTCCCTGGTTCCTCCTTCTTACCCTTTTTGAAGATGGGGGCAATGTTTCCCCTTTTCCAGTCTGTGGGGACTTCCCCAGACTGCCATGACTTTTGAAATATATATCCTATTCTATTCTGTTCTGTTCTGTTCTAACTCTCTCTTCACTGCTTCTTCACTCCAGCAGATACTAGCTGGTTCCTTCTGACTTTGGCTGTGTTTCTTTGTTGTGGTTAAGTACTAATAAGCTACTCTCTGCTTCTCTCCTTCTTTCTCTTGTCCTGTGTACAGAGGGGAGGGGGAAGAGATGAAGAAGCTGTTGGTAACCCTCTGGTTTTGTCCAGGGAGGGTCTTGTCTTGTTTGTAAATGGAAACACATGTAAATATTGTCTGTTTTGTCCATATCCATTGCATTCCATATTTCTACATCGTAGTGTGCTTGGAAATACAGTTTCATTTGCTTCCATCTGAGCTAGTCTGGCAGTTTTATTTTGGGGGAGTAATTTCAACCCACCACCACCCTTTTGAAGCCATAGAGCACCCTGTCTGCTCATTAAACCACTCCAGCCACGCAGCTCAGAGCCTCTCCTGCCCCTGCACCCAGAGGGCTCCTCTAACACGGCAAGTACAGCCAGGTCTTACCCAGACCTCTGCTATTTGGAGAAGAGATTTTGTGATAAAATTGAAGGAGCTCCTCAGCTAGGCTTTCCCATCAGCCTTTTACCATATGATCTTGATTTCTGTCCCTGCTTGTGCACGATAGAGGGGAGAGAGGACACATGTATTTACTTTGGCAGAGTTTCACCATCCATAAAGCTCACCTTGCGCCGGCTGAGGCAAATTCCTCCTCACGCAGACCGCAGGAGACAACGGCTCAGGGAAAAGAAACGCTTCACACTTGGGCTTTTGTGGGAGGCTGCTGCCAGCCCTGAGGTCAAGACATTAAAGAGAAATCATTTCCAAGTCATTGAAAAGCTTGGTGGGGTGGGGTGGCCCCACGGTTCGGCATAAAGCTCTTTTTATCAAGTCAGGGTTGCAAGTGCTGAGTTAGTTGGCTTCAAAAGAAATGACCTAGGGTTTTTTATGGTTTATTTTATGTGTCATAGCCCCAGCCTGGGTTTTTTTTTCCAGAGAAATATAGCTAGATTATACAGCTAGAAAGCCATCACACTGCTGTGGAGAACATACACCAGAGATGAGATATAAACTGTAGAAGACCCATATAAGGTTTTCAACTCCTTTGTCCTCCCACCCAAAAAGGCCCTGCCCGGAAAAGCCCCTTCCAGCTCCCTGCCTTGTCCACTGCCAACGTTTGCCAGCTCTGCAGCAGAGGCGTTCAGGAACAGCCCCATGCCTGCGCTGCGGTGCTGGGAGCTGAAGCAGCCGGGAGGGAGGCTTGCTCTGTCCCGACTGCAGCCGAGCACACCCCCCCGGAGACTGAGGTGGGAGGAGGGAACGGAAACGGCCCCAAGGGGACTGAGCGGGGAGCATCGGCTCTGCACTGGAGGTAACCACTTGCACAGCTGTGGAGGGTCTGCCTGCCCCTCAGATGCTCCAGTCTGCAGGCTGGTGTGTAGTGCAAACCACAGGTGAAGATAAATTAGCAGCGTCTCAGCCACGGAAGGAGCTGCAACACCGGCACACTTCGCTGCCCTTCCCAGCCTGCCACCCCGACAGGCTCCTGAAGCTCACCCTGGGCAACAGAACAAGAGGACACAGTCTCAAGCTGTGCAGGGGGAAGTTTAGGCTGGATGTGAGGAAGTAGTTCTTCCCAGAAAGAGAGATTGGCCATTGGAATGTGCTGCCCAGGGAGGTGGTGGAGTCACCATCACTGGAGGTGTTTAGGAAAAGACTGGCTGAGGCACTTGGTGCCATGGTTTAGTTGATGAGATGGTGTTGGGTGATAGGTTGGACTTGATGATCTCGAAGGTCTTTTCCAACCTGATTAATTCAGTAATTGTCTGAGCAGGTGGAGGGAAGGATGCAGGATTTATTTCATTATGAAGAAAACTATAAAGAATTAAAAATACAGGGCCTGGCTGCTCTCAATGCCAGCATGGCCCCAAGATTATACTCTGCCATGCTTGCTTCAGCCAGGAGCTGCAGTCCTGGCCCTTATCAGGTATTGCCTATCTAAGAGGACAAAAGCACAAGGAATTTTGTTTGGTCAAGTAATGACAGTCCTTATTATAGAGCAACTGCACCATACCAAACATGTTTAATAATTAAACAATGAGATATGACAAGAGGCAAATTCCAGCACAATTTTTTTACATGCATTGGGTTGTATGATAAGGCCAAAGGGCAAGGAATTTTCATCAAACTATTCTGCATTTGAATCACCTATTCTGTCTGGTTTTCTGCACTCTGTAGCACAACAAATGATGCACTCTCGTAAATGGGTGAGCCCATGACAACCTCATGAGGTGCAACAAGACCAAGTGCAAGGTCCTGCAGCTGATATGGGCTGGGCAGGGACTGGCTTGAGAGCAGCTCTGAAGAAAAGGACTTGAGGGTGCTGGTGGATGAGAAGCTCAACAGGAGCCAGCAGTGAGCACTTGCAGCCCAGAGAGCCAAGCAGAGCCTGGGCTGCAGCAAGAGAAGCAGAGCCAGCAGGGCTAGGGAGGGGATTCTCCCCCTCTGCTCCACTCTGGTGAGACCACGCCAGTACTGTGTACAGAGTACTGAATACTGTACAGAGTACTGAGTACTGTGTCCAGTTCTGGAGCCTCTGTTGCAGGAAGGATCTGGAGGTGCTGGAAGGTGTCCAGAGAAGGGCCACGAGGATGAGCAGAGGGCTGGAGCTGCTCTACTATGGAGACAGACTGAGGGAGTTGGGGTTGTTCAGTCTAGAGAAGAGAAGGCTCTGAAGAGACCTAATTGCGGCCTTCCAGTATCTGAAGGGGGCTACAAGAAAGCTGGGGAGGGACTTTTGAGGGTGTCAGGGAGTGACAGGACTGGGGGGAATGGGAAAAAACTAGTAATGGGTAGATTGAGATTGGATGTTGGGAAGAAGTTGTTCCCCATGAGAATGGTGAGAGCCTGGCACAGGTTGCCCAGGGAGGTGGTGGAAGCCTCATCCCTGGAGGTGTTTGCAGCCAGGCTGGCTGTGGCTGTGAGCAACCTGCAGTAGTGTGAGGTGTCCCTGCCCATGGCAGGGGGGGTTGGAACTGGCTGATCCTTGAGGTCCCTTCCAACCCTGTGACAATTCTGTGATTCTATGATAAATATTTCAAGCATAAAGTTTCTCCTGGGCTGAGACTGTGGAATCTGTTCTCCCAATGATCTATGAGTATCAGTGGCATGCAGAATGGTGGCACACACCCCTTTGTCCATGATTAAGTCTGGAATTGATTTTCAGGCTGCAGTTAACAGGTCTGAGAAACAGGTTTGCTGATGGAACTGCTGACAGATTCACTACGTCGATGCAAGGGACATCGCCTCAGTGCCACGCTTGCTAGCTCTCAGATATTTCTTCTTAGACCATAAAAAAAAAGAGGGGGAGGGGAGGAAAATAATAAATCAGATCTCAAGACAATGCTGCTTCTTATCTGCCACAAGTTTGACAGGAGCTTTGTTTGCTGCACATTTGCCTCCTTTAGAACTTGAGTATGAACTTTAGAACTGGAGGTGGTGGAAGCCTTGTCCCTGGAAGTTTTTAAGGCCAGGCTGGATGTAGCTGTGAGAAACCTGATCTAGTGTGAGGTGTCCCTGCCCATATCAGGGTGGGTTGGAACTGGAGGATCCTTGAGGTCCCTTCTAGCCCTAACAATTCTATGATTCTCAGATTCTATGATGTTATTATGAAACACAATAACTTCCACATAAATTTCACACTCATGCAGTATCAAGTCCCAGACTTTAATCCTGTAAGAATCAGGTAAAGCCGGAATGAAGACTCTCAGAATAAATTCACAGCAGGCTTTGTGGTTGTGCTGTGTTTTGCAAGGACTTGATTTAGGCACAGAACACAATAGTGGGCAGTGGGACGTGCTGTGCAGCAAATATTTGGTTTTGAGATAAGCAGGGAGGCTTGAAAGGGCCAAGGAGCTAATTGAAATAAATAAGACTCTGCTTGGAATTCAGGACTGGCTGCATGTGAGAGTGATGGGGAAGCTGCCCAGCTGCTCTGCCACTCCTTCTCTCAAGGCAAAACTATTGGTAGGCATGATATTAGAGCTTTAGATTGCTGACACCTCTTTCCATGCCACCACCCCACCCCAGTCTCTGCTCTGAACAATCTATAACTGCAGGAATAATATAAGCCATTCCTGGCATTAAGAGACATAGTAATGTTTCAGAGAGTGCATACTTGATCAAGCCAGTTAAAAGTAGAATATTGCTCTTTGTAATAGTATCATAGTATCAGTATCATCATAGTATCAGTCAGGGTTGGAAGGGACCACAAGGATCATCTAGTTCCAACCCCCCTGCCATGGGCAGGGACACCCCACACTACATCAGCCTGCCCAGAGCCTCAGCCAGCCTGGGCTTAAACACCTCCAGAGACAGTGCCCCAACCACCTCCCTGGACAACCCATTCTAGGGCTTCACCAGTCTCATGGGGAAGAACTTCCTCCTCACCTCCAGCCTGAATCTCCCCACCTCCAGCTTCATTCCATTCCCCCTAGTCCTATCACTACCTGAGATCCTGAGCAGTCCCTCCCCAGCCTTCCTGTAGGCCCCCTTCAGATACTGGAAGGCCACAATTAGGTCACCTCAGAGTCTTCTGCAGACTGAACAGCCCCAACTCCTTCAGTCTGTCCTCACAGGAGAGGTGCTCCAGCCCTCTGATCATCCTTGTGGCCCTTCTCTGGACACATTCCAGCACCTCCACATCCCTCTTGTAATAAGGGCTCCAGAACTGGTAATGACCAGTACCTGATGGGGGCAACAAGAAGGATGAACAGAGACTGTTTACAAAGGCCTGCAGTGACAGGACAGGGGACAGTGGCTTCAGACCAGAGCAGAGCAGATTTAGATTGGATGTTAGGAAGAAGTTCTTCAATATGAGGGTGGTGGAACATTGGAACAGGTTGCCCAGGGAGGTGGTTGAGGCCCCTTTCCTGGAGATATTCAAGGTACGACTTGATGAGGCCCTGGGCATCCTGATCTAGTTCTGGATGTGCCTGCTGACTGCAGGGAGGTTGGACTGGATGAGCTTTGGAGGTCCCTTCTGGCCTGGACCATTCTCTGATTCTATGCTCAGAGGGAAAAAGAAAAATGAAAACTAAGCAAAGCAAACCTAAAAGTTCAATGTTGAATATTCTATAATACAGTCATATATGTCTGTAATGTTCATTAGAGCTAGCAAGAATGTGATTCCTACCCTCAAAAGCTTCAGCAGCAGCCTGAAGTTCAGGGGGCACTGGAGACCAAGCCCATAGGAGTGACTGTCCTGGTTTTGAGCCACGAGCTGCCCAGGGCAAAAGGGCAGGAAAGATATTTGACCCCTTCCCAAGGAGTGTAATGAAACTGCTCCAGACTGGATTGGAAGTTGAGAGGGAAATTCTATTTACAAATATATACAAAAGCTCTCCCCCACAGCCTATGAGATAACAGCACACATCCCAAGACAGAGAGGAGAGAGAGAGATTTGGCTGTGCACTCCTTCAAATGGAGACATACAGGAAACTGGAATGGAGTAACAGATTGCTATATCCTGGGATGAACTGCCTGTCCCCCTGGGACTCTCTACCCTCTGCAGGACTTTTCTATGTGGTTATACCAGTTAACCCTTGGTTTCCCTTCACCTACAACAGTAACAGACAACCTTGTCTCAAGGCAGGGACCCATCATGCATAGACTAACTGCATGAGGCCATGCAGCATCACACAGAACCACAGAATTTCAGGGGCTGAAAGGGACCTTGAAACCTCATCCAGTCCAACCCCCCTGCCAGAGCAGGATCTCCCAGAGCAGATCACACAGCAGCACATCCAGGTAGGTCTTGAATATCTCCAGGGAGGAAGACTCCACAACCTCCCTGGGCAGCTGTTGCAATGCAGTAGGATAGATGGAGAGAGACCAAGCAAGTAAATGCTGGATGGTCACCAAGTATTGCCTCAGAATTGCTCCTAAATATAGCCTAGATGAAGATCTGATTACAATACAGAGAGGCAGAGGTGAGGCAAGGAGGCACCGATTCAGATGTATTCCTGTGGCTCTGTGCTTAGGTATTTGCACATCTTCCGGCGCACTCAGCCAGCTCTGTGTGTGTGGAACATCTGGAATTAGGAAGGGCAGCACAGCAGGGACACAGTCCTTTCCTCTTTCCTGCAGATAATCAGCTTTTGCCCTGAGTCACCACACTTTGCTAACCATCTCCATCTAATCCAATTGGAAGTGCACTGCGAGCTCATACCCTGACAGTGGCTGGCCGTAGGAATGCATCAGCTCAGGGTGTGACCTCTAGGTGACAATGCATTGCAGGCACTGGGGAAGTGCAGAAGGAAATCTCTTACACTGGGGGGGTGGAAAAACCAACAGCATTCTTTCTACATGGCTGTTCTTTCTATGAGATTAGATTGCTGGGGGATGAGAAGCTCAACAGGAGCCAGCAGTGAGCACTTGCAGCCCAGAAAGCCAACCAGAGACTGGGCTGCAGCAAGAGAAGCAGAACCAGCAAGTCAGGAGAGGTGATTCTCCCCCTCTGCTCCACTCTGCTGAGACCACACCTGTAGCACTGTGTCCAGTTCTGGAGTCTCTATTACAGGAAGGATCTGGAGGTGATGGAAGGTGTCCAGAGAAGGGCCACGAGGATGATCAGAGGGCTGAAGCTGCTCTGCTATGAGGAGAGACTGAGAGAGTTGGGGTTGTTCAGTCTGGAGAAGAGAAGGCTTGGAGGAAACCTAATTGTGGCCTTGCAGTATCTGAAGGGAGCTACAAGAAAGCTGGGGAGGGACTTTTGAGGGTGTCAGGGAGTGACAGGACTGGGGGGAATGGAGCAAAACTAGAAATGGGTAGATTCAGATTGGATGTTTGGAAGAAGTTGTTCCCCATGAGGGTGGTGAGAGACTGGCACAGGTTGCCCAGGGAGGTGGTGGAAGCCTCCTGCCTGGAGGTTTTTGCAGCCAGGCTGGCTGTGGCTGTGAGCAACCTGCTGTAGTGTGAGGTGTCCCTGCCTATGGCAGGGGGCTTGGAACTGGCTGAGCCTTGAGGTCCCTTCCAACCCTGACAATTCTGTGATTCACTAGCTAGATTTTTACTGTTTTCCTGAATCAGGAAGAGCTGTTTCACACAAGCTTCAGGGGAATGGCTGCCTTTTAATACAGTCTAATTGACTTTTATGATTATCTCTGAGGAGTCCTGGTCATAAAAGCTAATTAGATTATCCTGGTCTCCATATCCCAGAATCGTTCCATTTCTCACACTTGGAGAAAAAAGAAAAAGAAAGAAAAGAAAAGGGGAAAAGGCAAAAGCACAACCCCAAAGAAAGAACAGAGCAACAACCAAAATTGTGAAGGCTCATAGCCCTGATTAAGACATGCTGCAATCTCCTGATGCTCCTCTCCATGCAGTTTGATTTG
>NW_027142406.1:4549904-4557897 GCF_026170545.1 Melanerpes formicivorus
GAGACCAGCCCCCACTTGCCTACTACCTTCCTTTAGGTAGTTGTGGACAGCAAGAAGGTCTCCCCTGAGCCTCTTCTTCTCCAGGCTAAGCAACCCCAGCTCCCTCAGCCTCTCCTCACAGGGCTGTGCTCCAGACCCCTCCCTAGTTTCACTGCCCTTCTCTGGCCACCTTCCAGCATCTCAACATCTCTCTTGAATTGAAGGGCCCAGAACTGGACACAGGACTCAAGGTGTGGCCTGACCAGTGCTGAGTACAGGGGACGAATAACCTCCTTTGTCCTGCTGGCCATATTATTCCTGATGCAGGCCAGGATGCCATTGGTGTTCTTGGCCACCTGGGCACACTGCTGGCTCATGTTCAGAATCTGGGGCTTCTCCTCTGGTCTTCATTGCTTTTCTGCCTTTCCAGGATTTCTATGCTCTTTCTTGCTGCACTCCCTGTAGGCACATGGAGACATAGCTGGGGGTATCTCCCGTGCTGTCTCCTTGCATCAGCATCCCTTTGGGCATTTCCACTCAGGTCCACTGTGACTGTGGTCAGGGTGGGGATCCCTCCCATTCCACTTGACCTGGTTGGTGGCTTTTTTATATTTATCCTGAAAGGAAAGCATCTGATACACTCAGGAAGTTTAACCCAACCCAGAAAAATATCAGTAAGGAGGGGGCAGTCTCAGGCACTGTCTTAGTTCTATTTGCCTAACACCAAGCCCTTCAGGGCCTGATAAACAGCAGCATTTCAAGGGTCAGGTTTCAGCAGTGCGTTTGTGCAGGTATAAAAAGCAAGGATATCAGCTCTGCAAGGGGGCTGGTAATCTGGAAGGTCTTTGTTTTCACCTGGGAAATCTGACCCCCTAGCTTCCTGCTTGGCAGGGCTGAGCTGCAGGTGCTGCTGACAGCCGTGGCAGCGTGCACGGCGCCTCTCCAGCAGTTCTCAGTGACCTGATCAGGCAGAACAATAAATAAGGCTGATAGGTTTTAATTGAGTAGTTTCACAGACCTGTTATGTCCTTGTGTGTAGATGGATTGCTGGGGTAGGCATTCGCAGCTTTTCCTATTAAAGCTGTCTGAAGCTGTTTGCCTCCACTGCCATAACTCAGGAGGAAAGTGCCCCAGATGGACCTTGTTTCTTCTTTTGAGCCAAGCCACTCATCTGTGTGTGTTTGATCTAAGGACAGTGAGGTTGTATTAGTGTACAGGATCTTATAAGCAAGGGTGGACATGAGCCAGCAGTGTGCACTTGCAGCCCAGAAAGCAAATCACATCCTGGGCTGCATCAAGAGAAGCAGAGCCAGCAGGGCCAGGGAGGTGATTCTCCCCTCTACTCTGCTCTGGTGAGACCCCTCCTGGAGCACTGTGTCCAGTTCTGGAGCCCCTCGTACAGGAAGGATCTGGAGGTGCTGGAAGGTGTTCAGAGAAGGGCCACGAGGATGAGCAGAGGGCTGGAGCTGCTCTGCTGTGATTCCAGACTGAGGGAGTTGGGGTTGTTCAGTGTGGAGAAGAGAAGGCTCTGAGGAGATCTTGGTTAAATAGTACACAATAGCCCTAGCCCTTCAAAACTTACAATTTAAAGTTAGGGAAAGATGCAGCAGAAAGGCACAAAAACGAGCCTAAGGAAGTGATGAAACAAGTGTTTGTCAATCCAGTGAGTTTTGTGCAAACTCTTGGAGGCAACGTGGCAAAAGGAGAGTTTTAAGGGAGACCAGAAGAAAGATTATGAGGCAGCTCTGGAGCTATTTACAGAGAGTTTCTCCTCAGTGTTTGGGACAGAAAGATTGTGAGACCAACCCCCACATGGCCACAACCTCCCTTCAGGTAGTTGTAGACAGCAAGAAGGTCTCCCCTGAGCCTCCTCTCCTCCAGGCTAAGCAACCCCAGCTCCCTCAGCCTCTCCTCACAGGGCTGTGCTCCAGACCCCTTCCCAGCTTTGTTGCCCTTCTCTGGACACCTTCCAGTATCTCAACATCTTTCTTGAATTGAGGAGCCCAGCACTGGACACAGGACTCAATGTGTGGCCTAACCAGTGCTGAGTCCAGGGCAGAATGACTTCCCTGCTCCTGCTGCCCACACTATTTTGTGCAAACTCTTGGGGGCAATGTGGCAAAAGGAGAGTTTTAAGGGAGACCAGAAGAAAGATTATGAGGCAGCTCTGGAGCTGTTTACTGAGAGTTTCTCCTCAGTGTTTGGGGACAGCATGAGGCAGAGCATGGAGGCATGTGTTCAAAAACCTAGCAGGAGGCAATGGGCATGATGCAGTGGGCTGGTCAAAGCCAGAAGTTTGCTTCTCAGCCCTGAAGGAGGTGGTGGGTAGGATGATGATAAGCAACCATTCTCCCCTCAAGTGGGAACAGATGGACAGGTAACTGCTGAGGAAAAGGAGTTCATCAAAGCAGTCTTTTCCAAATTACTTTTCCTCTGGTTTCAATCCAACAAGACACTGGAGACACCTTCTGAGAGTAAAGCGTTATCTGCAATTAGAGAATAAAACCTTATTCCCCCCACTTATCCTGTGGCTTGTTTGTGGTTATGTTTGTAGATCTTCCTTACCATATTATTTGGAGGTGTTAACATTCAGCAACCACGTCCTGTGTAATCTGCTCTAGGTGCTTCTGCTCTGGCAGGGGGGTTGGACCGGATGAGTTTTTGAAGTCCCTTCCAGCCCCTGAAATTCTGGGATTCTGTGATGAGTGGTGTGATTCTTAAGGGGGCTACAAGAATGCTGGGGAGGGACTTTTGAGGGTGTCAGGGAGTGATAGGACTGGGGGGATGGAGCAAAACTAGAAATGGGTAGCTTCAAATTGGAAGGAATTCTTCACCATGAAGGTGGTGAAGGTACGCTCTGTGGAGAGTCCTCTCAAGCAAAAATCCTATTACAAGAAGGGTCTGGATGCTGGGTGGTGTCCAGAGAAGAGCCACAAGGATGAGCAGAGGGCTGGAGCTGCTCTGCTATGGAGACAGACTGAGAGAGTTGGGGCTCTTCAGTCTGGAGAGGAGAAGGCTCCAAGGAGACCTAATTGTGGCTTTCCAGTATCTGAAGGAGGCTACAAGAAAGCTGGGGAGGGACTTTTGAGGGTGTCAGGGAGTGATAGGACTGGGGGGAATGGAGCAAAACTAGAAGTGGGTGGATTCAGATTGGTTCTTCCCAGAAAGAGAAACCATTTGCCATTGGAATGTGCTGCCCAGGGACGTGGTGGAGTCACCATCCCTGGAGGTGTTCTAAAAAGGCTTGGATGTGGCACTTGGAGCCGTGGTTTAGGTATTAGGTAATAGGCTGGACTCGATGATCTCTGAGGTCTTTTCCAACCTGCTTGATTCTCTGATTCTGTGCTAATTTGGCTGCTGACATCTCCTGATTCTGTGATTCTTACTTCAGCTGCACTTTTTTAGACCAGTGTGACCACTTTTCTCGTGGTCTCCTGGTGTTTGCTCTCTGGGGGTATGGGGTTAAAAAAGGAAGGACTTCCACTTGCAACCCCACTGATTGTTACTTGACTATTTACCAGTACCAGCTTGTAAATTCCGGAAAGTTTCAGTGAGTTTTGCATAGTTGTTCTGATTACTATCTTTGATTGTCCTTTATAAAGGACAGGGTCATCAGTGCCAGGGTCATCAGTGGTTTGCATTCTTCCAGCTCCAGAAAGAATCCTAAAGTCAGGCCCAACAGATGCCTGGATTTCACCCTGCTAACCTGGGTACTGGTGTCTGCCACATGGGCAGGTTAAAGCATAGCCAAAACCATTAGAAGTGTCAACAGGAGGGAACTAGACTTGCAAGGAAGAGAGCCTTACCTTGTTTCATTAGGGACACAACACTCAGTACATATTTCCCCTCCTCTCACAGAAACAGAAATAATCTACCCAACATTGCTGCCAAGCTCTGTGCTCACTCTGAGGGTGGGGACTCAGGCAGGATGCTGTCCTGAAAGAAGTTGTATTAAAGTCTGGGCCCAGACACATCTGAAAAGCAGTTGACAGCTGTCATGACTACAGTATTATTCTCTTGCACACAAAGCTTGGTGCCCCTTTCATTCCTCTTCATTCTTCTGTTTGTGACAGTCACCTTGAAAGACTGTTGGAATGTGCAAGCAAAACAAATCCAGAGTACGGTTAAAATTTGTTCCTCCAGGACTCTTTTGGACTGGCTGATCTCTCCCATCTGTGCAGTGCATGGATATTTTTAGCAACTGTAAATTACATTAATGGGCCAGAAACATGAAGCTTAGAACATTTCAGTCAGGACCTGAAATTCTGCTCTTGGGGTCACATCAGCCACATCTGGAGTACTGTGTCCAGTTCTGGGCCCCTCCGGTCAAGAAGGACCTCAGGGAGCTGCTTGAGAGAGTCCAGCACAGAGCCACAAAAATGATGAAGGGAGTGGAACGTCTTCCTCATGAGGAGAGACTGAGGGAGCTGGGGAGCATGGAGAAGAGGAGACTGAGAGGTGACCTCATTCATATTGATAAAGATGTGCAGGGTGAGTGCCCAGAGGCTGGAGCCAGGCTCTGCTGGGTGATGCCCAATGCCAGCACAAGGGGCAATGGTGGAAGCTGAGGCAGAGGAAGTTCCATGGAAACAGGAGGAAAATGTTTTCCCTGTGAGGGTGACAGAACTCTGGAAGAGGCTGCCCAGGGGGGGTTGTGGAGTCTCCCTTGCTGGAGATACTCAAAACCTGCCTGGATGTGTTCCTGTGTGATGTGCCCTAGGTGCTCCTGCTCTGGCAGGGGGTTTGGACTCAATGATCTCTTTGGGTCCCTTCCAACCCCTGGCATCCTGTGATCCTGATCCTGTGGGAAACAATTCAGTGTGTTCTTTTCCCAGCTGAATCTAAGTGATTGAAATTCAGAGCTAAGAATTTCATTGTGCAGTTTCTATTTGCTTTGCTGTGTTTTTATTGCTGGATTTGTTATGTTGAGGAATCCTGTGTGTCTGAAGGGATCGGCAGGCAACTGAATTAGTCAGGAGTATACATTTCTGAATGTCACATGGATTCCTCTGGAAGAGAGCACAGACAGCATCAGAAGAAAGCCAGCAGCATCAGAAGAAAGCCAGCAGCATCAGAAGACATTCTTCCAAACAACTGGGAATTTTGGGGGCAGATAAAGAGTTTTCTCATGTAAAAATAACCTCCTAGATAATCATTCTGTCCATATGTTGAAAGGCTGCTTTGTCATTTCCTTGTGTTTGTTTCGTTGGTATGTTAGTATATGCAGCGTGTAGATAGATTGAGGCTTCTTTTCCTGACTTCAAAACTCTGAAGTTTCACTCTAGAATTTAAAAGGGAATATTAAAACTACTGTAAATGAGAAAAAGATTCTACTGAAAAGTACAGAACTTCACAGAATCACAGGAATCACAGGGGCTGGAAGGGACCTCAAAAGCTCATCCAGACCAAGCCCCCCTGCCAGAGCAGGGGCACCTAGAGCAGATCACACAGGAACACATCCAGGTGGGTTTTGAATATCTCTGCAGTGGGAGACTCCACAACCCCCCCTGGGCAGTCTCTTCCAGGGTTCTGTCACCCTCACAGGGAAAACATTTTCCTCCTGTTTCCATGGAACTTCCTCTGCCTCAGCTTCCACCACTGTCCCTTGTGCTGGCATTGGGCATCACCCAGCAGAGCCTGGCTCCTTCCTCTTGGCACTCACCTTGCACATCTTCATCAACATGAATGAGGTCACCTCTCAGGCTCCTTCTCTCCAAGCTACAGAGCCCTCAGCTCCCTCAGCCTCTCCTCATGAGGAAGATCTTCCACTCCCTTCAGCATTTGTGTGGCTCTGTATAATCCACTTCTATCAAGTTAGCTACAGGAGAGTGTTGTTCAGGGGAGCACACACAGTCTGGGACACCTCAACCACAGTCCTTGTGCTAAAATCCCACTGAGGAAGCAGGAAACTCCTGTGCAAAGAAATCTAGCAGGTATGGGGCCTTGTCCTTTAGCATGTCTACTCTGTTTTCCCAGTCAAGGGGTGTTTTTGCCTCCTTGAAACTTTTGTACTGAACTATTAATATTAGCTGATGGGTGTCATAGAATCATAGAATTGTAGAATGGCCTACCCTGCAAGAGACCTTAGGCATCATCTAATCCAACCTCCCTGACATGGGTAGGGACACCTCTTGACCAGCCCAGGTTACTCAAGGCCCCATCCAACCTGGGTTTGAACATCTCCAGGGAAGAGGAATCCACAGCCTCTCTGGACAATCCATTCCAGGGTCTTGCCACCCCCATAGTGAAGAATTTCTTCCTAAGATCAAATCTAAACCTATTCTTCTTCAGTTTCAATCCATTTCCCCCTGGTCCTATCAGTGGACACTCTAGTAAAAAGTCCCTCTCCAGCCTTCCTATCAGCTCCCTTCAGATATTGGAAGGCAGTTATAAGGTCCCCCCAGAGTCTTCTCTTCTCCAAGCTGAACAATGCCAGCTCCCTTAGCCTATCCTCATAGTAGAGGTGTTCCAGCTCCTGGATCATCTTTGTGGCCTTTCTCTAGACTGGTTCTAACAAATCTATGTCCCTCTTATGATGAGGACTCCAGAACTGGACACAGTATTGAAGGTGGGGTCTCACCAGAGCAGAGTAAAGGGGGAGAATCCTCTCTCTTGATCTGCTGACCACACTCCTCCTGATGCATCCCAGGATCCAGCTGGCTTTCTGGGCTGCATGAGCGCACTGCTGGCCATGGGGAGTTGTCAACACTGGATCATGTCCGGGAGAAGGGCAACAAAGCTGGGGAGGGGTCTGGAGTGCAGCCCTGTGAGGAGAGGCTGAGGGAGCTGGGGTTGCTTAGCCTGCAGAAGAGGAGGCTCAGGGGAGACCTTCTTGCTCTCTACAACTACCTGAAGGGAGGTTGTAGCCAGGTGGGGGTTGGTCTCTTCTGCCAGGCAACCAGCACCAAAACAAGAGGACACAGTCTCAAGCTGCACCAGGGGAGATTTGGGCTAGATGTGGGGAAGAAGTTCTTCCCAGAAAGAGAGATTGCCCATTGGAATGTGCTGCCAAGGGAGGTGGTGGAGTCACCATCACTGGAGGAGTTTAAGAGGAGCCTGGATGAGGCACTTAGTGCCATGGTTTAGTTGATGAGATTGTGTTGGGTGATAGGTTGGACTGGATGATCTCAGAGGTCTCTTCCAACCTGGTTAATTCCATTCCATTCCATTCCATTCCAACCACCTTTAAACACACCACCACCTCCCTGGGCAGCACATTCCAATGCCTGACCACTCTTTCCTGTGAAATATTTTTTCCTAATGCCCAGTCTAAGGTTACTCTCAGGGCTACTCTCAATCCCACTCTGTACCCAGCTTTTTTTGTGCCTGGGATTGGCCCAGCCCAGGTGTAGGACCTTGCACTTTGCTGTGTTGAACCTCATGCAGTTTGCACTGGCCCATTTCCTGTTTGAAAGTTTAACATTTTGTATTTGTGTCTAGATTATAAAATTCCTTACTCTTGGCACAGGAGAAAGAAACAACCCTGTTTTAAATGACTATGCCATTGACCATCTCACAATCAGGGCTTGAATTGTGCTTTCAGTGAAGTTTCAGTTTCCAACAGACACCAGAATAGATCTGCATCCAGGACTGCTTTTTATAATCAAGTGAAAAAAGAGAGGAGCTGCCATTAATGTAATGCAGTTTTTCAAATCAATATTGTGGCTTCTTCCTCCCCTGATCTGCAAAAATACAACTTTCAGAGACACGGAGCACGCTGCTGTTTGTGGGGAGGAAGGCACAGAGGACCCCAAGTCCCCCTCATTGTCTGAAAAAGTGTGGTGGCTTGAAATTTCTCCCCCAACTTTAACTTTGCCAGCCCAGCTCAGCTGGAAGCAAATGGAAGCTGTATTTACAGGCAAAACTACAACCTACAATGGGAATGCAATGAAGATGTACAAAATTTACAGGATCTACAATATTTACAGGTAATTACAATTACCAAAAGGGAGAAAGGAGCAAAAAGTTGGTGTTAACCAAAACAATGAAGCCAAGGTCAAGCAGAAGCGGGATT
>NW_027142406.1:4557997-4954208 GCF_026170545.1 Melanerpes formicivorus
ATTCACTGATGATGGACTCAATGCCCTCATCCAGATCATCAATAAAGAAGTAACAGAGAATCATGGAAGCATCATAGAACGGTCTGGGTTGGAAAGGACCTCCAAAGATCATCCAGTCCAGCTCTGCAGTCAGCAGGGACATCCCCAACTAGACCAGGCTGCCCAGAGCCCTGTCCAGCCTCACTTGGAATACACACTAGAACAAGAGGACACAGTCTCAGGCTGCGCTAGGTGAGGTTTAGGCAGAATGTTAGGAAGAAGTTCTACACAGAGGGAGTGATTGCCCATTGGAATGGGCTGCCCAGGAGGTGTCATTGAGGTGTTCAGGAGGAGACTTGATAGGGTGCTTTGTTGCATGGTTTAGTTGATTAGATGTGTTGGGTTAGTTGACAGGTTGGATGTGATGATCTTGAAGGTCTCTTCCAACCTGGTCTATTCTAGTCTAATTTAGTCTAGTCTATTCCCAGGGATGGAACTTCAACCACCTCCCTGGGCAACCTGTTCCATGAGGGTGGTGGAACACTGGAACAGGTTGCCCCAGGAAGTGGCTGAGGCCCCATCCCTGGAGATATTCAAGGTGAGGCTCAACAGGGCTCTGGGCAGACTGATCTAGTTGAGGATGTCCCTGCTGACTGCAGAGGGGGTTGGACTGGATGACCTTTGGAGGTCCCTTCCAACCCAGACCATTCTATAATCCTATGAAAAAAGTGGTTAACCTTATCTCAAATTAGACATGTAAAACAGAGCTGCCCAGGGAGGTGGTGGAGTCACCATCCCTGGAGGGGTTCAAAGAAGGACTGGATGTGGCACTTGGAGCCATGGTTTAGTTGTCAGGAGGTGTTAGGTATTAGGTAATAGGTTGGACTTGATGATCTCTGAGGTCTTTTCCAACCTGGCTGATTCTATGATTCTATGAAATCAAGCTCTTTTATAGTGTCTGCTGAAGGCAAGGCAGTCCAAGGTTCAGATGTAGATGTTTGAATTGCAGATGACTCAGGTTAGGTGAGATTAATTCTGCCCCATATGTCTTCTTGATTTTATAGACTCTCTTGGAAAGAGCCTCCAGAGTAGGCAGTGAAAATACTGAGATATTTTTTGTTCCCTAACCCATAAAGTTTGGTGTCCCCCAGGAAGGTCTATTCACCATATGTCTTTACATTTGTTCTGTATCACAAAACTGACTCCTTGTTGCTTGGTTAAATACAACACTTTTAGGAAGCTAACATATGGCAGTACCACACCACTTTCCAGAGCTCTGTGGAGAGCCATGGGGAATTCTGGTTTAAAATTGGTGTTAAGAGCTAGCCTCAAAAAAAAAAAAAAACCCTCTGCTAAAAGGGGAAAAGAAGAAAAGGAGATCTTGTTTTTTTTTTAACCAAAGGCACCTCTCCTTAACATATTGATAAATTACTTTACACACACTGAGTTAGCTGTACCAGAAAATGCTTATGGCTATTGCTGAGTATGGCACTGAGGATTTGACTCTGTGCATCCAAAGGCAGGAAAATTCTTTACACATAGACAGATGTTTAAGATGCAAATATCTTAGAGCTGAACCTGTCAGGTCTAAACAAAACACCTCCTTTGCTTGCTGTTTTCTCCATGTTTCAAGTAACATTCACTTCATTATTATTTTTATGTTCCAGGGTAAGGGAGTAAATAATGTAATGGCAACCAGCTGTCTCACTGGCACCAATCTCCCTGCCCCCTGAGGCTTTGATACAGTCAGTAGGTGTCCCACGCTGTGAGAGACAGCAGAAGAGAGATCAGAGGCAGGAGAGAGAATCAGGAGGGGAAATCATGGAATCATAGAATTGTTAAGGTTGGAAAGGACCTCAAGGATCAGCCAGTTCCAACCCCCCTGCCATGGGCAGGGACACCTCACACTACAGCAGGTTGCTCACAGCCACATCCAGCCTGGCCTTAAAAACTTCTAGGTGTGGGGCTTCCACCACCTCCCTGGGCAACCGGTGCCAGTCTCTCACCACCCTCATGGGGAAGAACTTCTTCCTGACATCCAATCTGAATCTACCCATTTCTAGTTTTGTTCCATTCCCCCCAGTCCTATCACTCCCTGACACCCTCAAAAGTCCCTCCCCAGCTTTCTTGTAGCCCCCAACAGATACTGGAAGGGCACAATTAGGTCTCCTTGAAACCTTCTCTTCTGTAGATTGAACAGCCCCAGCTCTCAGTCTGTCCTCATAGGAGAGGCAATCCAGCCCTCTGCTCATCCTTGTGGCCCTTCTTTGGACACATTCCAGCATGTCCAGATCCTTCCTATAATGCCTCTGTGTTTCTGATTTGGCATGCTTAGGGCCAGATTCTTCCCCTCAGTGTGCAGAGGGCAGCTCTCTACACTTGTGATGCTGACCAAGGGTAATCCATGCATAAGGCAGTGGCAATAATGGGGTCCACATCAACACAGCTCCAGAAGGGTGAGACTCATTTAAAGAAGCCTTCTGGGTGACACAGCATCACAGTACATTAGAGGTTGGAAGGGACCTCCAGATATCATTCAGTCCAACCCCCACTGCCAAAGCAGGATCACCCAGGGTAGTCTGCACAGGAATGTATCCAGGTGGGTTTTGAAAGTCTCCAGAGAAGGAGACTGCACAACCTCTCTGGGCAGCCTGCTCCAGGACTCTGTCACCCTCACTGCAAAGAAGCTTCTCCTCATGTTGAGCTGAAACCTTCTGATGTTTCTTGTCTTATTTCTGTGCACCACTGAAGAAAGCTTGGCCCCCTCCTCTTTACACCCACCCCTCAGATACTGATAGACATTGATCAGATCCCCTCTCAGTCTTCTCCTCTCCAGACTCAACAGCCCCAGGGCTCTCAGGCTCTCTCAGTCACCATTTCCCTCTGGACTAGGTGGCACAGGTTGCACTGAACTGCGCCCAGGGGTCATGTGGCAGGGAATACCACCAAAGCTGCTTGCCTCCATGGCACAATAGTCCCTACATCCTAATGCTTCAGAGTCATCTTCAGAGCCTTCCACCCACTGCCTTAGTGTTCGTGCATCTAAGGCAAGGAAGTCTGAGGCGCAGGATTCCCCATCGGCACTGATCACGCCAGCCCTTGTGTTCAGAGGAGCTCAGCTCCTTGCACACCAGCTCCCCAAGCTCTGCTGGCACGCCAGCAGCGCTGCTGAATCACTGACATGGCTTAGTCAGCCTGCTTAAAATGGCACAGCTCTGAACTGGCTGCCTGCTTCCTTCAGACTACCTCTGACCTCCTGCCAGTCCTGCTCGCTCATTTCTAGCTACTGGCTTCGTGTCTGACTTTGCACCTCCCACAAACGCATGCCCCTTGAGACATTGGTGCTTCAAAGGCCATGGGACTTCATCCCCTGATGAGGTACCACAGGATCAGAGGATGTTAGGGGTTGGAAGGGACTTCTGGAGATCTTCCAGTCCAACCCCCCTGCCAGAGCAGCACCATAGAATCCAGCACAGGTCACACAGGAACACATCCAGACAGGGCTGGAAAGTGTGTAGAGAAGGAGACTCCACAACCTCTCTGGGCAGCCTGCTCCAGTGCTCTGGGACCCTTACAGTCAAGAAGTTCTTCCTCACACTGAGATGGAACTTCCTGTGTTGGAGTTCACATCCATTGCCCCTTGTCCTATCCCAGGGCACAAGTGAGCAGAGGCTGTCCCTCTCTTCCTGACCCCCAGCCCTCATCTATTGATAGACATCGATTAGATCCCTTCTCAGTCTTCTCCTCTCCAGACTAACCAGCCCTAAGTTTCTCAGCCTCTCCTCACCAGGCAGTGCTCCAGTCCCTTTAGCATCTTGGTAACTCTTTGTTGGACTCTCTCCAGCAGATCCTTGTCCCTCCTGAACTGGGGAGCCCAGAACTGGCTACAATATTCCAGATGGGGCCTCAGTAGGGCAGAGCAGAGGGGGAGGAGAACCTCCCAGGGCTTTCCTGCATTTGCACTATCAGACCATAAACCCTTCAGGGCACAGGCTCATTAAGTGTTAGGCAGTGACCCCTTCCTGTACCACATCATGTACATTTACAGCACTATCAATTATTTAAAACAGCTCTGCCTTCAGTTCAGCCACATGCTGAGTTAAGCTCCATAGCCTTTGGATATTTCTCAGCAATTGTCTTTTTCTTCCTCAGCCTTTCACAAGTTGCTTGCTGCTCTGCAGCACTTGTTACTGTTTGTTACAGGAGATGATTTGGGGCACTATCACTCAAAGAGAAGTGTGTTTTGTGGAGATAATCTTAGCTTCCTTCCCAAAAATTCAGCTGGGCCTGCATAAGAATGGAAGCCCAGACCCCCACCCCCAGAGGGGCCTTGACTTCATTAGCACTTTCATTTAGCTCAGACAAGTAATTATTAATATCAACATCAAATTCTAGCAAGTAAAGCTGGGTGTGCCACAAGGTGAGAAGCTGTAATAAACACAAACCAGTATAGGCGTAGAAGAAGGGAAAATGTTCCTGGCAGTTACAGACAGGCAAGACAGCTGCAGCAGCTGTAGAATAGAATAGGATAGGATAGGATAGGATAGGATAGAATAGAATAGAATAGAATAGAATAGAATAGAATAGAATAGAATAGAATAGAATAGAATAGAATAGACCAGACCAGGTTGGAAGAGACCTTCAAGATCATCATGTCCAACCCATCAACCAATCCAACCCACCCAAACAGCTAACCCATGGCACCAAGCACCCCATCAAGTCTCCTCCTGAACACCTCCAATGATGGTGACTCCACCACCTCCCCAGGCAGCCCATTCCAATGGGCAATCACTCTCTCTGTGTAGAACTTCCTAACCTCCAGCCTGAACCTCCCCTGGCGCAGCCTGAGACTGTGTCCTCTTGTTCTGGTGCTGGCTGCCTGGGAGAAGAGACCAACCTCTGCCTGTCTACAACCTCCCTTCAGGGAGTTGTAGAGAGCAATAAGGTTACCCCTGAGTCTCCTCTTCTCCAGGCTAAGCAACCCCAGCTCCCTCAGCCTCTCCTCACAGGGCTGTGTTCCAAACCCCTCACCAACTTTGTTGCCCTTCTCTGGACTCGTTCCAGCAAGTCAACCTCCTTCCTAAACTGAGGGGCCCAGAACTGGACACAGGACTCGAGGTGTGGCCTAACCAGTGCAGTGTCCAGGGGCAGAATGACCTCCCTGCTCCTGCTGGCCACACTCTTCCTGATGCAGGCCAGGATGCCATTGGCCCTCCTGGCTGCCTGGGCACACTGCAGGCTCATGTTCAGCCTACCATCAACCAGCACCCCCAGGTCCCTCTCTGCCTGGCTGCTCTCAGCCACTCTGACCCCAGCCTGTAGCACTGCCTGGGATTGTTGTGGCCAATGTGCAGAACCTGGCACTTGGATGTGTTCAATCTCATATTTTTGAACTTGATCTTGTTCCCATACACTAAGTTAAGTTTTTGAGGCTTTTTGCTGAATTTGGGGGACAAATTTAATTATTTGCCCAGGTGAATGAAGCAATTAAGCTCTGCCTCCTGAAATATAAATATCAAGATGTTAGATGATACAAATGCTATTTTTATTTAGCTCAGGAACAGCTGGAGACAAATGCAATGCCTCTGCTCCCCAAGGCCTGCCAGGGGCCAGGGCATCCTGGCAAGGCCCAAGGGCAAGCCCCCATTTTCCCATCCTGTAAGGGCTCAGGGCTAAACCAGGAGCGATGGGACAAGGACGAGGCAAAAGGCAGACAGGATGAGAGTTACCTTTCTTGCACTGTGCATTCTTTGCATACCTGCGTGTGTATGTGTGTGGTAATCCATAAACAAGGCTTTGACCAGGGAACCACACCATCAAGTGACCTATAAGTCCAAAAATATTACTGTTCCTATTTCACAGAATCAATGAGGCTGGAAAAGACCTCTGAGGTCATCAAGTCCAGCCTATGACCTAACACCACCACATCAGCTACACCCAATCTTTTCTTAGAGACTTCCAGGGATGGTGACCCCACCACCTCCCTGGGCAGCACATTCCAGTCTCTAATTCCCCTTTCCATCAGGAAGTGCTTCCTAACATCCAACCTAACCCTCCCCTGGCACAGCTTCAGGCCATGCCCTCTCCTCCTGTCACAAGTTGCCTGGCACAAGAGCCTGACCCCCACCTGACTACAACTTCCTTTTAGGCAATTGTAGGGAGTGATAAGGTCCCCTCTAAGTCTCCTCTTTTCCAGGCTGTCTCTCATCAGCTAAGCATGAAACTCTAAATAATTACTACTTTTGAGTCACTGTTCCAAGGGCACTAGACCCTGAAACTGCTGAATGTCACCACAGAAGATAGAATCCCCACTCTTTCCCCACAGGTAAGCCCTCAAATCAAGAGGTAGAGCCACTTGCATAGGCTGCTTAGATAACACACTTGGGTAGTATAACACATGGCAATCCACTTTTTAATGGGAAAGCTCAAGGGAAAGTAAACTACTATCTGAACCACTTCCTTGGCCTTTAAGTGTGTGGCCAGCCTCCAGCTGTCTCACAGCCATCACTGGTCTATTGGGTAGCTGGCCTTGGAGAAAGGCCAAAGTCTGCAAAGATCTCCCTTTCAGGAAACTTTGAGCTGAGCATAATCAGCCACAGCTCAGTCACTCCCAAACTCTCTACACTCAAGGGCAAGAAGAAGGAGGGACAAAATCCTGAAACACAGTTCCTCAATTTTGCTTATACGTCAAAACCTCTGTGTCTGGCAAATTCACAAACTGCAGAGACATTTCCCTCTTTGAGTCTTTCTCTAGCATGCAGCAACACTGAGGTGGCTCAGGGCAGGGCTTTCTGGGGCACTGATGACTAACACCAGCCCTGACACTGCCTGGCTGCAGCCTCAAAATGACTATGGGGACAAGAGGAAGAGCCTGAGAAAAGAAAGGGATAAGTCAGTTCCTTGAATGCTGCTCCTCAAGTCTTCATATCTGTTCCTTTAGGTCTCTGAGGGTGGTGAGAGACTGGCACAGGTTGCCCAGGGAGGTGGTGGAAGCCTCATCCCTGGAGGTTTCTTAAGGCCAGGCTGGATGTGGCTGTGAGCAACCTGCTGTAGTGTGAGGTGTCCCTGCCTGTGACAGAGTGGGGTTGGACCTAGATGATCCTTGAGCTCCCTTCCAACCCTGAAAACTTCTATGATTGTCTGCCATCAGGGAAGGGCTGTCACCATTAGGAATATTGTGTTCAGGAGGAGACTTGATAGGGTGCTCGGTGCCATGGGTTAGTTGTTTAGGTGGTGTTGGATTGGTTGACGGGTTGGACACGATGATCTTGAAAGTCTCTTCCAACCTGGTCTGGTCTTTCTATTCTATTCTATTCTATTCTATTCTATTCTATTCTATTCTATTCTATTCTATTCTATTCTATTCTATTCTAAAATACCTGAGAAGAAGAAAAGAATCTTCCTTGCTGTCATCCAAGCCCATTCGTTCTTGCCTAGCTGACATGCATTACACTTAATGTTCTTAAAGGGATTTGGGTTTTTCTTCCGTATCTCCAATACCTCAAAATGATTTCTACAGTTCCTGCTCTCCTCCTGTGTCCTAACAGTCTGTCTTCAAACTTGCTAAGCTGTTTCATCATCTGAGTTGTTAACACATTGAATAGCACCACACCCAGAGAGGTTCCTCTCCAACTCTCCCTATGGTCTCTTGGTGAACTGTCAGTCACCACTTTCCAGACATGGTTAGATGATAAACTTGGCTAATGTAGCACATTAAGGGTGCCCTGGGGGTTCTAATGAACAGCTGAATAGGAGCCAGCATTGTGCCCAGGTGGCCAAGAAAGCCAAAGGCATCCTGGCTGGGATCAGCACTGCTGTGTCCAGCAGGAGCAGGGAGGGCATTGTCCCCTGGCACTCAGCTCTGGGGAGGTCACACCTTGAGTATTGTGTTCACTTTTGGGCACCTCAATCCAATAGAAATGTGGAGGCGCTGGAGCCAGGGCAGAGGAGGGCAAGGAAGCTGGGAAGGGCCTGGAGAATGAATCTGATGAAGAGCAACTGAAGGAGCTGGGGATGGTTAGTGGGAAACAGAGGAGGCTGAGGGGAGACCTCCTGGCTCTCTACAGCTACCTGCAAGGAGGTGGTGGAGAGGTTGGTGCTGGTCTCTTCTCCCAGGTCATTAGTGACAGAAGAAGAGGGAATGGCCTCAAGCTGCCCCTGGGGAGGTTTAGACTGGACATTAGGAAAGCTTTTTTGAGGGCAAGAGTGGTCAGGCATTGGAATGTGCTGCCCAGGGAGGTGGTGGAATCCCCAAGCCTGGCTGTGTTTGCAGGTGGTTTGGCTGTGGTGCTTGGGGCTGTGGTTTAGGGGTGAGCCTTGTAGAGCAGGGTTCTGAGTTGGCCTTGGTGATCCTGAGGGTGTTCTCCAACCTGACAGTTCCTGTGATTCTGTTTCTGTGAATAACTGCACCTCTGGTCTGGGGAGGTGACTTAGGTAGAGTCATTGCCAACCCTCAGGGCCACTTCTGCTTCCTCACAAACTTCTCACACCTCTGCTGCTTTCCACGCTCCCTCCCATCATCGTATGCCTCCCAGAGTCATCATAACCATGAGGATAGTCATTGCTAGTGCTGCTCTGAGAAGCAGCTACCAGATGGTGGAAGTACACACAGAAAAGCCTAGAGTAACTGATGGGGGGGATTTGGGCAAGTACTCAATCCCATCTGTTGTCTAGGGATGAACCTGGGAATCCCGGGATCTACACACTGGCCACAACAACCCCAGGCCGAGCTACAGGCTGGGGTCAGAACGGCTGGAGAGCAGCCAGGCAGAAAGGGACCTGGGGGTACTACTTGACAGCAGCTGGACATGAGCCTGCAGTGTGCCCAGGCAGCCAAGAAGGCCAATGGCATCCTGGCCAGCATCAGGAACAGTGTGGCCAGCAGGAGCAGGGAGGTCATTCTGCCCTGTGCTCACCACTGGTTAGGCCACACCTTGAGTCCTGTGTCCAGTTCTGGGCTCCTCAGTTTAGGAAAGATGTTGAGATGTTGGAATGTGTCCAGAGAAGGGCAACAAAGCTGGGGAGGGGTCTGGAGCACAGCCCTGTGAGGAGAGGCTGAGGGAGCTGGGGTTGCTTAGCCTGGAGAAGAGGAGGCTCAAGGGAGACCTTCTTGCTGAAGGGAGGTTGTAGGCAGGTGGGGGTTGGTCTCTTCTCCCAGGCACCCAGCACCAGAACAAGAGGACACAGTCTCAAGCTGTGCTAGGGGAGGATTAAGCTGGATGTGAGGAAGAAATTATTCCCAGACAGGGAGATTCTCCATTGGAATGTGCTGCCCAGGGAGGTGGTGGGGTCGATGTCCCTGGAGGTGTTTAGGAGGAGACTGGATGAGGCACTTGGTGCCATGGTTTAGTCCATTAGTTAGGGTTGGGTGACTGGACTTGATCTTGGAGGTCTCTTCCAACCTGGCTGATTCTGTGATTCTGCCCTGGAGGAGGAATTAAAAACAGAGAGTACATTCACACTTTCACTTCAGGAATGTGACTCTGAGTTGCTACAATGAAATGCCCCAACTTATGCAAAACCAGACCAGAGACTACAAATGCTGAATGAGGAGGAAATAATGCTGACATTTTTCTTGTCCACAAAGCACATTAAAAAGCCACAGAAGCACAGCAGAAATAAGGGCCTCTAAAGCCAGCGCTCTAAGAACTGTAACCTTGGTCTAACTGACAGCTCAGAGTTTAGGTGGCCTGGGGCTAGAACTGCTTAAGGGTTCTGCCCAAGTTTTAACTAATCATCGTGGTGCATTGAGCACTTTTCCTGTGGCTAACCAAAGAGCTCCAGTTAAAACTGCCCACATCTTTTAAAATTTGGGGGTTAGTTCTTTATTCAGTGAAGCCAAGGACTTACTCCTAGTCCCTTAGCTCAAAAAAGGGAAGCACCACAGGAAAAGAAATTAAGTACAAGCTCATGATTCATGCAGATGGGTGGTCCTCTGTGTATTCCCCAAATCTCTTCTACTTGCCTGTTATGTACAGACTGGCTTCTTAACTGGCCTCCAAAGAGGTGTTTCAATGAGGAATTTGAGTGAAGGGAAGAGTGGCCTCAGTGACTCCTTAAGGCCACAGGAGGGCCATGAGGATGATCAGAGGGCTGGAGCTCCTCTCCTCTGAGGACAGGCTGAGAGCGTTGGGGTTGTTCAGTTTGGAAAAGAAAAGGCTCCAAGGAGACCTTCTTGTGGCCTTCCAGTATCTGAAGGGGGCTACAAGAAAGCTGGGGAGGGACTTTTGAGGGTGTCAGGGAGTGATAGGAGTGGGGGGAATGGAGCAAAGCTAGAGGAGGGGAGATTTAGGTTAAACATTCAGAAGAAGTTCTTCCCCATGAGGGTGGTGAGAGCCTGGCACAGATTGCCCAGGGAGGTGGTGGAAGCCTCATCCCTGGAGGTTTCTTAAGGCCAGGCTGGCTGTGGCTGTGAGCAACCTGCTGTAGTGTGAGGTGTCCCTGCCCATGGCAGGGGGGTTGGAACTGGCTGATCCTTGAGGTCCCTTCCAACCCTGACAATTCTGTGATTCTCTTCTCTTATTTCCTCCTCCAAACTAGTTTGAATTCATGTTTTTTCCTACCTCTTAAAGATGTTCCATGACTCTTCCAAATGACCAATATTCTACAGGATAATATGTTACTTTCAGAATGACTTCTTACAAGAATCTTCTACCATTCATAGTGTGTTTGTGTTGAAAGCATCACACAAGGTGAATAGCATAACCTTGGAGAGCACACTCCAGTTACTGCTGTGAAATGAATGCAGTACCAATAGTCACAGAGCAAACCTATCCCATTTGGGTAATGTTGTATGCCTAAGGCGTTTGCTGGGTATAGCCTCATAGCTGCAGCCACAGTGGAAGCTGGTTTATAGGCTGCCTTCCCAACAGAATTAATAAGTTTTCCCAAGAATAAAAGACTGCAAACAATCACAGAATCACAGAACATTAGAGATTGGAAAGGACCTCCAAAGGTCATCCAGTCCAGCCCCCCTGCCAGAGCAGCATCACCCAGGGGAGTCCACACAGGAATGCATCCAGGTGGGGTTGGAAAGGCTCCAGAGAAGGAGACTCCACAACCTCTCTGGGCAGCCTGCTCCAGGGCTCCAGAACCATCACTGGAAAGAAGTTTCTCCTCATGTTGAGCTGAAACCTTCTCTGTTCAAATTTGTCTCCATTGTTTCTTGTCTTATTGCTGTGCACCACTGAAGAGAGCTTGACCCCCTCCACTTGCCACCCACCCCTCAGATATTCATAGATATCAGATCCCCTCTCAGCCTTCTCAAAACTAAACAATTTGGGGTAACAAAATAATCACAGAATCATAGAATCTAGAATCAATAAGGTTGGAAAAGACCTCACAGATCTTCAAGTCCAACCTATCACCCAACACCTCCTGACTAACTAAACCATGGCTTCAGTGCCACATCCAATCCTTTTGTGAACACCTCCAGGGATGGTGACTCCACCATCTCCCTAGGCAGCACCTTCCAATGGCCAGTTACTCTTTCTTTCTCAGAGGCATAATGTGAGGACAGTCAGGCACTGGGAGTGCTTTCTTCAGGCACTAAGTTGTCTTTTCTCCTGCTTAGGGGCCCATTCAGAAACAACTGGCTTTCAGTGGCTACAAGCAGCACCCAGTCCCATCCATCACAGTACAGCAATACTCTTCAGGTGTGTGTCTGTCTGCCATGTTCCTCTTCAGGCAAAATGATTTTACAGTGAGTAAGCACATCCAGCCTAGCATTAAGCTAGTTAGGAAGCACAACAAAAAGTGGTGGCATGGGCAGGTGACTGCTATATGTGCCCAGGCTGCTTGTGCTCCAGCTGCTAGCCTGTGCTGTCATACCTTTACTGCTGCTGTTTACCAGCATGAAGCATATTAAAATTCAAACAGGTAGCTCATAGATATGCCAAATCTGCCCTGAGCAAATATTTATAGTCTATGCAGACACATCCAGTTCAAAAGGCAAAAGAAAAAGTGGAACAAATGTCTCTAAAAACACATTTTCCTCCTCTCTTTTTCTTTTTTAATCCTTTTTTGAATGTTAGCAAAATCAGCTTCCTTTGTGGATGTTGAGTCCATCATCAGTACATTTGCAGATGACACCAAGCTGGGGGCAGGAGTTGATCTGCTGGAGGGTAGGAGAGCTCTGCAGAGGGACCTTGCCAGGCTGGGCAGATGGGCAGAGTCCAAGGGCATCAGATTGAACACATCTGAGTCCTGGGTTCTGCACACTGGCCACAACAACCCCATGCAGTGCTACAGGCTGGGGTCAGAGTGGCTGAGAGCAGCCAGGCAGAGAGGGACCTGGGGGTACTGGTTGATGATAGGCTGAACATGAGCCTGCAGTGTGCCCAGGTGGCCAAGAAGGCCAATGGCATCCTGGCCTGCATCAGGAAGAGTGTGGCCAGCAGGAGCAGGGAAGTCATTCTGCCCTGTGCTCAGCACTGTTTAGGCCACACCTTGAGTCCTGTGTCCAGTTCTGGGCTGCTCAGTTTAGGAAAGATCTTGAGTTGCTGGAATGTATCCAGAGAAGGGCAACAAAGCTGGGAAGGGGTTTGGAGCACAGCCCTGTGAGGAGAGGCTGAGGGAGCTGCGGTTGCTTAGCCTGGAGAAGAGGAGGCTCAGGGTAGACCTTCTTGCTCTCTACAACTACCTGAAGGGAGGTTGTAGCCAGGTGGGGGTTGGTCTCTTCTGCTTGGCAAGCAGCACCAGAACAAGAGGACACAGTCTCAAGCTGTGGAGGGGGAGGATTCTATTCTATTCTATTCTATTCTACTGCAGACAGAATAGAGTGGCAAGTGATGAGCTGAGTCACATTGGGTTTGGTCTCTCTGTTGTGGCAGCAAACCAGGAACCACTATTCTGAAGTTCACTGGAATAAAACTAGGCCTAGTAGCATCAGAATTTGATTCACAGACATATTATAGTTGCACAGGTCACACAGGAACACATCCAGACAGGGCTGGAAAGGCTCCAGAGAAGGAGACTCCACAACCTCTCTGGGCAGCCTCTTCCAATGCTCTGTCACCCTCAAGTGAAGAAGTTCCTCCTCATGTTGAGGTGAAACTTAATATAACCTAATACAATCCCTGACATAATTTTACTAATTCTCTGTACTGATTTTTTTCTTTCCAACCCTCTAGGCTGGCATACAACTAAATATTAGAAACTACTGGGGGGGATTCCTTGTGATTCAGCTCTAAAAGGTGGTTCATGAATCTTGTGATCTGACCAGCTTAGAAGGCCAGCTGTTCCCTGACATGTAAGCAACACTAACAGCATTAAAAAGCAAACCATCTCATCTTCAGGCAATTGCTGAGCATTCATTATTGTTTAATGTTGTTGTTGAAGACTGTACCAACTCCCTTATGAGGAGAGACTGAGGGAGCTGAGGGCTCTGTAGCTTGGAGAAGAAGAGCCTGAGAGGTTACCTCATTCATGTTGATGAAGATGTGCAGGGTGAATGCCCAGAGGCTGGAGCCAGGCTCTGCTGGGGGATGCCCAATGCCAGCACAAGGGGCAGGGGTGGAAGCTGAGGCAGAGGAAGTGCCATGGAAACAGGAGGAAGGATTTTTTACCCTGTGAGGGTGACAGAACACTGGAAGAGGCTGCCCAGGGGGGTTGTGGAGTCTTCCTCTCTGGAGATATTCCAAACCCACCTGGATGTGTTGCTGTGTGATCTGCTCTAGGTGCTCCTGCTCTGGCAGGGGGACTTGGTCTGGATGAGCTTTTGAGGTCCCTTCCAACCCCTAACATTCTGGGACTCTGCGATTCTGTGATTCCTTTCCAGGGTGGATTCTTTTCCAGTCCTTTTTATTGCAGTCCCTGCTGTTCCTCATTATTTTCATTCTTTATGGGCCATGCACCTCTTTGTTGACTCCAGTGTCTTTTCTTAAAAGCCAGTTTTCCTTACTAAGTTGATACGCTCTCTTTTTTTCCCCCTGGCTTTGATGTCTCTCTTCATTTTTGCCAATGCATCCTCAGAAGTCCAATTCATTTCAGGCTTTTATTTCTGTTGATGCCTGCTCTTTAATTTCCTACTACATATGCTAGCAATTTACAACTGTCTGATTCCTTTAATTTGAATTTTTTCATGCTGTAATACATAAGATGCTAAGTGGATGTGGAGCTATCAACCTGAGGTGCCAAAAACAAAAAGAGGGGGAAATGCACCAAGCATCATCTTCAGTTGCTGTATGATTCTGAGCTTCTGTGGCATTTTTGGTCTCTAATCTAAAAGGAAGGATGGTGATATGCAAATGACAACAACCACCACACAAATAACCCTGAAGGAAAGTCCAATGCATGTGAAAAGGTAAGTGAGGTTTGCAATGAAGCTAATAAGCTCTGGGGTTTTGCAGAAGGCATTCTATAGCTCCAGCCAAAATGCCCAGGGCCATTTGAAGCTCTCTTTCAAGAATTGTTTGAAGGCAAATTACAGAGTCACAGAATCACAGAAACATTCAGGTTGGAAAAGAGCCTCAGGGTCACCAAGGCCAACCCAGAACCCTACTCTACAAGGCTCACCCCTAAACCACAGCCCCAAGCACCACAGCCAAACCACCTGCAAACACAGCCAGGCCTGGGGACTCCACCACCTCCCTGGGCAGCACATTCCAATCCCTGACCACTCTTGCCCAGAAGAAATGTTTCCTACTCTCCAGTCTAAACCTACCCAGTGGCAACTTGAGGCCATCCCCTCTTGTTCTATCACTAATCACCTGTGAGAAGTGACCAACATCAGCCTCTCCACAAAGTCCCATTCAGGTAGCTGTAGAGTGCTATAAGGCTTCCCCTCAGCCTCCTCTTTTCCAAACTAACCATCCCCAGTTCCTTCAGTTGCTCTTCATAAGAAATTGCTCTGTCAGGATTAAAACCTCAGCCCAGTCATGCAGCACTTGAACAGAGCAAGTGTTACACCCTTTGTGGGGGTTACAGAATGGAGAGAAAGCATAGGGGAGAAGGAAGAGAAAGCAGTGTAGATGAGAATGGGAAAACCAAAATCTTGCAGAATAATCCTGTGGCTTTTTTCCCTGTGAGGGTGACAGAGCACTGGAAGAGGCTGCCCAGGGGGGTTATGGAGTCTCCCTCTCTGGAGATATTCAAAACCTGCCTGGATGTGTTGCTGTGTGACCTGCTCTAGGTGCTCCTGCTCTGGCAGGGGGTTGGACTGGATGAGCTTTCGAGGTCCCTTCCAGCCCCTGGCATTCTGTGATTCTTAAGTCTTCCACAAAACATAGTCTACATCACAGCATTCCCCCTTTATCTCATGGCAGGGCACAGAACCAAACATAGTTGGTTTATGCCTTGCAGTTCACCTTGAAGACCTTTCACTCCTAAACAGACACCATCCTTCCTGTCATGTAAAGACCATCGATGCTTTGTTCCCAGGTGGCCAAGAAGGCCAATGGCATCCTGGCCTGCATCAGGAAGAGTGTGGCCAGCAGGAGCAAGGAAGTCATTCTGCCCCATGCTCAGCACTGGTTAGGCCACACCTTGACTCCTGTGTCCAGTTCTGGGCTCCTCAATTCAAGAAAGATCTTGAGATGCTGGAAGGTGTCCAGAGAAGGGCAACAAAGCTGGGGAGGGGTCTGGAGCACAGCCCTGGGAGGAGAGGCTGAGGGAGCTGGGGTTGCTTAGCCTGGAGAAGAGGAGGCTCAGGGGAGACCTTCTTGCTGTCTACAACTGCCTGAAGGGAGGTTGTAGGCAGGTGGGGGTTGGTCTCTTCTCCCAGGCAGCCAGCACCAGAACAAGAGGGCACAGTCTCAAGCTGTGGAGGGGGAGGATTAAGCTGGATGTGAAGAAGTTCTTCCCAGAAAGAGAGATTGGCCATTGGGATGTGCTGCCCAGGGAGGTGGTGGAGTCACCATCCCTGGAGGTGTTTAAGAGGAGACTGGATGAGGAACTCAGTGCCATGGTTTAGTTGGTTAGATGGTGTTGGGTGATAGGTTGGACTGGATGATCTTGAAGGTCTTTTCCAACCTCGTTAATTCTGTATTCTGGATGATTCCTTTTAAGTTCAAAGCACCAGGGTGGGTTGGTTGTTTTTTCAGTAAATGAGACAAGGGGGAAATGGTGAAAGCAGTTTCCCTGAGGAAAACTATTCCCCAGTTCTTTAAGTTTGAACATTAGGGAGATGAAAACATTTTCCATTACACTTTTGCTTTTCTTCTCCTTGTTTGTTTGTTTGTTTGTTTGGGGGGGGGGGGGGTGCAATTAGTTTTACAGAATGTAGCACAGTGAGAAAGAAAGGAATAGACCATTCAGCTCCATTCATGATCTCTTGCTTTGCCTGGCACCAACCTCTTCCTTCCCACAATGTGTTGAAAGATTTCCTGCCATTTTCAGCAGTGTGGCATAATAACTCTTTTACTTCTAGCTGTCCTTATATTGGGCCCTTGTTCAGCTCTTTCAGGGTTTTGTAGGTGTTTTCTGCCTGTTATGTTGATTACAGAAGGAAATTCAGCACACAAAAGAGAAGAGCTAAGAAAAGCACTTTCAGATATGTCCCAGATATTTTTCTTTTAGTATATTTATATCTGAAATACCCTGAAAATCTTGGTACATAGCAAGAGACTCAAAATAGCAGGAGGAAAGGGTCCTTAGGGATATCACAGGATCACAGAATTGTCAGGGCTGGAAGGGACCTCAAGGATCAGCCAGTTCCACACACACACACCCCCCCACCATGGGCAGGGACACCTCACACTAGATCAAGGTTGGTCAGAGCCACATCCAGCCTGGCCTTCAAAACCTCCAGGGATGAGGCTTCCACCACCTCCCTGAGCAACCTGTGCCAGTCTCTCACCACCCTCATGGGGAAGAACTTCTAATCTAATCTAAATCTCCCTTCCTCTAGCTTTATCCATTCCCCCCACCCCCCCAGTCCTATCACTCTCTGACACCCTCAAAAGTCCCTCCCCAGCATCCTTGTAGCCCCCTTCAGATACTGGAAGGCCACAATGAGGTCTCCTCAGAGCCTTCTCTTCTCCAGACTGAACAGCCCCAACTCCCTCAGTCTGTCCTCATAGCAGAGCAGCTCCAGCCCTCTGCTCATCCTTATGGCCCTTCTCTGGACACCTCCCAGCACCTCCAGATCCTCCTTGTAATAGAGGCTCCAGAGCTGGACACAGTGCTCCAGGTGGGGTCTCACGCTGTCCCCTATAGTCCCTTCCATTTCCTGCAGTAGGATGGACCATACCTATGCCACTTCTCACAGATGCTTCTCCAGCTTCCTTTTAAAGACTTTTTAGAACTTAGAGAACTGTTTCCTAGGCCATTCATATTCTAGTCCTTTTCTATCCTTACCATTAAAACTCTTCACTAACAGCCAAACTCCAAGGCTGCACTTCCATTTTCTTCCTTTAACGTATTTTTTTCTGGCCTTATCCAACAAGAACACAGAGGTCAAACAATTTCCTGTCCTCTCCTTGGCAGGCTCCAATGTGTCTGAAAAAAAACCAACCATGTTTGAAGGTTGACATCATGTCACTCCTCTCTCTTCATTTCTCCACAGAAAGCAACCACAGTTCCTCTTGCCTTTCCTTACAGTCTGTGCCCTCATGATTAGTGTTTTGAGCTCTGTTCACTCTTGTGGCTTTTCTGAAGAAACTCTGGCATTAGACCACCTCCCCTCTTCTGAACTGAGATATCCCCAAATTTATTCTATGTGGGTGAGAAAAAGATCCAGCCCTTGTCAGACTCTGCTTCTCCACCTCAGTATGCAGTATCAGTATGGAAAAGCTTCATCGGCCACACTAGAGGCAAATGGTATTTAAGGATCTATTAAGCTCAGCTTTCAGGAAATTGCAGTTTGGCCTGATTGTGTCATTTGTGAGCATTAACAGGCATTAAGGCTAGTACCATGTACAGCAGTATAAGTGACTACACACCCAGAGGGAAGGAAAGTTATGGGTTATCACAGGATGTTAGGGGCTGAAAGGGGCCCAAAGACATCTTTGAGTCCACCCCCCCTGACCGAGCAGGAGCATAGAATCCAGCACAGGTCACACAGGAACACATCCAGACAGGGCTGGAAAGGCTCCAGAGAAGGAGACTCCACAACCTCTCTGGTCAGCCTCTTCCAGTGCTCTGTCACCCTACAGTCAAGAAGTTCCTCCTCATGTTGAGGTGGAACCTCCTGTGCTGGAGTTTCCATCCATTGCCCCTTGTTCTGTCCCAGGGCACAAGTGAGCAGAGGCTGTTCCTTCCTTCCTGATACCCACCCCTCAGATATTTATCCCTTCTCAGTCTTCTCCTCTCAACACTAAACAGCCCCAGGTCTCTCAGCCTTTCCTCTTCAGGCAGTGCTCCAGTCCCTTTAGCATCCTTGTAGCCCTCTCTCCAGTAGATCCCTGTCCCACTTGAACTGGGGAGCACAGAACTGGATGCAATATTCCAGGAGGGGCCTCAGTAGGGGAGAGTAGAGGGGGAGGAGAACCTCCCTGGATCTGCTGGACATACTCCTCTGAATGCACCCCAGGATCCCATTGGCCTTCGTGGCCGCAAGGGCACCTAACTGCCATATAAGGGGCTCCACTACATTGTCCTGCTGCTAAAGGTCATCTGCCTTCCTCACACACACACACAAAAAGGAAAGAGATGCAGAAAATCTGAGCTGAGAGGGAGAAAGGGCTGACCTGCTGTAATTCGATCAGTGCTGGTACAAAATGATGCTTGGGTACCAGGATCCTATCTTCGTTCCCTCCTTCTTTTCCAAAACTCAGTCCAGCTCACAGTCAATTAGTTTAAAGTTTGCTGGAGACTTAACTCTGAGAGTTAATCTCCCAAGAGCCTGGTCAGTAGCTTTAAGAACAAGGAATGCTGTGCTGCGCAGCTGCCCAGGGCTTCTCTCGTGTGGTGTTTAGGATTCCATTCAGGAGCAGCTCCCCTTTGTCTGCTGCCTTCATAAATAATGGATACATCTTGCATTAGAGATTAGCAAAGATTGTTAAGCTTCCCTTTTTTGCATGTGTAAGATTTGGGAGCATTTGAAATATTGATACAGTTGTGCAATTTGCTGCACCTATTACCTATTCACAACCAAATGAAAGGGACCAAGAATCTATGAAATGTGGGGGAAACACACAGCAAGCACTTTGTCCTGAAATAATGACTCTGTAATTCCTCTGAAATAACCACCAGCAGTGGAATTAACAGGAGTGTGATCGAGTGTGAGGTGTCCCTGCCCATGGCAGGGGGGTTGGGACTGGATGATCCTTGAGGTCCCTTCCAACCCTAACGATTCTGTGATTCTATATTGATATCGTGGTGTTTTAGGAGAGAAAGGAAGACATAGGAAGAGAGAAAAAAGAAAGAAGGCAAAGAAGGAGGAAGGAGAATGGGAGGAAGGGAGACAGGGAGAAAGAGGGAGGAAGGGAGACAGGGAGAAAGAGGGAGGAAGGGAGACAGGGAGAAAGAGGGAGGAAGGGAGACAGGGAGAAAGAGGGAGGAAGGGAACAGAGGAATGGAATGGAATGGAATGGAATGGAATGGAATGGAATGGAATGGAATGGAATGGAATAGAATAGACCAGGTTGGAAGAGACCTTCAAGATTATCATGCCAACCCATCAACCAATCCAACCCACCTAAACAACTAACCCATGGCACCAAGCACCCCATCAAGTCTCCTCCTGAACACCTCCAGTGATGGTGACTCCACCACCTCCCCAGGCAGCCCATTCCAATGGGCAATCACTCTCTCTGTATAGAACTTCTTCCTAACATCCAACCTAAACATCCCCTGGCACAGCCTGAGACTGTGTCCTCTTGTTCTGGTGCTGGCTGCTTGGGAGAAGAGACCAACATCTGCCTGTCTACATCCTCCCTTCAGGTAGTTGTAGAGAGCAATAAGGTTACCCCTGACCCTCCTCTTCTCCAGGCTGAGCAGCCCCAGCTCCCTCAGCCTCTCCTCATAGGGCTTCCCCACAATTAAATAGCCCTCCAGAGCAGTAAAATCTTTTGCTCTTATTCTTTGAGGTGATTTTGTTTGGTGTATAAGAAAAATTTGCAAGCAGGATACACTCACTTGAAATTCAAACAGCATTTGATATATGCATTCAGTTCTTCTGAATCAGAAGACCGATGGGATTATTTAGCCCTTATCATTGTTATCATAGAATCACAGAATTGTTAGGGTTAAAAGGGACCTCAAGGATCAGCCAGTTCCAAGCCCCCTGCCATGGGCAGGGACACCTCACACTACAGCAGGTTGCTCACAGCCACATCCAGCCTGCCCTTAGAAACCTCCAGGGATGAGGCTTCCACCACCTCCCTGGGCAACCTGTGCCAGGCTCTCACCACCCTCATGGGGAAGAACTTCTTCCTAACATCCAATCTGAATCTACCCATTTCTAGTTTTTTTCCTTTCCCCTGACACCCTCAAAAGTCCCTCCCCAGATTTCTTGCAGCCCCCTTCAGATACTGGAAGGCCACAAGAAGGTCTCCATGGAGCCTTCTCTTCTCCTGACTGAACAACCCCATCTCCCTCAGTCTGTCCTCACAGGAGAGGAGCTCCACTCCTCTAATCATCCTCATGTCCATTTGCATCCAATGGTAATTTATTTACATTCTATCACTTTCTACTCAAGATCTGTGGAAAATTTCCTAGGCCTCAGCCTAAAGCAGCCACACAAGCCTAACTAAGGAGTGACATTGTACTTGTTATTGTGGTTCCTTGTCTGCAGCTAAATCCTATTTCCAGCTCTCTGGCCCATCCCTTCTGTGTATCCCACAGACAGCGCTTTCTAAGTGCAGCTTATTACAGGGGCAAGTTACTTGGTAATTTCATTGTGCTGCATGGCTAGGATCCTGAAAGGCAGGCTGCCTTGCCAAAACAGAGTGGGGAAAAAAAACTAAAACCTTGAAAGGCCAAATTAAATCACCATGAAAGTTCCAGGGTCTGATAACACATGCAGCTGTGGCAAAATCATTGCTTTCATGCTGTGGCAAACTTGCCATTAGCCAGAGCTATGGGAGAGGAGGAGAGGAATAAAAGCCTGAAATAACCTAGCTAATGGGAAATTGCAGGCAGGATGGTACTGAGAAACTTGATGCCAAAGCCTTTGAATGGTTTGCTGTAAAGTCAGCCTGAGAGGCTGGTGCCACATAAGTGCTAATATGCCCCTTGTAGAGCATGTTGATTCCTTCAGGAGCACACAAGTGTGGTCTTTTGTCCATACTCCACATTGCAGAGATGCTCAGAGTTGGCTGAGGAGCACAGTGCAGTTGTATTCAGGGCTCTTCAGGAGTTAGCTCAGGTGCAATGGGACCTCAAGCTTGGTGCCAAACTTACTAAACTGAGGCTGGTTTCCTGCAGAGCCACCTTGAGATATGGGGTGCTTGGATACCCAGGTTGGGTTGCCTCAATGCAGAGCAAGCTTCAGTCTGGCAGGATTAAAAGGACTAAATAGTTCATTGTACATAATGTACAAAATGGACTGAGCTTCTTCAGTGACAAACTTACTCTGGATATGGTGTGGATGTCTATGTAACACTGTCGGAACTACCAAGGATAGCCAGATCCAAACTGCCTCTGTAATCATGATATAATTTAGCCTGAAACCACAGATCACTGTGCATGCACTACTTTAAAGACAGTTCATCTCAGACAGACAAAAAATTTAAGAGATTTACTCAAAGGCTCGTTGCATGTCAGTGAGAAGTCTGCAGCAACCCTCCTAACCATTTCCCAAACTTCAGGTCTCAGTCTAGGCTACTTCATGAAAGCAAGGCTGGACTCTCGGTCCTTACCTTCCCCAGCTGCAGGGAATGGCAGAGTGAGGAACTCCTAACTTGTGAAAGTGATCATTCAGCAAATGAAGAGTGGAAATAACAGGACAGAGTTGATGGTGACTGAAATACTCAGCTTTCAGGACCACACCACAAAAACAGTCAAGAAAACAAAGCTCTCTGGAAATGGGAAAGGAGGGAACAGCTTATGGTTTCACTTGATGACATTCAAGGTCTTTTCCAACCATAGTGCTTCTGTGATCCTGTGAAACAGATGATCTAAGGCATAACTATTACCTATTTAGGGATGTGAAGAGCAAGAGAAACTGACCACATTGTTTTCTTGTGACTCTAAGGCAAGCTGCTTGACTGGAATCATAGAATCACAGAATTGTCAGGGTTGGAAGGGACCTCGAGGATCATCCAGTCCCAACCCCCATGCTGTGGGCAGGGACACCTCACACTACAGCAGGTTGCTCACAGCCACATCCAGCCTGGCCTTAAGAACCTCCAGGGATGAGGCTTCCACCACCTCCCTGGGCACCCTGTGCCAGTCTCTCACCACCCTCATGGGGAAGAATTTCTTGTGAATCTAAATCTCCCCTCCTCTATCTTTGCTCCATTCCCCCCAGTCCTGTCACTCCCTGACACCTTAAAAAGTCCCTCCCCAGCTTTCTTGTAGGCCTCCTTAAGATACTGGGAGGCCACAATAAGGTCTCCTTGGAACCTTCTCTTCTCCAGATCAAATAGCCCAAACTCAGTCTGTCCTCATAGGAGAGGAGCTCCAACCCTCTGAACTTCCTTGTGGCCCTTCTCTGGACACCTTCCAGCAACTCCAGATCCTGTAATGAGGGCTCCAGAACTGGATGCAGTACTCCAGGTGGAGTCTCACCAGAGCAGAGTAAAGGAGCAGAACTTGCAATAAGCTTTTCACTCTTCTAAGATTGATCAGGTTACACACACAAGGCATCCCAAAGTGGCCACTCCTCACATCATAAGTTATGAAAGAAAGAGGGAAAAATGCATAGAAAAATAACGGTATTTGGATCTTTCCTCTCTTTCATTTTCCCATTCGGTGTGGCCAGCAGGAGCAGGGAGGTCATTCTGCCCCTGGACACTGCACTGGTTAGGCCACACCTTGAGTCCTGTGTCCAGTTCAGGGCCCCTCAGTTTAGGAAGGAGGTTGACTTGCTGGAGCATGTCCAGAGAAGGGCAACGAAGTTGGTGAGGGGTTTGGAACACAGCCCTGTGAGGAGAGGCTGAGGGAGCTGGGGTTGCTTAGCCTGGAGAGGAGGAGACTCAGGGGTGACCTTATTGCTCTCTACAACTCCCTGAAGGGAGGCTGTAAACAGGCAGATGTTGGTCTCTTCTCCCAGGCAAGCAGCATCAGAACAAAAGGACACAGTCTCAGGCTGCACCAGGGGAGGTTTAGGCTGGATGTTAGGAGGAAGTTCTATACAGAGAGATTGCCCATTGGAATGGGCTGCCTGGGGAGGTGGTCACCATCACTGGAGGTGTTCAGGAGGAGACTTGATGGGGTGCTTGGTGCCATGGGTTAGTTGTTTAGGTGGGTTGGATTGGTTGATGGGTTGGACACGATGATCTTGAAGGTCTCTTCCAACCTGGCCTGGTCTATTCTATTCTATTCTATTCTATTCTATTCTATTCTATTCTATTCTATTCTATTCTATTCTATTCACATTTTCCTGTCAAGTTATCATTTCATTCTTCTCTTCCTTGAACTTCTCTCATGAAGAAATGTGAACTAACCCATGGAAATCTCTCAAAACCTAGAAAGAGGGACAGCAGGTCAGGGAAGAAGAGCACAGCCCAGGACACTGTCTCTTAACAGCAGGCAGCAGGAAACGCCTAGGAAAGCATTTAGGAACAGGGCAAGTGCATAATGCTGTTCCCAGAATATCTGCTGAGCACACAGCAATTTGTGGTTCAGAGGGTTCCTGAAACAGACATGGTGATTTTGCATTTAATAGCCCCCAATGGATTCATCTTTCATTAAGTTGTCTAGTCACTCTGTAACCCAGGCTAAATTTACTCATTTGCAGCATTTTGTGGTGAGGGGGAAGTTTTGTGTGTGTGTGTGACATCTCCAGCATTCTGTTCTCCACATTGTTGCTTAGGATTCTTGGGTTAGATATTTGAAGGAGATAGAATCATAAAATCAACCAGGTTAGAAAAGACCTCAGAGATCATCAAGTTCGACCTAGGACCTAATACCTAACACAACACCTCCTGACAACTAAACCATGGCTCCAAGTGCCACATCCAAGCCTTTTTGGAACACCTCCAGGGATGGTGACTCCATCACCTCCCTGGGCAGCACATTCCAATGGCCAATTACTCTTTCTGGGAAGAACTCTCTTCTCACCTCCAGCCTAAACCTCCTCTGGCACAGCTTGAGACTGTGCCCTCTTGTTCTGGTGCTGGGTGCCTGGCAGAGGAGACCAACCCCCACCTGGCTACAACCTCCCTTCAGGTAGTTGTAGAGAGCAAGAAGGTCTCCCCTGAGCCTCCTCTTCTCCAGGCTAAGCAACCCCAGCTCCCTCAGCTTCTCCTCACAGGGCTGTGCTCCAGACCCCTCCCCAGCCTCGTTGCCCTTCTCTGGACACATTCTAGCATCTCAGCATCTTTCTTAAACTGAGAAGCCTGGGCAGCTCGTGGCTCAAAACCAGGACACTAGGGCTGATCACAGAATCACAGAATTTCAGGGGCTGGAAGGGACATCAAAAGCTCATCCAGTCCAACCCCCCTGCCAGAGCAGGAGCACCTAGAGCAGATCACACAGCAACACATCCAGGCAGGGCTTGAATATCTCCAGAGAGGGAGACTCCACAACCCCCCTGGGCAGCCTGTCCCAGTTTTCTGTCACCCTCACAGGGAAAACATTTCCCTCCTGTTTCCATGGCACTTCCTCTGCCTCAGCTTCCACCACTGCCCCTTGCGCTGGCCTTGGGCATCCCCCAGCAGAGCCTGGCTCCAGCCTCTCGGGACTCACCCTTTACATATTTGTAATCATTGATGAGGTCACCTCTCAGATCTTTGATCTTGAGATGAAGAGAGTAGATGTGATTCTCCCTCACAAGATCTACCTCTACCTTTCAACCAACAAATAAACCCCACAGCTGAGCACAACAGTAGCGCGTTTGTGCGCAGTGCAGGTACCTGAGCCTGGTTTCAGGCTCAAGCCTTTTGTCATGCACGGCTGAATCTATCAGAAAAGTTCTCAAGAAGTAATCTAAACCTGGCTGCATAGTGGAGCTGTGCAGATGTATTGCTTTTTGATGAGTATTGAACTGAATTTATGATGCAGTGTGGCTAGACAGCCTCACTCCCGTGGAGCTTCATAAGCAGCATCTTCTGTTTTCTGCCCTTCCTTCTTGCCAAAGGACACAGTTCCCTGTGCAGCTCTGCATAGCATCCAAAGGAATGCACAACAGAAGCATTAATTCTTATTGTGTTCTGAGGAAAAATGGATCCTTTGTGCCATAAGGTAATGGAGCATATCTAAAATAATAGAGCAGAAGCATTAAGCACAGGGAGGGAAATTCTGTCCCGTTACCACTCGCTCCTTGACAGAAAACGAAGCTGAAAAATGTGGCCAAGCCTACTTCTGTATTTCCTTCACGCCTGGTCGTTGTGGTCAAACAAAGGCCTTCTCTTTTCCACACACTAGAAATGCTCCTTGTTCAAATCTAGAGTTCACAGTGAAAGAATGTTGTTCCTGGGGAGATTGTTGTGTTGGTAGCACTAATGCTGCTCAGAAGAAAGGGGGGGGGGGGGTCGGGGAAATGGTTTTAAAAGAGACAAGTCCAATAAAATAAATTAATTAATTAAATTAAGTAAATAAAGTCAATTTAAAAAATTACATAAAATAAAAAAGTAAAATAAAATCTTAAATTAAATTAAATTAGTAAAATAAAAATAAATAAAATAACATAAATAAAGTAAAATAAAATGAGAAAATAGAATTAAATAAATAAAAAATAAAGTAAAATAAAATAAGAAAATAAAATAAAATAAAATAAAATAAAATAAAATAAAATAAAATAAAATAAAATAAAATAAATAACATAAAGTAAAATAAAATGAGAAAATAGAATTAAATAAATAAAAAATAAAGTAAAATAAAATAATAAAATAAAATAAAATAAAATAAAATAAAATAAAATAAAATAAAATAAATAACATAAATAAAGTAAAATAAAATGAGAAAATAGATTTAAATAAATAAAAATAAAGTAAAATAAAATAATAAAATAAAATAAAATAAATAAAATAACATAAATAAAGTAAAATAAAATAAGAAAATAGAATTAAATAAATAAAAAATAAAGTAAAATAAAATAAGAAAATACAATAATTTACATTAAACTAAATAAAATAAATAAAATAAAATCAAATAAGTAAAATAAAATAAAAGTAAAATTAAATAAATAAAATAAAATCAAATAAAGTAATAAATGAAATTAAATTAATTAGATAGAATAAAGTAAAATAAAATGGAAAGTAAAATTAAATTAAATAGCTAAAATAAAGTAAAATTAAATTAAAAGTAAAATAAATAAAATAAATTGAAGAAAATAAAGTAAAATAAAATAAGAAAATACAATAAATTACATAAAATAAAATAAGTAAAATAAAATAAAAGTAAAATTAAATAAATAAAATAAATCAAAATAAAACAATAAATTAAATTAATTAAATAGAATAAAGTAAAATAAAATTGAAAGTAAAATAAATTAAATAGCTAAAATAAAGTAAAATGAAATTAAAAGTGAAATGAATAAAAATAAATTGAAGAAAATAATGTAAAATAAAATAATAAATTACATTGAATTAATTAAATAAAATCATAGTATCACAGTATCAGTCAGGGTGGGAAGGGACCACAAGGATCATCTAGTTCCAACCCCCCTGCCATGGGCAGGGACACCCCACACTAGATCAGCCTGGCCAGAGCCTCAGCCAGCCTGGCCTTAAACACCTCCAGGGATGGGGCCTCGACCACCTCCCTGGACAACCCATTCCAGGGCTTCACCACTCTCATGGGGAAGAACTTCCTCCTCACCTCCAGCCTGAATCTCCCCACCTCCTGCTTCATTCCATTCCCCCTAGTCCTATCACTACCTGAGATCCTGAGCAGTCCTTCCCCAGCCTTCCTGTAGCCCCCTTCAGATACTGGAAGGCCACAATGAGGTCACCTGGGAGCCTTCTCTTCTCCAGACTGAACAGCCCCAACTCCTTCAGTCTGTCCTCATAGCAGAGGTGCTCCAGCCCTCTGCTCATCCTCGTGGCCCTTCTCTGGACACCTTCCAGCACCTCCACATCCCTCTTGCAATAGGGGCTCCAGAGCTGGAGGCAGTACTCCAGGTGGGGTCTCAGCAGAGCTGAGCAGAGGGGGAGAATCACCTCCCTTGCCCTGCTGGCCACACTTCTCCTGATGCAGCCCAGGCTCTGATTGGCTTTCTGGACTGCAAGTGCACACTGAGAGCTCCTGTTGAGCTTCTCCTCCCCCAGCACCCCCAAGTCTCTCTCCTCAGGGCTGCTTTCCAGCCAGTCCCTGCCCAGCCTGGATTTGTGCCTGGGATTGCCTCCACCCAGATGCAGGACCTTGCCCTTGGTCTTGTTGAAGCTCATGAGGTTGGCTTGTGCCCACCTCTCCAGCCTGTCCAGGTCCCTCTGGATGGCCTCCCTTCCCTCCAGCCTGTCTGCTGCACCACACAGCTTGGTGTCATCAGCAAACCTGCTGAGGGTGCACAAAGTAAAAGACTTGCTGAGGGTGCATAAAGCAAAATAAATTGGAAAGTGAAATAAATTAAATTAAATCAAATAAAGTAAAATAAAATGAATAAAATTAAATAAATGAAATAAAATGTATTTACTAAAGCATTTAGAATTCTGCATGATGTTAATACAGACAAGGAGAAGGGAAACACTAAAGCCTGAGATGACTTCGGACAGCCTGGCCAGCAATAGCTGCTGCACCCTGCCAGCGTGCTCAGTTTGACCTGACATCATCTGGGAATTGCCACAGAGCGAGGTGCTGAGATCACAGGCTCACAGGATGTTAGGGGCTGGAAGAGACCTTCAAAGTTCATCGAGTCCAACTCCCCTGCCAGAGCAGGGCCATAGAATCCAGCACAGGTCACACAGGAAAGCACCCACACAGGGCTGGAAGGTCTCCAGAGAAGGAGATACCACAAGTCTCCAAAGGCACAGAAGCAGTGGGACAGTGAATAGCAGTGGTGTAAGCAGGACAGGGGAAGGGATAGCTCCATAGGTTACTAAGGGCCAGCAAGCAGGATTTTGTAGAAGCGTGGGCAACTAGACCACAGGGCTGTTGCTCAGCTGACTGACTGCTTCGTGGCAAGGCAATGCAAGGTAGGAGCTTCAAGCAACCACAGGACCACAGCCATCTGGAGGAAGAACATCCCATGTCTCTGTGAAGTCCACACTGATAGGAAGGGAGAAAATGCCTCCAAGTGCTGCACCCCCAAGCCCATTACCTGAATTCCTGCACCCTCAGATTGAGCAGATAAAGACTTTTACCCTGAGGGCCAGTTGTAGGTTGTTCTTCAGCCACTACTGTGTCCTGCTGCGCTGTGTGCTGTAAACTTAGATGCAAAACAGAGCTGGACTTTTGAACTGGAGGCCCCTGGGGAGGCAGAGCTATGTACCATGACTAAATTTAGATGCTTCTGAAGTGGAAAATGGTAAAATGTTTGGCAAACAGCAAACTTCTCAGGATGTGGTGCACTAGCGCTGATCTCTGCAGCCCGGCTGCTATGAACAGATGATTGGAAAATGGGCAATCATTAATCTCCTTCTGGAAAGACATATAGATCCCTGAACTGTACACAGATGACTTCAGATTCATCCAGAATGAAAGGCCTGCTTTTTCTTCTTGGCCCCAGCTGCACAGAGCGTTTCACATTGGTGATTCTGCCTAGGGATCGTTGTTCCCCAAGGAGGCTTTTGAACCCTCTGCAGAAACAGACGAGTCTGTGTTAAAGCTGCCAATACTGGGAGGGTGATTTTACCCTACATTTGGCACTTTGGGATTTTGTTTGTTGAGAAGCTTTGTAGGTATCCCCAGAATTGATAATCTACTATGGCAGCTAACAGGGCCTTCAGTTCCGTTCCAAGAATTTAGTTCTAGGTTATCTATTGACCCCACACCTTGAGTACTGCATCCAGTTCTGGCGCCCCTTGTTACAAGAAAGATCTGGAGGTGCTGGAAGGTGTCCAGAGAAGGGCCTTGAGGATGAGCAGAGGGCTGGAGCTCCTCTCCTGTGAGAACAGACTGAGAGTTGGGGCTGTTCAGTTTGGAGAAGAGAAGGCTCCAAGGAGACCTAATTGTGGCCTTCCAGTATCTGAAGGAGGCTACAATGAAGCTGGGGAGGGACTTTTTAGGGTGTTGGGTAGTGATAGGACATAAGGGAATGGATCCAAGCTAGAGGAGGGGAGATTTAGACAAGACATTAGGAAGAAGTTCTCCCCCATGAGGGTGGTGAGACTCTGGAACAGGTTGCTCAGGGAGGTGGTAGTTGCCCCATTCCTGGAGGTTTTGAAGGCCAGGCTGGATGTGGCTGTGAGCAGCCTGCTGTAGTGTGAGGTGTCCCTGCCCATGGCATGGAGGTTGGGACTAGATGATCAATGAGGTCCCTTCCAACCTTGACAATTCCATGATTAACCCATCAGGAAAATACAGCCACCTCCTCAGTAAGTTGTTATTTCTCAATAACAGCAACAGTTAATTAGTTATAACTTTGTGTCTTGCTGTGGCTTGTTTACAAAGATCTGGCTTTGGATTTCTTGAATCTTCTGCAAAAGCTCGACAGCACAACATCTGCTTCATGTAAGCTCTTTGAAGGTCAGTGGGATTCAGCATAGTGAATAGTAAATAGGGGTTAGCTTGGCAGGAGGAGGCAAGTGAAGCTTCATCTGCAGTCCCTTTCTGACAAGCACTGTGGTCACTGTAAGTGATCTGTCTATTTCCACAGATGTTCAAAACAGTTAGTCCAAATGGCTCTTGGGATCTACAAACTGGCATAGGTAAAGAGAAGCAGAAAAAGCCCAGAGCTCTCCTTCCTCCTTTTGTTTTTCTTCATTAATAATAAAGAAGCTGGATGCAGGGAAATAAAATGTGGGTACTTAAAGCAGAATGTTTTGCTGTTTAGATTAAGAGAATTATTTAATAACAAGAGGTAAAATCCCATAAAAATCAGCATTTTGCCTCTCTGATGTGGAAGATAGGATGCAGACTGGTGGCTCATAGTAAAGCCAGGATAATGCAGCTGCATACATTATAAGAGAATATATATTTAAAGAGAAAATTTAGCTCTGATGCAACACCATCTCTTGGTCTGTGTTGCATGGTAGGACAAGAATTTCCTAAGATAAATTTGGGTTCTGTTGTTCTTTTAGTTGTCTAGTTAAAGAGTTTGTGAGCACATATTACAAGGTTAGCCCATTTGTGAGTTAGCCTAAATATGTTAGGCCTGAAAGTATAGCCTTGGCAGTGTACCAGAGTCCCAAAGGTTTCTTACAGGAGAGTCTGATATCACAGGATCACAGGATGTTAAGGGATGGAAGGGACCCAAAGAGATCTCCCAGTCCAACCCCCCTGCCAGAACAGGGCCATAGAATCCAGCACAGGTCACACAGGAACACATCCAGATGGGGCTGGAAAGTGTGTAGAGAAGGAGACTCCACAACCTCTCTGGGCAGCCTGTTCCAGTGCTCTGGGACCCTTACAGTCAAGAAGTTCTTCCTCATGTTGACGTGGAACTTCCTGTGCTGCAGTTTCCGTCCATTGCCCCTTGTCCTGTCCCAAGGCACAAGTGAGCAGAGCCTGTCCCTTCCCTCCTGACCCCCAGCCCTCAGATATTGGTAGACATTGATCAAATCCCCTCTCAGACTTCTCCTCTCCACATTAAACAGCCCCAGGTCTTTCAGCCTTTCCTCATCAGATAGTGCTCCAGTCCCTTCATCACCCTTGATATGTCTCAGTGTCCAACAAAACCTGCAGATTAAGATAATTTTTGGCATACAGAAAAGTCCATTCCAGGCCCAGCTGGACAGTGATCCAATGTGGGTTTGTCACTAGGCTTCTTTGTGATTCAGTCCTCTCAATGTCTGCAATAAGCCAAATGAAAATATATTTCTTTCATTTCTAGGATGAATTTGAAGATCTACAGTTAAAAATTATACAACAGAGCTAAGTGCTATTATATTTGAGTACTGTTTCAGTTCTGGGACCCTCACTACAAGAAGGACATTGAGCTTCTGCAGCATGTCCAGAGAAGGGCAATGAGCTGGAAAAGGGCCTGGAGCACCTGGGCTACAAGGAAGGGCTGAGGGAACTGGGGGTGTTCAGCCTGGAGAGAGGAGGCTGAGAGGAGACCTCATTGCTCTCTACAACCTGAAGGGAGGCAGCCTCTTCTCCTTGGTGTCAAGCAACAGGACCAGAGGAAATGGTTTCAGGCTGCACCAGAGGAGGTTCAGGCTGGGTGCTAGGAAATATTTCCTCACAGAGAGGGTTTTCCAACATTGGAATGGTCTGCCCAGGGCAGTGCTGGAGTCACCATCCCTGGAGGTGGTTAAGCAGCCTGTGGAGCTGGGGTTTAGGGACATGGTTTAGGATTAATCCTAGACTGGGTTGAGGGTTGGACTGGATGAGCTTTGAGGTGTCTTCTAGACAGATGTGATCCTACATAGCTCTACTGCTCTGTCACAAATTGATACCTCTGTATTTAATGATTCATAGGTTTGCTTTCTTTGTAACAGTAGTTTATGCAGGGTTTGTGGTTCTTTCATTATTTTCAGTATTTTCTGATGCTTTAGAATTTGCAGGGATTCACTTTCCTCAGGACTCTGCTCTACAACCTGAATTGCCATGGTATCTGCTCCTCTCCTGTGTGGTTGCAAAGGAAACCTTGAGGCCTTGATGGCATCATCAGCCAGTGCAGTGATGTCTTCCTGAGGCTGCAAACTGTCTGAGCTTAGCACCATGTACTTCATGTTGCAGGTGAACATGCATAGCATGAGGTTCTGTGTCTAGGGTATAAAAGTTGCCTAAGAAAAAACAGGCAATGTCTTTATACATAAAGTATTGCACCTTCTCCCAACACTTCCTTTCCTCTTCTTCTGCCCTACCACAGCCTCTCTGAATCTGCCCTTTTTTCAGCCTCCTAGGAGCAAATTAATTGAACTATGTGACTTCCACCACCACAGAAGGAAGCAGAGTGTTAGAGGTCCTATCTGTAGCTCTTCAGGCAGAAGGTTATGCATGAAGACAGCAGAATAAGCCCAAGGACCAGCTGGGATCAGCTGAGTCCCAGCACCTAGCTCCTGAAGCCACCTGAAAGCAACCTCTTTCCTTTAAATAAAGGGAAGAGGACAGAAGTGCTGAATGAACATCAGCCAAGACCTGAGGAGCAGAACACAGCCAAACAAGAGGTGTAATGTAATAAAGTATTCCTCTGAAGTAACCTTTGTTGAGAAAAATCAATAATTAGGTTCACTGTCAACTTCAGCAACAGTCAGCTGTCAGCCATCACAGATTATCCATCCTGTGAGAATGGATCTCCTATGAGGACAGACTGAGAGAGTTGGGGCTGTTCAGTCTGGAGAAGAGAAGGCTCTGAGGAGACCTAATTGTGGCCTTGCAGTATCTGAAGGGGGCCTACAAGAAATGTGGAGAAGGATTTTTTTTAAGGTGTCAGGGGGTGATAGGACTAAGGGAAATGGAGCAAAAAAATAGAAGTGGATAGATTCAGACTGAATGTCAGGAAGTTCTTCTCCATGAGGGTGGTGAGAGTCTGGAACAGGTTGCCCAGGGAGGTGGTGGAAGCCTCATCCCTGGAGGTTTCTAAGGCCAGGCTGGATGTGGCTGTGAGCAACCTGCTGTAGTGTGAGGTGTCCCTGCCCATGGCAGGGGGCTTGGACCTAGATGATCCTTGAGGTCCCTTCCAACCCTGACAATTCTATGATTCTATGATCCTGCTCCTGGTAACTCCTAAGACAGCTCTGTACAAGCCCAGGCTGGGTCTAGAAGCAGCATGAGCCCTTCCCAGGGAACTGTGCCTGACTAATTTAATTGTTTTTTCTTATTATATGCCTTCATAGTCTAATTTAGATACCATTCTTATTGCTCTTTTCTTTTTCTTTAGGACAACTGCTCAATTCTGTCTTCCCTGCCTGCATTTTGCTAGATAATTAGCAGCCATGTGAACCATACTTAAGGGAGGGAGGTGGGCATGGAGAGCTGGAAGCAGAGATTAAGGCCCCATTCCTTCACCTTAGAAACAGCATTTTGTTTCAGAAGTGTCCCTGAGTGTTGCCATGGCACTTGGGGATTGGGTTTGTTGGGTTTTTTGTGCTGGGTTCCACTGTGTAGCCACTTACACAGAGATTCTTTTTATTTCCTGACATTTTCAGAGATAGGGCTGAGCTATAACTTCTCAGAGCCTTGAACTTTGCTCCTGTGTTGTGGTTTGAGTTCAGTTCATTGACTGGTAGTGATTTTATAATAAGAGAATTGTTTGGCTCGTTGGCACTGCAGTGACTTCTGGAGGTCTAAGGCAAGCATGGATCACTTAAGCCAAGCTGGCCAGATCCTTAAATCAACCAAGCATTGTAGATCTCTCAAATGAAGACTTGCTTCTAGTAATTTTCACTGCCCTCTGACAGTATTGCATCAGAGTTCCCTTTCCATGATTAGTTATTGCAAATTTGTACACATGACCAGCTTTGAAGTATGGAAGGCAGCTGACACTGGTGCTGTTTGCACTGCCCAGGCCATTAGCCCAGCAGGGACAGGAGTGCAGCAGGCAGAATATGGGAGTCATTACAGAAGTTAGGATGCTAGGAAGAAGTTCTCCACCATGAAGGTGGTAAGACACTGGAATAGGTTGCCCAAGAAAGTGGTGGAATCCTCATTCCTGGAGGTTTCTAAGGCCAGGCTGGATGTGTCTGTGAACAGCCTGCTGTAGTGTGAGGTGTCCCTGCCCATGGCAGCGGGGGATGGACCTAGATGATCCTTGAGGTCCCTTCCAACCCTGACAATTCTATGATTCGGAGTGGCTGGAGAGCTCCCAAACAAAGAGGGACCTGGGTGTGCTGATTGACAGCCACCTAAACATGAGCCAGCAGTGTGCCCAGGTGGCCAAGAAGGCCAATGGCATCCTGGCCTGTATCAAGAATAGTGAGGCCAGCAGAAGCAGGGAATTCATTGTGCCCCTGTACTCTGCATTGTTTAGGCCACACCTTGAGTACTGTGTCCATTTCTGGGCCCCTCAGTTTAAGAAGGACATTGAGACACTTGAATGTGTCCAGAGAAGGGCAACAAGGCTGGGGAGAGGCCTTGAGCACAGCCCTGTGAGGAGAGGCTGAGGGAACTGAGGTTGTTTAGCCTGGAGAAGAAGAGGCTCAGGGGTGACCTCATTGCTCTCTACAGCTACCTGAAGGATGGTTGTAGCCAGGAAGGGGTTGGTCTCATCTCCCAGGCAAGCAGCACCAGAACAAGAGGACACAGTCTCAAGCTGCACCAAGGGAAGTTTAGGCTGGAGGTGAGGAGAAAGTTCTTCACTGAGAGAGTCATTAGCCATTGGAATGTGCTGCCCAGGGAGGTGGTGGAGTCACCATCCCTGGAGGTGTTCAAAAGGGGATTGGATGTGGCGCTTGGTGCCATGGACTAGTCATGAAGTCTGTGGTGACAGGTTGGACTGGATGATCTTTGAGGTCTCTTCCAACCTTAGTGATACTGTGATACTGTGATTCTATGATTCCAGTCAAGCAGCTTACCTTAGAGTCAAGAAAACAATGTAGTCAGTGTCTCTTGTTCTTCACGTCCCTTCCAACCCAGACCATTCTATGATTCTAAGGAGACCTTCACCTCAACATGAGGAGAAACTTCTTTACTGTGAGGGTGCCAGAGCCCTGGAGCAGGCTGCCCGGAGAGGTTGTGGAGTCTCCTTCTGTGCTGGGTTGAGGCAGCCCCCTTCCCCACCTCTGGCAACAATAAACACTCAGACAAACGGATTGCAAAAGTGATGGAAAGTTTAAATAGAAAGCAGTGAACTTTTACAGAAAAGCAAAAGCAGAGTGACAAAGAAAGATCCCCAAACAGACCCAGAGAGATCCCATCCCCACCTGAGGGTACACCCAAGACCCCCAGGGCTCCTTCTTCCCCCTCCCATTGCTAGGCTAGTCTCAGCTGGCCAGATCTGAGACTGCCCATCCCCCCATGGCCTTGGGCCTAGCCAGGCCCAAAGCCAGGAGACATCTCCCCAGTTACCGGCTGACGGAGGAGGAAGAAAAGAGAGCGTGCTAGACTCCGCAGTGCATCTTATAGTGGTGCAAAGGATTGTGCTAGGAAATACTACATAATTTCCTGTGTCCACCCCTCTGGGCTGGACTTCTGGACACAGGAAGTAAACATTGCAGGGGGGCACCCAGCTCAAACTGTAACACCTTCTCTGGAGACTTTCCAAACCCACCTGGATGCATTCCTGTGTGGACTACCCTGGGTGATCCTGCTTTTGGCAGTGGGGTTGGACCTGATGATCTCTAGAGGTCCCTTCCAACTTTTAATGTTCTGTGATCCTGTGAGACATAAAGAGTGGCAATTTAATTTAAGCCATCACTGACAGCAAAGGACACATATGGAGAGCCACCATGTGCACACTGACTGCAGAACAACTGAGCTTCCTCTGCTATTTAAGGTGTTTAAGAAAAGCCTGGATGAAGCACTTAGTGCCACGGTCTGGTTGATTAGTTAGGGTGGGGTGATCAGTTGGACTTGATGCTCTTGGAGGTACCTTCCAACCTGATTCTGTGATTCTGTATTTGTCTCTCTTTGCTAACTACTGACAGAGCCTAGGAGTCCTCCAGAGGCTGAACATCTAACTTTGAGATGGTTAAAGTCACATTTAAAAACCCCACCTAAAACACCTCTGTGTCTGTGGTGTGAAAGCTCCACATCCACATCCTGGTATCTTGTGTGTTAACCAGGCCCTCAAACGCTTCATTGCTCATTGTGCCTCTGTCTTGGTGCCCCATCACTACCTACCCTTCTTCTCTCCCCATCCTTTCAAATTGTATTCTGAGCTTTTAATTTGCTCTTGCTTCTGTTGTGACTCTTTTCCCCTTTCTTTCTTTTTTTTTTCTCTATTCTCTCTTTTTTTTTCCTCCTCTGGTTTCAGCTTTCCATTTCTGTACTTGGCTTTCAGCGTGCTGCTGCCTCATGGGTTGTCACAGTAACACCTCATATTTAATTAGCTCCTGGGCTCTTTGTCATACTGTCAGGTAGAGATCTAACTGGCTTCTTCGTTTCCCTGCTACAACCCCATGGCCAGGCCAAAGATTGGTCTTGGTTGTCTCTTCCTCTTCGTGCTAGCCATCACTGTTGTCCTTCTGAACCTTTCTTCACCCTTACCATCCACATACCTTAGGTGAGGGAGGCTGGGAAGCAGCTCATCTGCTTTGGTAGCTCATCAAAAGTCTACATTCCTCAACACCTAATTTGGAGCTGGCAAGACCCAAATCAGCAGTTGTGTGAGTATACAATTTCAGTATGGTGTCACTGACTCTGGAGAGTTGCATGCACCAGAACCACCTCTGGGCCCACAGCACCAAAACCTCTGAAGGATGGAAACAGAAATAATTGTGAGACTTGAAGCAAGGGGTGGCTTTGAAGGAGGACGGAGGAGGAACAGACGTGCTCCCTGGTGCTTGCCAAGAGACAGCTTGCTGTTCAATCTGGTTTGTAACCATTATAGAATCATAGAATTGTTAGGGTTGAAAGGGACCTCAAGGATCAGCCAGTTCCAACCCCCCCTGCCATGGGCAGGGACACCTCACACTACATCTGGTTGCTCACAGCCACATCCAGCCTGGCCTCCAAAACCTCCAGGGATGAGGCTTCCACCACCTCCCTGGGCAACCTGTGCCAGTCTCTCACCACCCTCATGGGGAACAACTTCTTCCTAACATCCAATCTGAATCTACCCACTTCTAGTTTTGCTCCATCCTCCCCCAGTCCTATCACTCCCTGACACCCTAAAAAGTCCCTCCCCACCTTTCTTGTAGCCTCCTTCAGATACTGGAAGGCCACAAGGTCTCCTCAGAGCCTTCTCTTCTCCAGGCAGAACAACCCTCAACTACCTCAGTCTGTCCTCATAAGAGAGGAGCTCCAGCCCCCTGATCATCCTCGTGGCCCTTCTCTGGATATGTTCAAGCACCTCCAGATCTTTCTGAGAACTGGGCTCCAGAACAGAGAAGCTCTGGATCTGGTGCTATGGTCTAGTCATGGGGTCTGTGTTGATAGGTTGGACTCGATGATCCTCGAGGTCCTTTCCAACCTAAGTGATACTGTGATACTGTGATACTGTGATACATTAGCTTTTAAAGAAGTACTTCTCAGCTCTGCTGTACAATAATACCTTAGAGTCAATGCCCTGCAGGTTGTGAAGGGCCTATACACAGCCTCTGGTAACCAAACAGTGCATTTGATATGTACCCTCTGGGTATTGCCACCCATTAGAAATATCCCAAGGTGTTTAGCTCCATTAAAGAAAGTAATTACACTGTCTTCATTCCTCTGGCCTTTGCAGGCCAGCACCACTGCAAAGGAAATTCATCTCCAGGCTCTGCAAATGACAAAGCTGGCTGGCCTGTACAACAAAGCTCGCTGCTGCAGCAGCATTAGCTGCAGCACCTTTTGTTACATCCAGCTTACACTGGGCAATATTGGGTAACTTGATCTTTCTCCAAGCAGCATTGGACTTGCAGTCCCAAAGAAAGCTGATTGTCTGCTGTAAAGAAGAAAACAAAGCCCACAAACAAAACATGAAGTGAGAATTTCAGGTCCCTGTGTGTCACTTGATGCAAATCAGCTCTGTATATAAAATAAATCCTGTAAGGGCTATGATTTTCAGATAATCTGGGTGTGAATATTGTTCAGCCCTTTATGTGTGACTATGACAAACAATCCTCCCTTGGAATTAGTCCATTTAAAAGCACAATTCCGTGCTCGGTTTGCCCTTGTTAGCCTTTCCTGACCCCCACTTGGTAATTTCTCCCAAGTCATTTTAATCATGTTTTATCATTCACAAGGCTTCTTAATAGGACAGCCTAGCCTTCCCTTCTCCCTGCATGAAACGCTGCTGCTGGGGCTTGATTTGCATGACCTAAATGATTCCTGCAATCGCTGCTCTCCAGTTGTTTGTCCTGGAGGGACAGTGAAGGATTAGACTGTTTTAAAAGCCTTTCTCTTTAGCAAATACCTCATTTGCAATAAGACAGCAGCCCTCACCACGTTCATAATTCAGCTTGTCCTCCTAATAAATTTCATTTCTGCTTCCATTCTCTTGCTTCCTAGAAGGCCAGAGACAAAGATTGCATGGTTGAGATACAAGAGCAGGTAATAATTCCTTGCCCATTTGCCCTCCAATGCAGAGCTGTAAGCTCCTTCAAAAAAGTCAATCAGCAGCTTGCACCATCCACCCTACCACAAGAGCCTCCTTATTGTGGCCTTCCAATATCTGAAAGCTGAGGAGGGACTTACTAGGGTGTCAGCTAGTGAAAGGACTAAGGGGAATGGAGCAAAACTAGAAATGGTTAGATTCAGATTGGATGTCTGGAAGAAGTTGTACCCCATGAGGGTGGTGAGAGACTGGCACAGGTTGCCCAGGGAGGTGGTGGAAGCCTCATCCCTGGAGGTTTTGAAGGCCAGGCTGGATGTGGCTCTGACCAACCTTGATCTAGTGTGAGATGTCCCTGCCCATGGCAGGGGGGTTGAAAGTGAATGCTCCTTGAGGTCCCTTCCAACCCTAAAAATTCTGTGATTCTATGATTCTATCTCCTCCTTGCATATAAAAGAAAGAACCCACTCTGATAGAATAGAATATAATTAATAGAATGGAATGGAAAGGAATGGAAAGGAATGGAATGGAATGGAATGGAATGGAATGGAATAGAATAGAATAGAATAGAATAGAATAGAATAGAATAGAATAGAATAGAATAGAATAGAATAGAATAGAATAGAATAGACCAGGTTGGAAGAGACCTTCAAGATCATTGTGTCCAACCTATCATCCAACACCACCTAATCAACTAACCCATGGCACCAAGCACCCCATCAAGTCTCCTCCTGAACACCTCCAATGATGGTGACTCCACCACCTCCCCAGGCAGCCCATTCCAATGGCCAATCACTCTTTCTGTATAGAACTTCTTCCTAACCTCCAGCCTAAACCTCCCCTGGCGCAGCCTGAGACTGTGTCCTCTTGTTCTGGTACTGGCTGCTTGGGAGAAGAGACTAACCCCCACCTGGCTACAACCTCCCTTCAGGTAGTTGTAGAGAGCAATAAGGTCACCCTGAGTCTCCTCTTCTCCAGGCTAAGCAACCCCAGCTCCCTCAGCCTCTCCTCACAGGGCTGTGTTCCAAACCCCTCCCCAGCTTCATTGCCCTTCTCTGGACTTGTTCCAGCAAGTCAACCTCCTTCCTAAACTGAGGAGCCCAGAACTGGACACAGGACTCAAGGTGTGGCCTAACCAGTGGAGTGTGCAGGGGCAGAATGACCTCCCTGCTCCTGCTGGCCACACTGTTCCTGATGCAGGCCAGGATGCCATTGGCTCTCTTGGCTGCCTGGGCACACTGCAGGCTCATATTCAGCCTACCATCGACCAGCACCCCCAGGGAGTCCCTCTCTGCCTGGCTGCTCTCCAGCCACTCTGACCCCAGCCTGTAGCACTGCATGGGGTTGTTGTGGCCAATGTGCAGAACCTGGCACTTGGATGTGTTCAATCTCCTGCCCTTGGCCTCTGCCCATCTGCCCAGCCTGTCGAGGTCCCTCTGCAGAGCCTCTCCTACCCTCCAGCAGATCAACTCCTGCCCCCAGCTTGGTGTCGTCAGCAAATTTACTGATGTAGCCTTGAAGTTCTGTCCCTTATATTGCACTTCCTTTCTGACTCAGTTTCTCCTCATTTAAATAGATAAATAAATAAATAAAATTAAAATACATTAAATTGAATTAAATTGCATTTGAAAAAATCAGTCTTTTAGCACCACAAATAGTCTGAAACTATAGAGGGTGTTTCTTCTATTTGAGAGGCTCATCCAATCAATAGCAATCTCATTAGGGAGTTAAATCACTCCTCATTCAAACCCATTTTGGGAATGGGGAGCAGAAAAACTGTGAGGTAAGGTGAGGTAAAGGGTTGGTGTTTAAGCCTTTTCCAGCTGCTCTCCCAGATGGGCTTTTCTCAGTACCAACAGCTAATGGAGGTAATACTCTGTGGTGGGTTAAGATTAACCCCCCCCCCCCAAAATAAAATTGCCAAACCAGCCCAGTTGGAAAGCAAATGAAGCTCTATTTGCAAGCAGGCTACAATCTAGAAGTATGAAATGCAATGAATATGCACAAAATACACAATATTTACATAGATTTACAATTTATAAACTACACAAGAACCCCCCTGGACAAAACCAGGGCACTACCAACAGCTTCCCCCTCCTGGACAAGGGAAAAGAGAAAGAGGAAAACAGCAGAGAGCAGCTTGTTTGTGTTTAGTCACTACAGGAACGCAGCCAAGGTCAGCAACAGCCAAGCAAATGCCACCAGCTTGTATCTACTAGAGTGAAGAAGCCAAGGAAGAGCAAGAGTTAGTTTATACAACTAACTTTGTTAGTTATCAGCCCAATGGGGTTATTTGGCAACCAGCACCAGAACAAGAGGACACAGTCTCAAGCTGTGCCAGAGGAAGTTTAGGCTGGAGGTGAGGAGAAAGTTCTTCCCAGAAAGAGAGGTTGGCCATTGGGATGTGCTGCCCAGGGAGGTGGTGGAGTCACTGTCCCTGAAGGTGTTCACAAAAGGCTTGGATGTGGCACTTGGTGCTGTGGTTTAGTTGTCAGGAGCTATTAGGTATTAGGTTGGACTTGATGATCTCTGAAGTCTTTTCCAATCTGGTTGATTCTATGATTTAGACCTTATCATTATTTTCCCTTTTACATCCAATGGTAATTTATTTGCATTCTACCACTTCCTTACTCCATCTGTGGAACATTTTCTTGGGCACAGCCTGAAACTACCAGATCCTCACTAGGCCAGGACCTGTTGAGCTCATTTCCTGCACTGCCACTCCACAGATGCACTGATGAAGAGTTCGGTGAGAGGAGGAAAAGGCTGAAGTGTCCTCATCGCACCGCAGCTATGCAACACAAGAGGCAGGATTGTCTTCCTAACAGTAAGCTAAATGAAAGTTTGAGTTGATTAATGACCATGGCAGGGGGAAAAAAATCCCCAAACAGTAGTGAAAGCATTTATAAGTCACTGTATACCTTCCAGGCTGGCAAAAGATTCTGAAAGTAACTACTTCAAGCAGCAGCTGGTGTTAAAGGGAAACATTCATCTTGCATTATTGAATTTGTTTATTCATCCAGGTCTTCACAAGCCCCACCAATGTCCTGTCAAAAGCAGCAGGAATGTATTCCCACATCTTCTTGAGAGAAAATACAGCTCTCTTACAGCAAGGGGTGTCTCTGCCACGTTTCTGTAATGCCTAGAACATCGATATGGAGGTCCTGAAAGGACATTGTGCAAAGGAGCCAGGGCAGAGGAGGGCAAGGAAGCTGGGAAGGGCCTGGAGAAGAAATCTGATGAAGAGCAACTGAAGGAGCTGGGGATGGTTAGTGTGAAACAGAGGAGACCTTTCTACAGTTACCTGAAAGGGACTTTGTGGAGAGGTTGGTGCTGGTCTTCTCTCCCAAGTCATTAGTGACAGAACAAGAGGGAATGGCCTCAAGCTGCCCCTGGGGAGGTTCAGACTGGACATTAGGAAACCTTTTTTCAGGGCAAGAGTGGTCAGGCATTGGAATGTGCTGCCCAGGGAGGTGGTGGAGTCCCCAAGCCTGGCTGTGTTTGCAGGTGGTTTGGCTGTGGTGCTTGGGGCTGTGGTTTAGGGGTGAGCCTTGCAGAGTAGGGTTCTGGGTTGGCCTTGGTGATCCTGAGGTGCATTTCCAACCTGAGTGTTTCTGTGATTCTGTGATATTGGACCTATTAGACCTCATCATAGGAGTAATTATTTTATAATCCCTATAAAAACAATAAAACTCAATGAAACATATCCTTTTCTCAGGTTATGGATCTAGAGGACACAACAGCATCCATCTCCATAGTCCTTTCATAAAGCTGATCTGTTTCTGGCAAAGGGAGGGAACTTCTGGAATATTGTGTCCAGTTCTGGGCCCCTCAGTTCAAGAAGGACCTCAGGGAACTGCTTGGAAGAGTCCAGCACAGAGCCACAAAAATGATGAAGGGAGTGGAACATCTTCCTTAGGAGAGACTGAGGGAGCTGAGGGCTCTGTAGCTTGGAGAGAAGGAGACTAAGGAGTGACCTCATTCATGTTGATAAAGCTGTGCAGGGTGAGTGCCCAGAGGCTGGAGCCAGGCTCTGCTGGGTGATGCCCACTGCCAGCACAAGGGGCAGTGGTGGAAGCTGAGGCAGAGGAAGTGCCATGGAAACAGAAGGAAAATATTTTCCCTGTGAGGGTGACAGAACTCTGCAAGAGGCTGCCTGGGGGGGGATGTGGATTTTCCCTCTCTGGAGATATTCCAAACCCACCTGGATGTGTTGCTGTGTGATCTGCTCTGGGTGCTCCTGCTCTGGCAGGGGGCTTGGACTGGATGAGCTTTCAAGGTCCCTTCCAGCCCCTAACACTCTGTGATTCTTTAGGGAAGCCTTTTTTTCCCATCTGTCTTTGAAACCGAAACAGCCTCTCCCTCAAGACCACCAGCCACCCAGAACATTACTGCTTGAAGCAGAGCATGCTTTCCCCTGCATTGCAGGCCTGCCTTTGTGGGGGATAAAAAAGCAGCTGAGCCAGCGGACACTTGTTGAATTCTGAACATTCTCCATCACCCACCACAAGCGCTAAGGGCAGCTTGGCTGCTGGCTGCAGCAGGGGCAACACAGAAGGCCTATTAACAGAGTAGACCATAAGGCATCTTATCAGGTTACACACACACTCACATACAAGTAACTCCTGCAGACACACAGAAAGCCCTGCAGTGACAGGACAAGGGGCAGTTGCTTCAAACTAGAGGAGAGCAGATTTGGATTGGATGTCTAGGGTGCATTCAGAGGAGTGTCCCCAGCAGATCCAGGGAGGTTCTCCTCCCCCTCTACTCTGCCCTGGTGAGACCTCACCTGGAATATTGCATCCGGTTCTGGGCTCCCCACTTCAAGGGGGACAGGGATCTGCTGGAGAGAGTCCAAGGGAGGCTACAAGGATGCTGAAGGGACTGCAGCACTGCCTGATGAGGAAAGGCTGAGAGACGTGGGGCTGTTTAGTCTGGAAAGAAGACTGGGAGGGGATCTAATAAATGTCTATAAATATCTGAGGGCTGGGGGTCCAGAAGGAGGGAACAGGCCCTGCTCACTTGCACTCTGTGATGAGACAAGGGGCAATGAATGGAAACTCCAGCACAGGAGGTGCTACCTCAACAGGAAGAGAAACTTCTTTGAGGATGACAGAGCACTGGAACAGGCTGCCCAGAGAGCCTGTGGAGTCTCCTTCTCTGAAGACTTTCCAGCCCTGTCTGGATGTGTTCCTGTGTGACCTGTGCTAGATTCTATGGGCCTGCTCTGGCAGGGGGGTTGGACTTGAAGATCTTTGGAGGTCCCTTCCAACCCCTAACATCCTGTGAGCCTGTTAGGAACAGGTTCTTTACTATGAGGGTAGTGGAACACTGGAACAGGTTGCCCAGGGAGGTGGTTGGGGCCCTTTCCCTGGAGATATTCAAAGTGAGGCTCAACAAGGCCCTGGACAGCCTGATCTAGTTGAGGATGCCTCTGCTGACTTCAGGGAAGTTGGACTGGATGACCTTTGGAAGTCCCTTCCAACCCAGGCCATTCTATGAAATAATAATGGCTCAAGAGTGGTAAAAGCAATTATAAGGTTTCCACCTTGCAGTGCCACAGCAAATCAGGAGACAAGACAGAGCCCTAAAATGTGCCAGATGGCCACAACTGGAAGTCTCCCTACTACCAGTCTGTGTCTCTGCTAAATTTGGATGAATGGGGAAATCACAAAGTGTGTTGTTGAGGAGAGCAGAATCCCCTACAGAGCAAATAAGGCTCTGAGAGCAGGTGAGGTTTGCAGGGAATTGATACAGCACATGCAACAGCAGGCAATATGAGATGTCATTTACACACACACACACACACACAAAAATGGAATATTTGGCAGATAACCTTGGCTGGAACAGAAGCAGCAATCAATATATGCTGGCAATATTTATCCACTTAGAGTCCTGGCAACTGTGAGCCTGCAGGAATGTCCTGGCTGGTTTGAACTGATCTTTGTCTCTCCACAGATGAATGTGGACCGAAACTAGAACAATCCACATTACAGAGAAAGAGATATGGCAGGAATGCACAGGGTCACTCCTGTTATTTGTTCTTGCACTGCTGGGGGGAAAAAAAAAAAAAAGAGAAAGAAAAAGAAATTAGGTCAGATACAATTTCCAAAGGGATTAAGGGAGGTAAATCAGACTGATAACAGAGCCTGAAAAAACAAAACCCCTTGGTGTCAGACTTGATCACCCTTCTACCTGGAATAAAAGCTGGAGTTTAAAAAGAATTAGAATGGAAATTTTGGGCTTTAACAGAAAGAGTCTGCATCTGGTATATTATCTGCTTCCAGCTCTCTTACTCTCCCTTCCTCTTTCCCTTCAGGCAGTAGCTTTTAGATGCACCTCCTCAGATATACAGATGAATAGAATAGAATAGAATAGAATAGAATAGAATAGAATAGAATAGAATAGAATAGAATAGAATAGAATAGAATAGAATAGAATAGACAGAATAATAATTTAGAATATAATTGAATGAAATAGGATAGGATAGGATAGGATAGGATAGGATAGGATAGGATAGGATAGGGTAGGATAAATAGAATAGAATAAGAATTTAGAATATAATTGAATTAAATAGGATAGGATAGGATAGGATAGGATAGGATAGGATAGGATAGGATAGAATAGAATAGAATAGAATAGAATAGAATAGAATAGAATAGAATAGAATAGAATAGAATAGAATAGAATAGAATAGAATAGAATAGAATAGAATAGAATAGAATAGAATAGAATAGAATAGAATAGAATAGAATAGAATAGAATAGAATTAACCAGGTTGGAAAAGACCTTCGAGATCATTGACACCAACCTATCACCCAGCACAATCTCATCAACTAAACCATGGCACTGAGTGCCTTATCCAGTCTCTTCTTACACACCTCCAGTGATGGTGACTCCACCACCTCCCTGGGCAGCACATCCCAATGGCCAATCCCTCTTTCTGGGAAGAATTTCGTCCTCACCTCCAGCCTAAACCTCCCCTGGCACAGCTTGAGATTAAATACAGAGGTATCAATTTGTGACACAGCAGTAGAGTTATGTAGGATCACATCTGGTTAGAAGAGGCCTCAAAGCTCATCCAGTCCAACCCTCAACCTAGTTCAGGGTTAATCCTAAACCATGTCCCTAAGCCCCAGCTCCACAGGCTGCTTAACCATCTCCAGGGATGGTGACTCCAGCACTGCCCTGGGCAGACCATTCCAACATTTGAGAACCCTCTCTGTGAGGAAATATTTCCTAGCATCCAGCCTGAACCTCCTCTGGTGCAGCCTGAAACCATTTCCTCTGGTCCTGTTTCTTTACACCAAGGAGAAGAGGCTGCCTCCCTTCAGGTTGTAGAGAGCAATGAGGTCTCCTCTCAGCCTCCTCTTCTCCAGACTGATCACCCCCAGCTCCCTGAGACACTCCTTGTAGGCCAGGTGCTCCAGGCTCTTCTCCAGACTGAACACCCCCAGCTCCCTGAGACACTCCTTGTAGGCCAGGTGCTCCAGGCCCTTCTCCAACCTGGAGCTGGTCCCAACTGACTCAGAGAGACAGACTGAGAGCCACGAACACCAACACTTGGGTCCATTCCTGGAACAATGTCTCCCTTCTCATTCTGCAGAGGCCAGCAGATAGTTTGAAACTGAAAAGCTAGGAAAGCAAAGGCAGGAGAGGCAACTTAGACATTTGCAATTGGCCATCAGAAACAAGGCTCCCCTCTCCCCTTTGGTCATACACAGTAAGAATGAGCCTGAGACATGGAATAAATCAAAGGGAAAACTAACTATTGTTCTAGGGCTTTTGGTACCATTTCTAATTGCGGAAAGAAATGAGAAAACTGTCAAGTGGAATCTCTTTGATACGGCTGCATTAAAGGATAATTTCCATTCCCCAGGTGCATGATCTAACTGCTAATGAAAGGGGTGTCCTGAAGGACAGAATTTGGCCTTATGTGAATCTAATAAGCCCAAACATCTTTCGCAGGCTGCTCAAATACTCATTTGTTCTGCAAAAGTGCTTTACAGTTGCTGTTTACAGGAAAGAAGCTGTACAAAAAAAATAGAATCATAGAATGGTCCAGGCTGGAAGGGTCCTCCAAAGACCTTCCAGTCCAAGCCCCTCTGCAGTCAGCAGGGACATCCCCAACTAGATCAGGTTCACAGAGCCCTGTCCAGCCTCACCTTGAATATCTCCAGGGAAAGAGTCCCCAACCACATCCCTGGGCAACCTGTTCCAGTGCTCCATCACCCTCATGGTGCAGGTTTCCAACAAAAGGCTGGATCTGACAAAGTCTGGAGCTACTTCAGATTTCCATGCAGAAAATTAAGATCAAAATCTGCCCCTGACATTTGAATCATAGAATCATGGAATGGTCCTGGCTGGAAGGGACTTCCAAAGGTCATCCAGTTTGACCTCCCTGCAGTCTGCAGGGACATCCCCAACTGCCCTGGGCCTTGTGGAGTCTTACCAGGGAAGAGGACTCAACCACCTCCCTGAGCAACCTGTTCTAGTGTTCCAACACCCTCATGCTAAAGAACCTGTTCCTAACATCCACTCTAAATCTGCTCTGCTCTACTTTGAAGCCATTGTCCCTCATCCTGTCCCTGCAGGCCTTCGCAAACAGTCTCTCTCTACCCTTCTTGTAGCCCTCTTCAGGTACTGGCAGGCTGCTATTAGGTCTTCCCAGAGCCTCCTCTTCTCCAGGCTGCACACCCCCAGCTCCCTCAGCCTCTCCTTGTAGCAGAGCTGCTCCAACCCCCCTGATCATTTTTGTGGTCCTCTTCTGGACCTGCTCCATCAAGTCCATGTCCTTCCTATACTGAGAGCTCTGGACCTGTACCTAATACTCCAGGTGAGGTCTCACCAGAGCAAAGTGGCAAAATTAAATGCTCTAGGGCCAGACTTCATCTGACCTTCCCATGATACCCTAGCAAAAAAACCAAAAGGAAGGTCTTGCACAGCCAATATTTCTTTGTATTGCATCAAGCAGAGGTTCTGCTCCCTCACTGGGAAGGAAACAAGGGCTTAGGTCTAACTTCCCTCTGTACTGAAGAGATATTGAGAAGCTGAGACTATGAGTATGTTCCTCACACGTAGCAAAGCTAGGGAAGAATAGTGCCCAGAGTGTAGCCTTACCTTTCAATAATATTTAGCTCGTAAAAGGGTTGTGGCTATCCCCAGAACTGTGTCTTCAAGGCAGGGCTGCTTGCAGAGCATGGGGTCGAAAGGCATATGGGGGAGGTTGATGTAAGTGTACAAAGTTGGGGGGGAAAGAAATTAAACACAAACTTGAGCTTCTAATGAATTACAAAGCTATCCTGTCCCAAGCAGGTGATGGATTATAAACAATGAAGAGCAAGATTTCTCTCACAGTGCAGATGTAGTTATTTCCTTTTATTTCACAGTATCACAGTATCACCAAGGTTGGGAAAGACCTCAAAGATCATCAAGTCCAACCTGTCACCACAGACCTCATGACTAAACCACGGCACCAAGTGCCATATCCAATCCCCTCTTGAACACCTCCAGGGATGGTGACTCCACCACCTCCCTGGGCAGCACATTCCAATGGCTAACAACTCTCTCTGTGAAGAACTTTCTCCTCACCTCCAGCCTAAACTTCCCCTGGCACAGCTTGAGACTGTGTCCTCTTGTTCTGGTGCTGCTTGCCTGAGAGAAGAGACCAACCCCCACCTGGCTACAATCCCCCTTCAGGTAGTTGTAGAGAGCAAGAAGGTCTCCCCTGAGCCTTCTCTTCTCCAGGCTAAGCAACCCCAGCTCCCTCAGCCTCTCCTCCCAGGGCTGTGCTCCAGACCCCTCCCCAGCCTCATTGCCCTTCTCTGGACACCTTCAAGTGTCTCAATGTCCTTCTTAAACTGAGGGGCCCAGAACTGGACACAGGACTCAAGGTGTGGCCTAACCAATTTCCTGCAGTTGTATACACTACACCTACTTCCAAATGGCAAACCTGCTAAAATTCCTGGAGCATTAGGTTCAAGGCAAACAGAACAGCAGGCACAAGGCCTCGGAAGACCTATAGTTGGGTATGGCCTGCCCTAGGTGATCCAGCTTTGGCAGGGGGGTTGGACTTCATGATTTCCAGAGGTCCCTTCCAACTGGGAATGGATGGAAACTCCAGTACAGGAGGTTCCACCTCAACATAAGGAAGAACTTCTTGACTGTAAGAGTGACAGAGCCCTGGAACAGGCTGCCCAGACAGGTTGTGGAGTCTCCTTCTCTGGAGCCTTTCCAGCCCTGTCTGGATGTGTTCCTGTGTGACCTGTGCTGGATTCTATGGTCTTGCTCTGGCAGGGGGGTTGGACTCAAAGATCTCCAGAAGTCCCTTCCAACCTCTAACATTCTGTGATTCTGTGTAATGACAGTAAAATAGACTTTAGAGGTGCTGTGTGATCCCTGGGGAATGAAAAGGATTCTGGAAGTGATTTTGAATTCGTTGGCAGATTCTTTAAATGTGCATTGCAGAGGAGATATGGTTATTGCAGCTTAGTAAAGGAAGGTTCTGATACCACTGAATCACAGAAACATTCAGGTTGGGAAAGAGCCTCAGGATCACCAAGGCCAACCCAGAGCCCTACTCTACAAGGCTCACCCCTAAACCACAGCCCCAAGCACCACAGCCAAACCACCTGCAAACACAGCCAGCCTTGGGGACTCCACCACCTCCCTGGGCAGCACATTCCAATCCCTGACCACTCTTGCCCTGAAAAAAGCTTTCCTAATGTCCAGTCTAAACCTCCCCAGTGGCAGCTTGGGGCCATTCCCTCTTGTTCTGTCACTAATGACCTGGGAGAAGAGACCAGCACCGACCTCTCCACAACCTCCTTGCAGGTAGCTGTAGAGAACCAGGAGGTCTCCCCTCAGCCTCCTCTGTTTCACACTAACCATCCCCAGCTCCTTCAGTTGCTCTTCATCAGATTGATTCTTATCTATGTGGATTTATTCTTATGTGGACATTGATTCATACGACTCTTAACCTGTAGATATGGCCAGGCTCTACTTAGTGGCAAACCTGACAAGGACTGAAGGTAGCTGCGTGTCCCCCACTCCTCACCATCACTAACAGTCAGCTTTAAAGCAGCTGGTAACCCTACTGCCTATCTCAGCAGCAGTGAGGCACAACCACAAGGCAGGGCAGAAGGGAAGGCTGTGGCACAGGACACTGTGTGACTGCTGCCTCTGGGTTTGATTTCCCCACATGGCTTATACCCTTATACCAGTCTTTAGGGGCCCAGCCTGGGAAAACACATGCTGTGCCTTTTGCTTTCCTGGGCACTGGGAAGGCAACCAGATGGACTTCCATGGCCTCATAGCCCTCACAGCAATCACTGAGTTATTGAGGCTGGATTAGACCTCTGAGATCACCAAGCCCAGCCTAGGACCTAACACCACCACAGCAATGAGGCCATGGCACTGAGTGCCACATCCAATCTGGCCTTAAACACCTCCAGGGATGGCGACTCCACCACCTCCCTGGGCAGCACATCCCAGTCTCTAATTCCCCTTTCCATCAGGAAGTGCTTCCTGACATCCAACCTAACCCTCCCCTGGCACAGCTTCAGGCCATGCCCTCTCCTCTTGTCACAAGCTGCCTGGCACAAGAGCCTGACCCCCACCTGACTACAACTTTCCTCCAGGTACTTTTAGAATGTGATAAGGACCCCCCTGAGCCTCCTCTTCTCCAGGAGAAGATGTCTCTGGACATACACCCCATGTGTAGTCCTGGTACTCCCTGGTGAGGTCCTGGTATGATCTCTAGTAGGACAGCAGGATCAAGGCTGTTATCAGCTTGATCTCACAGTAAGCACAACTTGTCTACAATTGAGGTATAGATATGTGGGGCTAAATCCTGGGACCTCTTCAGGTACCACATCTGGTGCCTCTTCACTTGGTCACTGAAACAAAGGTCCAAAAGAGAATACAGTGCCAGTTGGGGATCAGTAGATTGCCTCCCAGTTTCAGCTTTGCCCCTTGCCATTGCTCTGTATCTTACAGCTGTGACAGAAATGCAGGCACCTATCTCAACTCTCCTGTGTATTAGAAGCCATCACTTTTTGTTCATGAACACTTACCCACACCCTTCAGTAGAGAAAGCCACATGAAAAGCCACATGTGCTACCCTACTTGAAAAACAAAGGTTCACAGATGATTTTTTTTTTTCCTGAGAGCTGCTTTGAAAAATCTTTGTGAAAAACAAATGCAGCACAACCCAGTGAAGTAGATGGTACTAAGCTGTTTGCTTGTACAAGACAGATGTGGTGTATGAAAGGAAACATGAGTACAAGAAAAGAATTGGTAAAAATCTAATCTGAGGGGGAAAAAATCCAATGGAGAGCTGTAAGCTCCTTCAAGAAGGTTAATCAGCAGCTTGCACCATCCACCCTACCACAAGAGCCTCCTTATTGTGGCCTTCCAATATCTGAAAGCTGAGGAGGAGCTTAGTAGGGTGTCAGATAGTGATAGGACTAAGGGGAATGTAGCAAAACTAGAAGTGGTTAGATTCAGATTGGATGTTAGGAAGATGCACAGACACATGCACATGCACAGACACATGCACATGCACAGACAACAGGTCCACAAAGGAGTGTCCAAAGCTCCAAGTACCCTCCAGTTCTGGATGTTGGGGCCATATGCGAGGAATGGACCACGGGGAGTGCCAGGCCTCACTTGCTCTCCTACTTGTACAGTGTCTCACATCTCTGTCAAAGGCAGAGATGGATCATTGATCTGACCTCATGAGGCATTTCTTCCATGCTTGTGCTCTTAAATCTCTTGAGAAATGTCATAGAGGCAGGGTACAGATGACAGAGTAAACTTCAATTTAAGCTCCCAGCCCCACTCTCTTGGAGTGTCCTACACTATAAATCTACTGAGGGCATTGAGGAAAGTTTCTGTTGTGCCTGAGCAAAAAGATTTGCAGGGTGGCCACAACAAACCACATTGCTAAGCTATCTTCTGGTCCAGAGGAATCCTTTCAGCAGACTGACATCTAGCAACAAAGCTGCTGAAGGGTCTGGAGCACAGCCCTGTGAGGAGAGGCTGGGAGAGCTGGGGGTTACTTAGCCTGGAGAGAAGGAGGCTCAGGGGAGACCTTATTGCTCTCCACAGCTACCTGAAGGGAGGTTGTAGCCAGGTGGGGGTTGGTCTCTTCTCCCAGACAACCAGCACCAGAACAAGAGGACACAGTCTCAGACTGTGCCAGGGGAGGTTTGGTCTGGATCTGAGGAAGAAATTCTTCCCAGAAAGAGAGATTGGCCATTGGAATGTGCTGCCCAGGGAGGTGGTGGAGTCACCATCCCTAGAAGTGCTTAAAAAGAGCCTGGATGAGGCACTTGGTGCCATGGTTAATTGATGAGATGGTGCTGGGTAATAGGTTGGGCTGGATGATCTTGAAGGTCTTTTCCAACCTGGTTAATTCTGTGATTCTGTGATCTTGGGCTGATCGTAGGGAAAACTTTGTGGGCACAACACACGCAGTGGAGAAACCCAGTAGAACTATTAGACTACTGTGACAGGAGAAAGGGATAAAGCTTTCATTACTTGAAGTACCACAGCCAGTGTGCACCCCTTTTATTGCACCAATTTTTGGCTTCCATATAAATCTGAACACTCCTGCTCTGCTCAGGAGAGCTGCTGATTAATACATATTTCAGATAGAGCTTTGTCCTTAGCATTGCTGAGCATCTTTTCCTCTCATGTTTATCAGCCAGCAGGAAAAGAGCCAGCACCATTTTACATTAGGCCCACAGGTTCCACTGTGAGTAAGGAGCATTCATCATCTCCCTACCATTTCACCCAGTAATTATCTTCAGGATAATTAGCATACATATCCCAGAGATCTCCATCAAGGCTCTTCTTTCTATTGTGGACTACAGCTATAAGATTGGATCTCTGGCTGCTAGGAACTACTGTAGCACCCTTAATTAGTATATTTTCCTCTCCAAGCTGAGAGAAAGCCTTAGGAATAGTTGTTGTTAAGGGATATTTTTCCAGGCAGTTGTGAGCTGAAGATATGAGTCTCTTAAACTCTGATTGTGCATTCCTTGAGCATACACAGGTCTGAAAGCTTTAGGTTGGTTGTAAATATGAGGTCAGCCCCTTGACCTGTTTAAATGGAGGAATATGTGTTGCACAGAATGCAGGAACCATTAAACTGCACTAACAAAACCATTTTTTAAAGACTGAAAACCATTTGTTAAAGACTGAAGAAGTTACTTCCCGACCTTAAAAACCTACACCAAATATCACAGAATCACAGAACATTAGAGGTTGGAAGGGACCTCCAGAGATCGTCAAGTCTAACCCCCTGCCAAAAGCAGCATCTCCCAGGGGAGTCCACACAGGAATGCATCCAGGTGGGGTTGGAAAGGCTCCAGAGAGGGAGACTCCACAACCTCTCTGGGCAGCCTGCTCCAGGGCTCTGGCACCCTCACTGCAAAGAAGTTTCTCCTCATGCTGAGCTGAAACCTTCTCTCTTCAAGTTTGTCTCCATTGTTCCTTGGCTTATTGCTGTGCACCACCCAATATAGCTTGGCCCCCTCCACTTGGCCCCCACCCCTCAGCTATTGATAGACATTGATCAGATCCCCTCTCAGCCTTCTCTTCTCCAGACTAAATAGCCTCAAGGCTCTCAGTCTCTCTTCATAAGGGAGATGCTGAAGTCCCCTAAGCATCCTCATGGCTCTCCCTTGGCCTCTTTCCAGGAGGTCTCTGTCTCTCTGGAACTGGGGAGCCCAAAACTGGACACAGGATTGCAGCTGTGGTCTCAGATCCCCTCTCAGTCTTCTCTTCTCAAGACTATCTACGATGTGAAAGTGTTTTGCCCTCCTCATTTCAATCAGCATAATTGTAATGGATTACAGCCCCAAGCACCACAGCCAATCTACCTTCAAACACAGCCAGGCCTGGGGACTCCACCACCTCCCTGGGCAGCACATTCCAAGCCCTGACCACTCTTACCCTGAAAAAAAGGTTTCCTAGTGTCCAGTCTAAACCTCCCCAGGGACAGCTTGAGGCCATTCCCTCTTGTTCTGTCACTAATGACCTGGGAGCAGAGACCAGCACCAACCTCTCCGCAGCCTCCTTGCAGGTAGCTGTAGAGAGCCAGGAGGTCTCTCCTCAGCCTCCTCTGTATCACACTAACCATTCCCAGCTCCTTCAGTTGCTCTTCATCAGATTTATTCTCCAGGCCCTTCCCAGCTTCCTTGCCCTCCCCTGCCCTGGTTCCAGCACCTCCACATCTCTCTTGTATTGAGGTGCCCAAAACTGGACACAGCATTTGAGGTGTGGCCTCCCCAGAGCTGAGTCTCAGGGGACAATCCCCTCCCTGCTCCTGCTTGACATATCTCAGCTTGAGAACAGCTGAGGTTGTTATTACTCCTCTTTCTCTGTTTGTTGTAGCTGAGGCCTGATTCATGTTTACTGCTGAAACACCACTATGGTCTGTTGTGGCAGCATATCTGTGTGCAAAGCGGGGAGCCGGCAGTGGGAACAGAGAAGTCAGGTCCCCACTTCCCCTCAGTGATAAAAGCCTCAGGATAAACACATCTGTAAAGCTAAGTGCTTCTGAGTGAGCCGTTCAGAGGAGTGGAAGCAGGCTGGGATGGAAGCCTGGCTATTTATCATTTGCTATAGCAGATGTGGGAGTGTTTGCTCTGGAAAGAGGAGAGGCTTCAGAAGCCAGCAGTGCTCACAGACCGCAAGGATAGCAGAGAAGTGTTCACACCTTTTCTGTGGCAGTGTGTGCTCTTTGTCAAAAGGGCAGGAACCTCTGTCAACAGAGAAGTGCTCACAACATGCAGCTCTCAACCTGTGGGGAATCTATTAGTAAAAACAGCTCCTGGGACAGTAACAATAACATTGCTGGGACAGCAATGGGCACTTGCGGCCAAGAGGCCAATGGAATACTGGGGGGCATTAAGAAAAGTGTCCCCAGCAGACCCAGGGAGGTTCTTTTCCCCCTCTACTCTGCCCTGGTGAGACCCCACCTGGAATATTGCATCCAGTGCTGGGCTCCCCAGTTCAAGAGTGACAGGGATCTGCTGGAGAGAGTCCAAGGCAGGGCTACAAGGATGCTGAAGGGACTGCAGCACTGCCTGGGGAGAAGGGGCTGAGAGACGTGGGGCTGTTTGGAGAGAAGGCTGAGAGGGGATATGATCAATGTCTATCAATATCTGAGGGCTGGGGGTCAGGAAGGAAGAGACAGGGACAGCCTCTGCTCACTCCACTGGGACAGGACAAGGGGCAGTGGATGGAAACTATAGCACAGGAGGTTCCACCTCAACATGAGGAAGAACTTCTTCACTGTAATGGTGACAGAGCACTGGAACAGGCTGCCCAGAGAGGTTGTGGAGTCTCCTCTGGAGCCTTTCCAGCCCTGTGTGGATGTGTTCCTGTGTGACCTGTGCTGGATTCTATGCTCCTGCTGGACTGGAAGATTTCCAGAGGTCCCTTCCAACTCCTAACATCCTCTGATCCTGTGCTATGTTCCAGAAGTAAATGGCAGACATTAGTGTATATATATCTGTGCTTTCACACATGTATGCACAGAGGAGTGCTGGATATTTTGACACAGAGTAGTGCTGGATACTTCGTCACAGAGTATGATGTTTTGAGCTACAGATGAATGGAAATTTGAGCAATCATATAAAATGAAGCTATGTGAGTTCCAAACTGCCCCCCAAAAACCAAATTGTTTGTGTTTTGTTTTTAACTGTATTGACATCGATCCAAACATCTGCTACGAGGCCACTTGTTATTCATGGGGAAATATGGCAGCACTTGACTCTCAGTCAGTGAACCATCTGATATTGCCACTGTAGTATCTGCACCTTCTATTTCTTTTGGATGCAATTAATCTGAAAGTTTGGTAAGGTCCCAGGAAACCAATCTATCCCTACTTGTACACAGCTGGAAGAGAGGTCATTTACTGGAACAGTGGCTTGACTTATGTGGTTCAGACCTTCCAGCTGGAGTTTCCAAGCACCCCGATACCTCTACTTTGCCTAGCAGCCTGTAGGGTATAGATCCATAGCAGCTTTCCAGTACCTGAAGGGGGCTACAGGGAGGATGGAGAGAGACTGTTTGCAAAGGCCTGCAGGAACAGGATGAGGGACAATGGCTTCAGACTAGAGAAGAGCAGATTTAGATTGGATGCTAGGAACAAGTTCTTTACCATGAGGGTGGTGGAAGACTGGAGTAGGTTTCCCAGGGAGGTGGTTGAGGCCCCATCCCTGGAGATATTCAAGGTGAGGCTCAGTGAGGCTCTGAGCAACCTGATCTAGTTGAGGATGTTCCTGCACTTGAGCAAGAGGGGAAATGACAGCACATTTGTGCAAAGGTTTGGGTGACACATGCAGGAGGACAAAAGGGTGGATGTGTGAAAAAGAGCAAACACTCTGAAGATGTAACGCTGAGAGGTAAAAAGCCTCATAGCCAAAACACCCATTGTCAACAACACACAGAGAGGACAAGCATGAGGTCTTCTGCTTCAGGAGAGTTATTCACAGAATACAGAATTAACCAGGTTGGAAAAGACCTTTGAGATCATCAAGTCCAACCTATCACCCAACACCTTCTACTCAACTAAACCATGGCACCAAGTGCCTCATTCCGTCTTTTTTAAACACCTCCAGTGATGGTGACTCCACCACCTCCCTGGGCAGCACATTCCAATGGCCAATCTCTCTTGCTGGGAAGAATTTCTTCCTAACATCCAGTCAGGCCTGTTCTGAATCTGTGTGATGGCTCTGTGAGGCTTAGAAGCTCCTGGCTCCCTAGATCTGCTCTCTGTCGTGACTCCAAGCATATGGATTGCATCTTGTTTGGGAAAGTTACATAACTGGTGAGTGAAGATTCTGACTGGGATGCCTCTGTCGAGCACTGCAACTTCCCAGTGCCATGCTCAGCTGCTGGAAGCTATTGCTGGCACTAGCCAACACTCAAGCGTAGATAAATGTCCTTTACTGTCTCTGCATGAGGTCTTCAAAGACAGAATCACAGAGGCACAGAATCATAGAATATAAGAATCACAAAATCACAGAGGCACAGAATCATAGTCACAGAGGCACAGAATCCAAGAATCACAAAGTCACAGAGGCACTGAATCACAGAATCACAGCCACAGAATTACAGGCACAGAATCACAGAGGCACAGAATCACAGAGGCATAGAGGCACAGAATCAGGCACAGAATCACAGAGGCACAAAGTCACAGTCACAGTCATGGAATTACAGTCACAGAATCACAGAAGCACAGAGGCACAGAATCACAGAATCACAGAGGCATAGAGGCACAGAATCAGACACAGAATCATAGAATCACAGAGTCACAGAGGCACAGAATCACAGAGGCACAAAGTCACAGTCACAGAATCACAGAAGCACAGAATCACAGAGGCACAAAATCACAGAGGCACAGAATCATAGTCACAGAGGCACTGAATCACAGAATCACAGCCACAGAATTACAGTCACAGAATCACAGAGGCACAGAATCACAGAGGCATAGAGGCACAGAATCAGGCACAGAATCACAGAATCACAGAGGTGTAGAGGCACAGAATCAGGCACAGAATCACAGAATCACAGAGGCACAAAGTCACAGTCACAGTCATGGAATTACAGTCACAGAATCACAGAGGCATAGAGGCACAGAATCAGGCACAGAATCACAGAATCATAGAGTCACAGAGGCACAAAGTCACAGTCACAGAATTACAGTCATAGAATCACAGAGGCACAGAATCATAGAATCACAGAGTCACAAAATCACAGAATCACAGAGTCACAGGTCACAGAATCACAGAGTTACAGAATGTTAGGGGCTGGAAGGGACCTTGAACACTCATCCAGTCCACCTCTGCTGCCAGAGCAGGATCACCCAGAGCAGATCACACAGGAACACATCCAGGTGGGGTTTGACTATCTCCAGAGAGGGAGACTCCCCAACACACACACACAAAAAAAAAAGGGTAGTAACCCACTAGCCTATAAAACCTCTATAAATATATCTAACTATTGTGACTTAATCAAGATTTGTAAATAGGTTGGGGTGAGTCAGTGACACACTCAGCACCGATTAAAACAAGAGGATGACAGAGCATTGAGCTGATACTAGCCAAAGATAGTTCTGAAAACCACAACCATCTACTCCTGATGCTCGGGGCAAATGATTCCTGTAGGCTGCCAACAATTGGAGATCGCCTTCTGAATGATGTTTATCTGCTGCTGCTTTCTTCACAGTAAAGGCTGTGAATGCAGCAGTTGAGCAACTCCGGGAAGGCGCAGTTATCCTGAGATAATCAGGAGCCTGAGGGCTCAGAGGCACTCATCTGTGTTCCCTGCCCCAATTTCATCGGTATATTAAATTAAAAAAAAAAAAAAAAAAAAAAGGAAGGGAAAGAAATCTGTATGTTAATACATCATGAAGGTCAAACATTGCCTTGCAAAGAGCTGTGGAGATTCAAAACAGGATTCCCACAGCACCCCTGACTGCATGGTTAAACCGGTACAGGCACGGCGCACCTTCGCAGGTCACTCACAACCCCTTAGGAGTGTGGTCAAGCTGGTAGGGACTGAGGACTTGAAAACTGATCATTTATTTGTTTGCCTCCATGCAGGTGTGTGGGTAAGAAGATAATCACAGAATGGTCAGGGTTGGAAGGGAACACAAGGATCAGCCAGTTCCAACCCCCCCTGCCATGGGCAGGGACACCTCACACTACAGCAGGTTGCTCACAGCCACATCCAGCCTGGCTGCAAACACCTCCAGGGATGAGGCTTCCACCACCTCCCTGGGCAACCTGTGCCAGGCTCTCACCACCCTCATGGGGAACAACTTCCTTCTAATGTCTAATATGAATCTCCCCTCCTCCATCTTGGATCCATTCCCTCGAGTCCTATCACTCCCTGACACCGTAAAAAGTCCCTCCCCAGATTTCTTGTAGCCCCCTTCAGATATTGGAAGGCCACAATTAGGTCACCTCAGAGCCTTCTCCTCTGCAGACTGAACAGCCCCAACTCCTTCAGTCTGTCCTCATAGCAGAGGTGCTCCAGCCCTCTGCTCATCCTCGTGGCCCTTCTCTGGACACCTTCCAGCACCTCCACATCCCTCTTGTAATAGGAGCTCCAGAGCTGGAGGCAGTACTCCAGGTGGGGTCTCAGCAGAGCTGAGCAGAGGGGGAGAATCACCTCCCTCACCCTGCTGGCTCTGTTTCCTGTGATGCAGCCCAGGCTCTGGTTGGCTTTCTGGGCTGCAAGTGCATACATTGTCAGGGTTGGAAGGGACCTCAAGGATCATCACAAGAAGGCCTCCTTGTAGCCTTCTCTTCTCCAGACTGAACAGCCTCAGCTCTCTCAGTCTGTCCTCATAGGAGAGCACCTCCTAGGTGCTCCAGTTTGTTTAGTCCATCAAAGTTCTTTTTGACAGTTAAAGTTTTGCCCATATATGTAAAAATATTCTTTGGCTAATTTTGTAATTTTTTTCTATGTTATGTGATTGCAGATATAGGAGGGCAGAGTTAAGGTTGATCTCTCCACGTAACTATATGGAAGCTGGTTTATGTGATACTGGTACTAAACCACTGGCTATATGCTAAGTTATAACTGTCCTTCAGGGAAATCAGTTTCCATGTATGTTCACAGGATTTCAGAGCATCAGAGGATGTCAGGAGTTGGAAGGGACCTCTGGAGATCTTCCAGTCCAACGTCCCTGCCAGAGCAGGACAATAGAATCCAGCACAGGTCACACAGGAACACATCCAGACAGGGCTGGAAAGGCTCCAGAGAAGGAGACTCCACAACCTCTCTGGGCAGCCTGCTCCAGGGCTCTGGGACCCTTACAGTAAAGAAGTTCTTCCTCATGTTAAAGTGGAACCTCCTGTGCTGGAGTTTCCATCCATTGTCCCTTGTCCTATCCCAGGGCACAAGTGAGCAGAGGCTGTCCCTGTCTCTTCCTTCCTGACCCCCAGCCCTATTTTATTGATAGACATTGATCAGATGCCCTCTCAGTCTCCTCTCCAGACTAAAAAGCCCCAGGGCTCTCAAGTTCATTTGGCAATATTTTGCCACTCACATTTCCTGAAAGAAAATGGGGGTGAGATTTCTTAGTGGTGTTTAGGATCACCAGCTATGGGCCAAGTCACCTAACAAACCTGAAATGAGCTGTAACTGGCTGCAAGCATCTGTATGATGGTTCCTGTCTCTGGTGAATAGGTAACTTATTACAAAGCATTTAAACAAAATACATTTCCAGAGTGCAACTCAGACAAGAATAGAATAGAATAGAATAGAATAGAATAGAATAGAATAGAATAGAATAGAATAGAATAGAATAGAATAGAATAGAATAGAATAGAATAGAATTAACCAGGTTGGAAAAGACCTTTGAGACCATCGAGTCCAACCTATCACCCAACACCATCTCATCAACTAAACCATGGCACCAAGTGCCTCAGCCAGGCTCTATTTAAACACCTCCAGGGATGGTGACTCCACCACCTCCCTGGGCAGCACATTCCAATGGCCAGTCTCTCTTTCTGGGAAGAATTTCTTCCTAACATCCAGCCTAAACCTCCCCTGGCACAGCTTGAGACTATGTCCTCTTGTTCTGGTGCTGGTTGCCTGGCAGAAGAGACCAACCCCCACCTGGCTACAACCTCCCTTTAGGTAGTTGTAGAGAGCAATAAGGTCTCCTCTGAGCCTCCTCTTCTCCAGAACATGCACAGCTTTCCAACATGGGTGTCATGAATACATGTGTGTGGCAAAGAGTCATGAGTGATTGTCCAACACTATAGCCTGACAGAGCCATCTAAGCACATTCTGGCTGGATGAGCAGAAAATCTGAGTATGGAAAATGATCAGAATTAGTGGCCCAGTGAACTGATGACACTTGGTGTTCTCAGAATCACAGAATTATTGAGGCTGGAAAAGACCTCTGAGATCAACAAGCCCAGCCTATGACCCTGACACCATGACATCAGCTAAACCATGCCACCAAGTGCCACGTCCAATCTGTCCTTAAAGACCTCCAGTGATGACGACTCCACCACCTCCCTGGGCAGTCCATTCCAGTCTCTCATTCCCTTTTCTATCAGGAAGTGCTTCCTAACACCCAGCCTAAACCTCCCCTGGCAGAGCTTCAGGCCATGCCCTCTTGTCTTGTCACAAGCTGCCTGGGAGAAGAGCCTGACCCCCACCTGACTACAGCTTCATTTTAGGTAGTTGTAAGGAGTGATTAGGTCACCTCTAAGTCTCCTCTGTGCATCAAGTACTGTGGGCAGCTCCCTTCACTTCTGTGAGTCCATGTGTCCATATACTACAATCCTCACACATGCACCCTTCATGCACAGCCTAAAGCATGCACAGAACTTTGCCTGGGAACTAAAATATGATGCCTGGAACACAGCACATTACAGGGAAAGTAGGACATGGGCCAACCTGGGAAAGCCTGAAAGCCTCAGAACTTCTATAAAAGGAAGGATTCCCTCCTCAGGGCTTTCCACCCATTACTGAATGCCCAAAGACAGACACACAAAAAAAAAAAGAGAAAGAAATCAGTTCCCTGATAAAAAGCAATTTGCAAGAAGTGGCTGTAGAAGGAAAGTTATCTCCAAAGCACTCCTCATCCTCACTCCTCATCCTCACTGCTCATTCTCACTGCTCATCCTCACTCCTCATTCTCATTCCTCTTTCTCACTCCTCTTTCTCTGCATCCACTGTTAGGCAGCAAAGTTTGTAAATGACATGGTGCTAAGCTAAGAGGGGTTTTTTTTCAGGAGAAAAAGAAAAGCTGCAGTCCTCTCTTTTTATATCAATCATTGAGGGAACACAAAAAACCATAAATTAAGAGTAAATGCCAGGCTGTGAGCATTAATTTCAGTATTGTAGTGGGTGAAAGGAAGTGGAAAGACTGTCTTGAAGTTGATTGTATCTCAGAACCTCCCCTCCTGAACTAACTTACAATCTTTAAACTGGCTGTGTGAATGCAAAAAAAAAAGGGAGACCAGGGAAAAGATAAAGAGGAGAAAGGGGGAGGGGGAATGCTGCTGGTTAGGGAAATAATGAGTGATATATAATAAAGGTTAGACTACATGATACAAGTTAGAGAAAGGTGGCATGAAATCAATTACTGCAATTCATTGTGTCCCCACTGGAGCCTGACAGTGCCATAATTTGTTCATTTTTGAAGCAAAAGGAATCATAGAATTGTCAGGGCTGGAAGGGACCACAAGGATCAGCCAGTTCCAACCCCCCTGCCATGGCCAGGGACACCTCACACTACAGCAGGTTGCTCCCAGCCACATCCAGCCTGGCTGCAAACACCTCCAGGGATGAGGCTTCCACCACCTCCCTGGGCAACCTGTGCCAGTCTCTCACCACCCTCATGGGGAACAACTTCTTCCTAACATCCAATCTCAATCTACCCCTTTCTAGTTTTCTAGGAAGAATATAAGGAAAAGGGAAAATGGAGGAAAAAAGCAGAAGTTAGGACAAGCAGGAAGCAAAACTAACAACTCAAGTAGAAATTATGGAATAAATGAAAGAAATCATCTTTTATTTTATGTTACATAATTTAAATCATGGCCCTGTGTCTTCTTCACTTGAGCCAAGTTTGGCCTCAAGCTGCCACTGGGGAGGTTCAGACTGGACAGTAGGAAACATTTTTTCAGGGCAAGAGTGGTCAGGCATTGGAATGTGCTGCCCAGGGAGGTGGTGGAGTCCCCAAGCCTGGCTGTGTTTGCAGGTGGTTTGGCTGTGGTGCTTGGGGCTGTGGTTTAGGGGTGAGCCTTGCAGAGTAGGGTTCTGGGTTGGCCTTGGTCATCCTGAGGCTCTTTTCCAATGTGAAGCTTTCTGTGATTCTGTGATGGATCTATGAAATGCCACTGGTGTTTTGGTTGCAAGGTAATGATGTGTAAACTTCTTTAAATGATGCAAGGTAATCCATTGTCATTATGCTGATTGAAATGAGGAGGGGTTGTGTTTCCTGGAGAGAGTCAGAGTCAGAAGGATGCTTTCTGTTTGGAAACGCCACGTGGCACACACAAAGGGGCTGCACGACCAGCACAGCCAGTGGAGTATCACCTTAGCTTGTGAAACACAGCACCAGGGCAACAGGAGTATCACCTTCACACAAGGAAATGCAACACCAGGGCAACAGCCTCCATTCTGTCCCTACCTTTGGTAGTGATTCACAGGGCTCCTCTTCTTCACCCGGCCTCCTCTGAATGTTAAAATACCATCCAGACCTCAAATCAGAATAAACTCCTCTGCTGTGGGGATAGATTGAGAGAGTTGGGGCTCTTCAGTATGGAGAAGAGAAGGCTCCAAGGAGACCTAATTGTGGCCTTCCATTAACTAAAGGGGACCTACAAGAAAGCTGGAGAGGGACTTTTTAGGGTATTGGGTAGTGATAGGACTAGAGGGAATGGATCCAAGCCAGAGGAGGGCAAATCTACATTAGACCTTAGGAAGAAGTTCTTCTCCATGAGGGTGGTGAGAGCCTGGCACAGGTTGCCCAGGGAGGTGGTGGAAGCCTCATCCCTGGAGGTTTTTGCAGCCAGGCTGGATGTGGCTGTGAGCAACCTGCTGTAGTGTGAGGTGTCCCTGGCCATGGCAGGGGGGTTGAAACTGGCTGATCCTTGAGGTCCCTTCCAACCCTGACAGTTCTATGATTCCATGCTGCTGGAGGCTGTAATAGAAGACTCTGTGTAGTACAGAGGTAGTTGAAAGCTTGGTGCTTTGAAGCAGTTCTGAATTTGTGAAAGAGGTTTGGAGGGGACAGCATTTTCATTTCAAATGCTTATTTTTATTGATAAAAATTGAATGGAACAACACAGGCATCTCATGGGAATGGGATATGATGAAGCCTTCAATTTGAAGTACAGCGGAACTGCAGGGTATAGCAGTAACAAAATGAAAGGATTCATAAAATAAATCCATTACACACATAATTTATTCAGAACTGCAGGTCAGTTAAGGAACAAGAAGGGATTTGACCCCTGAGTCTTTCTGAGAGTGACAGCAGGAAGGGGCAAACAGGTTGTAGGCCTCCTCATTGATAAACCAAGCTGAAAGGTGTGCTAAAAGGAACCATGCAAGCTGCAAAGGGTACAGCAAAAAGGAGAGAGAGGAGTAACCTGGGGCTGTTTAGTCTGGAGAAGAGAAGGCTGAGAGGGGAGCTGATCAATGTCTATCAATAGCTGAGGGGTGGGGGTCAAGTGGAGGGGGCCAAGCTCTTGTGGGTGGTACACAGCAATAAGCCAAGGAACAATGGAGACAAACTTGACCAGAGAAGGTTTCAGCTCAACATGAGGAGAAACTTCTTTACAGTGAGGGTGTCAGAGCCCTGGAAGAGGCTTCACAGAAAGGTTGTGGAGTCTCCTTCTCTGGAGCCTTTCCAACCCCACCTGGATGCATTCCTGTGTGGACTGCCCTGGGTGATGCTGCTCTGGCAGGGGGCTTGGACTCCATGATGTCTGGAGGTCCTTTCCATTCTCTGATGTTCTGTGATTCTGAGGCAGAGCAGGGTATCAACAGCTCTCTGCACAGCTCTGATGCCACAGATTATCATAGCACCAGTAGGATAACAAAAAAGAAGGTCAAAGTTTTTCCAGATCAGACTGTGAGCCATGCCTTGTGGCAGAGGTAGCAACTTATTGGGAGATGGTTTTAATATATGCACTCACCCCAAATCAGTCAACATTCTCCTGCTTTTACATTGGATATTTGGGGGATACAAAGTTTCACTAAAATACTGCTTTCCAACTGAAATACATAGTTGAGTAAGTGGTAAACACTTCAAGGAAATGACTGCTTGAGGGGTTTGCCATTTATGGGCCTGTTAAGAAAAAAGGAGGCGGGGGAAGTCCTTTTTATGGGCTAGAAAAACCCACAATGTATTCTTTTAGCAGCAATCAAACAAAAAAATTACTTTGCTTTTAGGCTAGCTTTAAAAGGCAAGGAATGTCACAGAATCATAGAATGGTCCAGGCCAGAAGGGACCTCCAAAGGTCATCCAGTCTAACCCCCTCTGCAGTCAGCAGGGACATCCCCAACTAGATCAGGCTGCCCAGAGCCCTGTCCAGCCTCACCTTGAATATCTCCAGGGATGGAGCCTCAACCACCTCCCTGGGCAACCTGTGCCAGTGTTCCACCACCCTCACAGTAAAGAACTTCTTCCTGATAGCCAATCTAAATTTGCTCTGCTCTAGTTTGAAGCCATTGCCCCTTGTCCTGTTCCTGCAGGCCTTTGCAAACAGTCTCTCTCCATCCTTCTTGTAGCCCCCTTCAGGTTCTGGAAGGATGCTCCACAGAGCCTCCTCTTCTCCAGGCTGAACACCCCCAGCTCCCTCAGCCTCTCCTCATAGCAGAGCTGCTCCAACCCCCTGATCATTTTCATGGCCCTCCTCTGGGCCTGCTCCATCAGGTCCTTGTCCTTCCTGTATTGAGGGCTCCAGAGCTGGATGCAGTACTCCAGGTGAGGTCTCACCAGAGCAGAGTAAAGTGGCAGAATCACCTCTCTGAATCTGGCTGAATATGCATACTCCTTGCTGTAGACTTTAACAATCCTTATTAAGACCTCTCTCTTGACTGTAGTTTCAGCAACAGCTTTCATGGTCAGAGGAAAGACACAGCAGAACAAGACCATATCTATAATGAAAGCTAAGCAGTAAATGAGCCAACAAAGTTGTGAACTAACTTTCTGTCCATTTTGTTCTAAACAAACTGAGTACCAACACTAATGAACTGCTAATATAATTAATGGTTTCTCTGTGAGTGCTTTTGGGCCTTGTGTTAATTGACTTGATTATGAAGTAGACAGAAAGAAAGGCTGAGAGTAAAACTAGAAGTGGGGAGATTCAGATTGGATGTTAGGAAGGAGTTCTTCCCCAGGAGGGTGGTGAGAGCCTGGCACAGGTTGCCCAGGGAGGTGGTGGAAGCCTCATCCCTGGAGGTGTTTGCAGCCAGGCTGGATGTGGCTGTGAGCAACCTGCTGTAGTGTGAGGTGTCCCTGCCCATGGCAGGGGGTTGGAACTGGCTGATCCTTGAGGTCCCTTCCAACCCTGACAATCCTATGATCCTATGTACAGTTACAGTTATAAACACTCTTTTCCAAGGTCGAAATTCTGTGCTTCTGTGGTCTGGTAAAGCAGAACCAAAAGTAGCCACTTCCCATATACCTGCCTGGGATTAGCGTTATGGTCCCAGTGCTGTCGTTCACAGGCTATTCCGTTCTGCTCAGTGCGTGACTGTCACATACCTGCTGGCAGGGTGAAAAGGACATTCTCAGGAAGAGTGCAGAATTATAAATGGAGAGGGGTGGGGCTAAGCATTAGTTTAGAACCTCACAGTGCCACATTATCTAAATTGCCAATGTCTTAGTCATCACCATCAGCTCACTGCCCTTGCACCCAGTCCTTTCATGGAAGGCTTTGAAGAACCATCCAGGTGTCACAGGAGCTGGTGATTCAGGAGGTAGTAACCTTCCTTCTGCATCATGTGCTGCAGGAGGCAGCATGTCTCTTTTTTGAGAGAGAAATTCTTTGCCCATATCCTGGGCAGTTTCTGCTCCAGGTAATCACATTCCCTCTCCAACTTCCAATTGGATACATTATTCTTCATTTGCTCTTTAAAAACACTTCTGTTGCTGTGACAGTCTTGTTCCTTATCTGATCAGCTGGTTGTCCAAGTCCAAGGATCTTTTCAGCACAGGATAAAATAAAGCAGGCTTTTTCCTTTTTACCAAATTAATCCCTGATTTTAAGAGTTTAAATTCCAGAGCTCAGGGCATTTTCTTGAATCTCCCTGCAATTCAGAGTGCTGTGCTTTCACAACAGCCACGTTGCAAAAGAGCTGTTCCTTGCTTTATCTGTAGTAATGGCAGTGATATAAAAGAGGTCTCACAAAGGCAGGAGAAAATAGATTAGAAAATAAGACCCCTGTAAATAAATGCTGAAATTTACAGTTTAAATTGCAACAGTGTCCATTGCAGTTTCTTCCCAAGCTTAGAAAAAACAATGGCAAATTTTACCCAGCAAAGCAGTTACAGAATCTTAGGATCACAGGATTGTCAGGGTTGGAAGGGAACTCAAAGATCAGCCAGTTCCAACCCCCCTGCCATGGGCAGGGACACCTCACACTACAGCAGGTTGCCACATCCAGACTGGCCTTACAAAACCTCCGGGGATGAGGCTTCCACTACCTGCCTGGGCAACCTGTGCCAGTCTCTCACCACCCTCATGGGGAACAACTTCTTCCTTACATCCAATCTGAATCTACCCATTTCTAGTTTTGCTCCATTCCCCCAGTCCTATCACTCCCTGACACCCTAAAAAGTCCCTCCCCAGCTTTCTTGTAGTCCCCTTCAGATACTGGAAGGCCACAATTAGGTCTCCATGGAGCCTTCTCTTCTCCAGACTGAACAACCCCAACTCCTTCAGTCTGTCCTCACAGCAGAGCAGCTCCATCCCTCTGCTCATCCTTGTGGCCCTTCTCTGGACACATTCCAGGAGAAGTGACTGAGGATTTTCCTCAACAATGAGGTAAATATATGGAAAGTGGAAAAGACTTGGGGAAAGACTCTTGAAGAGTTAAGTTCTAGTCAAGGTTGTCATTAAACTCCTGTTTAAAGAACTTTGATTAGTAAGTGGCAATATAGCAAGAAGATGCAATGAGCAGAGGTGAAGATGCAGAGCTGCATAATGGCAGAAGTGAAAACAATGAACTAGTAGAATTGATAATTATCAGTGTAAAAGATGAGAGGCTCAAGCTGCAGCAGCAGAAACAAAGAGAAATTGAGTTTTCAGGGGAAGATACATCGCTGAAAGATCCCAATGAGCTACTCAGGCAGGCAGGTATTCCTGCTCTATGTGACTCAGTCCAAGTATGGAGAAATCATAGGATCACAGGATGTTAGGGGTTGGAAGAGACCTTCGAAGTTCATCAAGTCCAACCCCCTGTCAGAGCAGGAGCATAGAATCCAGCACAGGTCACACAGGAACACATCCAGACAGGGCTGGAAAAGTCTCCAGGGAAGAAGACTCCACAATCTCCCTGGGCAGCCTGTTCCAGTGCTCTGTGAATACCAAACAAAAATCATGCTGAGGGATACAGATTGATAAAGGTATCTCATGCATCCATGTCTCAAAAATCACAGACCTTTTTAAGTACTGGAGATGTTGCCTCCTTATTGCTCTCAGGATCCAAAGCACATTCTGATCTGCTAGAAGAACTGAGTCTCTGAGCTAAGAATTGACTCCTTTCAGTCCATTCAGCAGAAGAGACACGAACTTTGCTTCCCCTCTGACAGCAGAGTCTCCTGCTAGATTAACCAAATGACGTTCCTCCTCCCTTCAGGACAAATTTCTAGCAAAGTTCACAGCTAGCTGGCATGCAGCCAGCACAACATTCCCTGGCACCACTTGCCCATTACATTTCAGAGTGTGCTGGCAGAAGCCAGCTCGGCATTCTGTCCCGGAGATGCCTGCATTTCAGGAGTAATGAAACTGCAACACACACAGAGCCACATTCTTCGCTCCAACACCCATGCAGCGAAAACAATGCAGGCCAAGTGGGGAAAAAATCCTAAGGAGGTGACCAAAAGCTACCCTGTCAAGCTGGTATTAAAGTATCCTTTGGAAAAAAACTTCTTTTGTTTTCACCAAATGTTCTGTCAACTCCTCCCTGCCCCCTACTATTCCACAGGACTTTTTAATGAGATACTGGTTAGGCCACACCTTGAGTCCTGTGTCCAGTTCTGGGCTACTCAGTTTAGGAAAGATGTTGAGATGCTGGAAGGTGTCCAGAGAAGGGCAACAAAGCTGGGGAGGGGTTTGGAGCACAGCCCTGTGAGGAAAGGCTGGGGGTGTTTAGCCTGGAGAAGCGGAGGCTCAGGGGAGACCTTATTGCTCTCTACAACTCCCTGAAGGGAGGTTGTAGCCAGGTGGGGGTTGGTCTCTTCTCCCAGGCAACCATCACCAGAACAAGAGGACACAGTCTCAAGTTGTGGAGGGGGAGGATTAAGCTGGATGTGAGGAAGAAGTTCTTCCCAGAAAGAGAGATTGGCCTTTGGAATGTGCTGCCCAGGGAGGTGGTGGGGTCACCATCATTGGAGGTGTTTAGGAAGAGACTTGATGGGGTGCTTGGTGCCATGGTTTAGCTGATGAGATGGTGTTGGGTGATAGGTTGGACTGGATGATCTTGAAGGTCTTTTCCAACCTGGTTAATCCTATTCTTCTATTCTATTCTATTCTATTCTATTCTATTCTATTCTATTCTATTCTATTCTATTCTATTCTATTCTATTCTATTCTATTCTATTCTATTCTGTTCTGTTCTGTTCTGTTCTGCTCTGTTCTATTCTACCAGTATTTCTCTCCTCTTCTTCCATCAGAGAGGGTTCTTCTCTCTTCCCTTGTAGCTGTTCCTCACAACAGCCATGACATCATACAGCTCACTGTGTCAGCAATGAGCAGGCTGAATCAGCTCCAGCTAGACACTGGGCATTGAAAAAAAACCCAGACGTTTTTGAAGCACAGGCAGGCAACTGGTAAACTGAGAGACAGAAGTTACAGCCCAAAGGACAAGCTTTGGAAAAGTTTATTTGTCATTAAGGTTTATTTGTCGTTAATTTGTCATTACGGTTTATGGGCAGAAGCAGGTCTCTTCTGTTTGGGTTTTTTTCCCTTCAAGGAGCAGGCAGCTGGGTATTTCACCTCCTTCCTTTAAAAACTCCAGATGGGCACAGGCAGGCCCCCTAAGGAAAGCTGTGTTGGTCCTACAAAACACAACAGCGCTTTGGTCCTATCTGTACTCCTGGGTCTCTGGGGAGTTGCTCTGTCACAGGGGCACCTCCAAAGAATCGCAGAACATTAGATGTTGGAAGTTACCTCCAGAGATTTTCCAGTCCAACCCCCGTACCAAAGCAGGATCACCCAGGGTTGTCCACACAGGAATGCATCCAGGTGGGGTTGGAAAGTCTCCAGAGGAGACTCCACAACCTCTCTGGGCAGCCTGCTCCAGGGCTCCAGAACCCTCACTCTAAAGAAATTTCTCCTCATACTGAGCTGAACCCTTCTCTGTTCATGTTTGTCTCCATTGTTCCTTGGCTTATTGCCGTACACCACCCAAAAGAGCTTGGCCCCTCTACTTGACCCCCACCCCTCAGCTATTGATAGACATTGATCAGCTCCCCTCTCAGCCTTCTCTTCTCCAGACTAAACAGCCCTAACAGGCACATGTGGAATGCTTAGCAAGCTGAGCAGCATGAGCCCTGTGGACTACTGGGCAAGTATGCTTAGCAAGCACACCAATTTCTATTTGCCAGTCACACCAACATGAGTAAAGCTGGCTTAAGAATTGTGCTGAGGATTAGCTAGATGATTCATAGGAAAATCCAAACTTAAGGGCCCGATTTACATTCAAAGTGCGTGGCTGAGAGTGTTGGGGGAAAAGGGAACACTCCGTCTTCTGCTGAGAATGGATCCTAATTGCCTATTTCTTCCAGTCACAGTGATCAGTCTCCAAGTGAGTCTATATTAAGTAAACCATATGTCTCTATATGTGTGTACACACCCCTTTTAAAACACTTTTGAGTTGCAGAGTCCCTTGTACGAAACTCCAAACACCAAGATCTGCTCGTGGGAGTTCTACTCAGGCTCCCAAAGGCCCCTTCCTGTTTGTCTTGTATTGCAAAGAGCAGCATTTGCCCCACTGCCTACGAAACACAGGGCAATTACAGGCACACTGGAAAATAGTCTTACAGTAATGACACACATCTGCTCTCAGAACACTGCTTGTTAGCTGTTATTCATTTCGTTCACTCAAGCAAGTTGTGAGGTCACAGATGTGGCTATCTATTTGTTCTTCTCCTCTGCACAGTGAGGATTTCTGGCTGCTGGCAATATCTACTGATACAAAAGACTAAAGAAACAGATTTTTTTTTTCTATTCAGTGACTAAAATGGGTAGAAAACTGCTATAGAGCTAATGACTGCATGAGATGCCCTCATAACAAGTGCGAGGTTCTGCATCTGGGTTGGGGTAATCCCAGGCACCAATACAGGCTGGGCAGGGACTGGCTTGAGAGCAGCCCTGAAGAAAAGGACCTGGGGGTGCTGGAGGATGAGAAGCTCAACAGGAGCAAGCAGTGAGCACTTGCAGCCCAGAGAGCCAACCAGAGCCTGGGCTGCATCACAGGAAGCAGAGCCAGCAGGGTGAGGGAGGTGATTCTCCCCCTCTACTCAGCTCTGGTGAGACCACAGCTGGGAGCACTGTGTCCAGTTCTGGAGCCCCTAATACAGGAAGGATCTGGAGGTGCTGGAAGGTGTCCAGAGAAGGGCCATGAGGATGATCAGAGGGCTGGAGCTGCTCTGCTATGAGGACAGAGTGAGGGAGTTGGGGTTGTTCAGTCTGGAGAGGGGAAGCTCTGAGGAGACTTTATTGTGGTCTTCCAGTATCTGAAGGGGCCTGCAAGAAAGCTGGGGAGGGACTTTCTAGGCTGTCAGATAGTGATAGGACTGGGGGCAAATGGAGCAAAACTAGAAATGGGTAGACTCAAGAGTGGATGTTAGGAAGAAGTTGTTCCCCATGAGGGTGGTGAGAGACTGGCACAGGTTGCCCAGGGAGGTGGTGGAAGCCTCATCCCTGGAGGTTTCTAAGGCCAGGCTGGATGTGGCTGTGAGCAACCTGCTGTAGTGTGAGGTGTCCCTGGTCGTGGCAGGGGGGTTGGAACTGGCTGATCCTTGAGGTCCCTTCCAACCCTGATAATTCTATGATTCTATGATTTTTACTTGAGAGACTGCATTTTATCTATTTTGACATCTATCATTTATTTTTGCCCCATGTAGGACAGCCCACTGAGAAGGGACTGGTTTCTGTGTACTTGGATCTCTCCCGCCTGAACTCTCCTGCATTATCCGTCATTTACAGCATTCATTATCAAAGTACTGCACAAGGGTTTAAGCTGCAAAACACCAAGAGATTTGTCTGGACTTTGGAAGAGATTTTATGACATTTGGGATTACAGGCAGCACTCTGAAAGGAAAATATTTTTATTTCAAATGTGTCACTTTCTGGGTGCCTTGAATCTAGACGAAGCTTCTCGCACCCAGAGCAGTTCGTCTCACCGCTCATTCTTTCAACTCCATTTGCTCTGAGCTCCAGCATCTTCTGCACATCCATCCGAAGCTGTGTCCAAACATTTAGAGCAAGGAATTCTCCATCATGTAACTTAGGGAAATGTAGCTGCTGTTGCCTTCCCCCCCCCCCCCCCCCCCCCCCTTTTAATTCCCTTTTCTATCTGTGCTACAAACAGAAAGCCTGTGCTTCCTCCACACCCACTCTCCTTGCCAGAAGCCTCACTGCAACTTCCTGTCAGTTTTACACACTCTGCTGTGAACTTCCTCTGAACAGAAGTTTTATCTGAGCGCCCCACGTTAACTATTTGCTTACTAAGTGTTTCCTAGGGACGTAAGCACCCATTTATTTTTGACTTTTATCAGTTAAACCCTTTGCAACTGGAAAATATTAGCAACACTCCAGAGAAGGGAGGGGGAAGATACTACTTGCATTACTTAGGCCTGAAACTACAGAAGGTTAAGGAAAACTGTAATTATTTGCAGGCAATGGGCACCCTGCTTTGGATCAGCAGGGCTAATGATAGGCTGTTGACTCTGGAAGGTGTAATAACCCACATAAAAACAGTAGCACGTTGCACTCCTAAAACACCCTTCATCAATGGGTCTCAAAGCTCCTCTAGAAGAGAAAGGAATGCTGCCAAGGGATTTACGTTTCCAGTTCTTGATGGTCTAAGTTAACTTAAAGCAGCTACAATGTCTTGGACCCACCCATCATAAGCGATAACAAACTCGTGGCTCCTACTCGGGGCTTACAAAGAGAACTTGAGGGGAGAGGGGGCTGTGCTATCCCGACGCAGACGTTGCTACGGTGCATGAGGCATCTTCAAAGGCATCTGACAGGGCTGGAGACAGGGGGACAGATCGCTGGCCTGGTAACGCCAAGCAGCCTTGCGCTCGGGGCTCCAGCTGTAACACACTTTACCAGCCACTCAAACACCACACTCTCTGCTGCTCCATCCCTCAGCTAAAAATCTCCAAAAGCCAGAGGGGTCCTACACGGCCGCCCGGCCACCCTCGCTGCTACCGCGGGCGCTGGCGGCAGGCCGGAGGCAGCCCAGGGGAGGCCGCAGAACCGCACTCGCTGCAAGCCGGACCGGCCCAGCAGGGGTTCCCAGCCAGGGCAAGGCCGCCCAAGCAGCGACCATCCCTTCCTAGCCGCCCTCCCCCCGGCCTGGGTGTGCATGCCCGCGGCTGGCGAGGCAGTACCCCTACCCCGCCGGAGCCACCGCGCCCCGGCGGCTCCACCACGACCATCACCGCCAGCCCGGTTCGCGGGGCGGGGGCCGGGGGGGGTGGGGAAGCGTGGGGGGAGGGGCGGCCGCGCGGCGCCTCGCGCCTGCGCACGGGGAGAGGGGCGGCGAGGTCACCCCTCCCCTCCGCGCCGCCCCCGCCGCGCCAGAGCGAGGCTGGGCGTGCGGCGTCACGGCGACGGCCCCAAGCCGCGCCCCGGTACAGGCAGCGAGAGGGAACGGAGCGGGCGACGGGCGGAGCGCAGCGGGCTCGGCCGGCGAGGCGGCGGCGGGGAGCGGAGGCGCTGTCCGGTAGGTCGCGGTGAGGAACGTGGGCCGGGCCGCTGGGCTGGTGGCGGGGTGGGGGAGCGGCGTGTCTGGTACAGGTGGCGCGGCGGGGCGGGGACGGGGCCGGTGGGGGGCGGTGGAGGGGAAGGGGGGGGTGAGTGGCGGTGGGGAGCGGCGCGCCGTGCCGTGAGGGAAGGGGCGCGAGCCTGAAACATGGCGGAGGAGGAACTGGGAGCCGCCGCCTCGTCCGGCCTCGGGCACAGGGGGACACGGCGGGGGGGGGACGCGGCGGGGGTTGGGGGCGGGGGGGGGGGGGGGGGAGAAGGAAGAGCGGGGCGGTGAGGGCCAGCCGCTGCCAGCCGGGCCGAGCGCTCGGCCCTGCCCTGTGCCGCCAGCCCCCTCCCGCCGGTCCCCGGAGCAGAAGTTGGAGCGGAAGCGGAAAGTTGTAACCCCGCGGCTCGGGGCCGCGACGTGGGGCCCGGCTGGGTGTGGGGAGGGGCGGGTGACGCCCGGCTCGGCCCCGCCGCGGGCGGGGAAGGGGACGGTCCCCGGCTGCCGTCGTCGTTGTCAGCGGGAAGTCCGAGCTGGAGCCCCACCTAGTCCGGTCGTCGGGAAGAAGCTGCGCGCTCTTTCCGGCCGGTGTGTGGGGGCGAGGCGGGGGGGGAACAGGCCGGGTGCGGCCAGCCGGGCAGCCCGCCCAGCCCGCCGCCGGTCCTTGTGCCTGGGGTAGCCACGGCGCGGGATAAACAGGCAGCGGCGTGGCCGGCGAGCTCCCCTCTTGCTTATCGCAAAATGAAAAGGAAAAGAGGATGTCAGGGATGTTCGTCTCGTCTGAACACCCCACCGCCCGTGTCAAAGCAAATGGAAAAATTTGACTGACACTTCCTGCGCCAAACGCGGCCAGTAAGCCTGAGATGCATCCTACCCTCCCGAGCGTGTTCGTGAAGAAGCAGGGGAAGGAAAGAGAAGTTTACAGAGGGGAAAATAAAGCCAAATAGAAGTGTTTTCACTCTGGCCTTGGATTAATAAAAAAAAAAAAAGAAAAAAGATAATAAGCCAAGGTTTCCTGCAAAAAAACATGAGTGTGCTTTTACTCCCCTTTCTGCCTTAAAGGCATGGGTTGTGCTATTCAGGGTGACAGCAACAACAAAACCCCCAACAAAATTAAAGTGCTTTTCAGTTGCAGGGCACGATAATAAGGTGGTAGAGTTCCAAGAGAGAGTATTTCAGAGATGTCCAACTTAAAAATTACCCGGGTCTTGTGCGTGTGTGCTCTTGCATTTAAATGTTTTGATTAATGTAATTTGTCATTTTCCTCCTGTAATAGCTAGATCTTAACCCAGCGTGAAGTATGTGGACAGTGTATGACAAAGACTTCTCAGTGCTCCTTCACAGTGAAATAGACATTGAAATTGCTGGTACCAAAACAAAAAACCAGAAGACACAAAGTACTCTCCATAAATTACAATTAAAAGGCTAAGAAGCGATCAGATTGTCTTAGGTAACAATGTAACCATTCAAACCCCGAATTTATTTCCCTTTGGAAAAGAATATCTTTTCTCATGTATGGAAAACTTGAAAAACTCATCAGATAATCATCTCTTGGATGACTTGCCTCTGTGTTAAAATCACAGGCTTTTGAAGAAAGGAACAGCCACCAAATTTGCTGTAGTCAAGTGTTTTCCCTTTATTCGTCGCATCGTTTTTGTCTTGTCAAAGTCAGTCCTGTAGACTTCACTCTAGCTAAAAATACTCGAGTTCAGTGGAGGTTACCTTGGCTCTTCACATCAAAGGCTTTGCAAATAAACTTTGGAACTGATTAGATGCAATGTTTTATTCCTCGGTACCTGCATGTTCTCAGGGATGGTTCTTGCATGAACTACTTCAAGTTCAATTTGAATCTGTAGCATGAAGCTTTATGATTAGCTAAATGACTTTGAGTTTTGAGTTGCACTAGGTGATAGAAATGTCATGCATCTCTTTTTTTCAGCAAAGCTGATCTTACTTGGAGCACCTGTCTTGTCTGCCTGGGGGGGAAATAATCTGCAAAACAGAGTTAAAAGACTATAAGCACAAAACCAGAACTTGGATATGAGCAAAAAAAACACCCCATCCCAATAGTCTTTTTACTGTCTTTACCTATGTTTCTGGCATCTAGTACTGCACACAGACAGCAGATAAGTTTTCTGAGTGGAATTAAAATTGTGCATTTTTGTTCCAGAGCTCTGCTGTAGGACAGTTTGTCAAAAATAAATCTGAAGTGAGCCGTGACAGTTCCCTTTGTGCTGTGCCAGTTTTGCAGAGTAAAACCGACTGGCTTTTTAATTGAGAGCCTTTCTGGAACAGAGGCAAACAGATGGGAATCTAGGTGAGGGCCTGCAAAAGGAGAGAGAGAAATTACTTGTATGGCTGAGGAAGGAAGTCTGCTGAAGACTGCAGTGTGGCTTGTGATCTAACAGTTAGTAAATGTGACTGGGAACTAAAATAAACAGTTGTCCACCTATCATCTGGGATGTGGGAGGTGAAAGTGTCACAGAAGTGCTTGAGTGCTTGCTGCTGTAGTGCCAATCCTGTCATCTGCAGAGCTCCAGTAGCTGCTTGGATTTGGGTCTGGAGTGGTGCTCTTAAGAGTATCTTATAGATAAAACCAGGCACTTTGTCCTTGGGTGTGTGCTAATAGAGTAGGCAGGTCCTTAGTGAATTGGCCCATCTGAGTAACACTTAGGTGACTCTCAGGTATCTAACTGACATCTGCAAGTTGCTGTGAGTTTAATTAAATTGCTGTCTTGATAACCAGATCACCAAACATATCCTGTGCAGCAGAAGTTTGTGTTTAGTTTGTGGCTGGGACTCTTGCCACTCTTCTCTCTCAGAACAAATAGGCTGAAGTGCACCAGGTAATGTCAGTGTACTGAATCCCTTCTGAGTTGGGGCAGGCTTCTGCTGTGTTCTGTTGCATCTAGGTCAGGTAGAGGGATATTTTAGACAGCCTCTGTGTTCAGAGAGATTAAAGGAGTATCTACAGTGATTGCACCTTCATATTCCAAGACAGACTTTGTTTCCCTGCTTAGACATGGTTAAGATGGTCACTTTCTGTTCTTCTTGCATAAAGCAGGGGAGAAGGAAGGGGTTTTGTCTTTTCCTTATTCGAGTGCTGTTAGCAGGGAGCCTGTCTTCTAAGTTGTTCAGCAGTTGACTGCAGGTATCTTTAGTATCTCCCTTAAAGCATCTCATGTATCACTTTCTCCTTAGGTCCTGTCAACTATGGGAAAACTGAGTGAGACAGGCATAGTGTAGAGGCAAGTTGCCCACAGCTTGCCTGTAGTAGGCAAGCATTATTTGGAGAAAGTCAAAGACCTCCTTTGCTGGTACAAACTGTTTCTTCATGGAGCAGTTGAATGAGACTGCTTTCCAATGCCATGGTAGAGTCTGACCTGACCCTCTCATCTCTCAAGCTTTAGAATGCCCAAAGAAACACTGGACACCTAGAAGTGAAAAGATTTTTTTAGCTATTGTGTGTTCCTCTTTTTATGTGTGCTGTTGAGAGCTACTGACGTGCTGCATGTTTCTCTCCTCTAGCAGGAAGAAAAGGAAGGGAGGCTGTCAATACTGTAGTGGCTGAAATCTGCCTGTTAGGCAACTTTTGAAATATAGAATGATTTAGGGGCCCTCTAGCTATTCAGAACCAAAAGCAATATTCTACTACTGAAGCCATAGAGTGAAAGTGACTATACTACTCTATAGGAAGGTCTGTAGAAGCTGAGGGAACGTCTAAGATCTGAACCAGGAAGAAGAGGAGGCGTTTGACAGTATCTTGTACACTGTTGCACTCAGCCTCCTGGTTAGTCATCTGAGGACTTGATGTTACTTGAAGTAAATTCCTGCTATGCAACCATGAAAAGAGACTGCCAATTACAGTACATATGGTTAGTTCATTTCTGACCAAGGGAGGAAGGCCAGACCATAGTGCAGGAGTGGGACAGTCTGGCCCTTCTAATGGGCATCCTGTGTCAGAGAAGCAGCATCTCGGGTTTCTTTCCAGCCTGAGATTCTCTTCATGCAGCCCCTGGTTTCTCAGATCACTTCATATCATTCCTGCAGCTGTTGTAACACAGGAAGGTGTCCTAAATCTGAACGACTTGACCAGGTCTTCTGCAAAAGGGATATTATGTGTGTGCCACTGTTACTCACTCATGAAATAATTTTCAGTATAACTCTAATCATAGAGCTGTGAGAAGTTTTGTATTGTTGAATTTCTGGACAGTACTGAAGCCCTGTAACAGGAGAACAGTTAATCTTCATAACCGGAGACAAAGCAAGCATCTGTAGTTGTAATTCTTGTCTTTGCAAAAAGAAACCGTGGTGAATGTGCTCCTTCCTTGCAACAAAATGTGTGGATACTCAGGTGAATGTTACTCCTAACTTGCTTTCATTGTGCCAGTTATCATTATAAGTATTGATTTCAGTAGGTAATCTGGATTAAAGGAAAGTAATTGGTTCAACAATGCTTCCTTTATTGTGGCTTGCTTCCTAACTTTGTGAAACCAGATGGTGGAAGATTTTTACTTAAATGAATTTTGTGTTCATGGCCCAAATAATGTACATTGGCTATCCAGCTCTTCAGTTGATCTAAAATAACTTGTGGGTACAGATAGTCCCTGCAACCCTCTCTTCTTTTTATTTGTCTCTGTATTGGTTGTTGTGGGTTGACATTGCCCCCCCCCCCCCCCCCCCCGCCATGTAAATTTCAGAACCATTTTTAAAGACATAGCCTAAAACCACCACAGTTGTCTTAGTTTTTGAAGTCTTGTCCTGTTTTTCCCCCTGCTCAGAATCTCTGGTTCTGTGACCTAATCAGTTGTGCCTTCACTCTTCATGTTTGCAGAGAAGCACTCTTCATATGCTAGGGAGAAACAAAAAGCTAACTCCACATCTGTGTTAAAGATGACCTGCAGATATACACAAGTTACTTGTGTGGAGATCAAGAGGGGAGGTACAAGAATTGGAAGGTGTTCTGAGGTGCAGCACTTGAGCACTGCTGAAATCAGTGTTTTCAGTGGCTGGAGGGCCAGACCTGCCTCTGAAGGGTTTTTTCTAAAGGTTTCATGTGTGGTCAGTATTTTTTTGTTTGAGATGAAGCTGGTAGGCTGAACGGTGCTTGGCCCCCATCAGAACCCTGACAATACGATAGTTAAACTGTGCAATTCTCCAGGCCTCACTATCATAGTATCAGTCAGGGTTGGAAGGGACCACAAGGATCAGCTAGTTCCAACCCCCCTGCCATGGGCAGGGACACCCCACACTACATCAGCCTGGCCAGAGCCTCAGCCAGCCTGGGCTTAAACACCTCCAGGGACAGGGCCTCAACCACCTCCCTGGACAACCCATTCCAGGGCTTCACCACTCTCATGGGGAAGAATGTCCTCTTCACATCTAGCCTTGCTTGCAGTTAATCTTAGAATCAGCAAGGTTGGAAAAGACCTCAAATATCATCAAGTCCAACCTGTTCTGGAACATCTCATTTGATACTTCCCCCAAAAGCAATTCCTTAGAAGGTTAGTGGAGAGCTGCAGTGTGTTTTGGTTTTCCTGCATATGGAGAAAGGGAAACTGGAACGAGGAATGGAAGCAATCTCTTAAGTGGAAGTTACCCAAGAACCTTACTCTCTGCAATACAGTATTTAAGACTAATTTGTTTGTTTATAATGTGACATTTATGGTTGAGACTGAGCCATGCATGGCTGTGTGTCCAGACTTCTGTGGTTAGTTAAGTGTGGGAGCAAGCCAACAACCTAACTGTGCCGGAACCTCTTTTATTAGTCTTGCAGATACGCAGCGCTTAAAGTGAATTGTTAGACAGCCTAAGATGCAGTCAGCAACCCTCCTCAGCTATTTCATTGCAGAGCTCTTTCATTTTGTACATCTGAAAGCTTGATGGACAAAATGACCCATAAGCACAGCCTGCTTTGCTTCATGTGATTGCTTTCTGCATGCAGTATTGCTGGAGGATTTTCTTGGTTTTGGGAAAACATGTAAACTAATACAGCATGCACAGTCTTATCTTTCACACTTCTGGAGTTGTATTTATGCAGTTAGTAGGTGTAAGAATCTCTTGTGTCTTTCTGTGACCTTTCTGACTTGTTTAAATGGAGAATTGATGGGCAGTAGGCATTCTGTGAGCGTGGTGGTATTGTTTCCATTCAGTCAGGGGATGATCCTTTTGTTACTTAACGTCCGTTGGTGCGAGTGCACAGAAAATGCTGTTTGCTTTCGTAGGCTTTCTGATGAGTGGCATCAGAAAGGAGTTCCTGGCAAATGTGAATTTACCTTCAGAACTCTTGCACATACTATACCACAACACAGATAGTTTTATCTCAGCAGTATTAAATGTATACAAGTATACAATTCGAGATGCCTTGGTCTTGTGTTCTCTGTGGGCTGGGAAATGCTGTGTTAAAAATCCAACTTTCTCTTGACATCAGGTACTTGAGAATACTTCTAGAAGCTGATGGCAAATTGTCAGCTCAGCACCTGGTGGAAAGAAAGAGACTGTAGTAGTCCTGTAGCACCAAGTAGCACTGGAAGAGGCAAGAAGAGTTAACTGTCTTGCTGGAGAATTGCCCATTTCTCTGTCTTTCTCTTTTTGCTTACTGACACAGTAGATAAGGTGAGATGTCATCAAAGAGAGGCACTGTTACTTGATACAGATCATCCTGGGCGTGGAGGCCAATAGGTCTGTGATACTATGAGATAAACAGGCATTTGTAACTTCCACTTAACTGGGTGCTTGGTCTTCAAATATTCTTACTTTTGGTATGCCATTTCTTGCCTTTGTTTTATATATACCAGAGAGAAACAAGCATTTCCCACTGATACAGAATCACAGAATGTTAGAGGTTGGAAGGGACCTCCAGAGATCACTGAGTCCAAACCCCCTGCCAAAAGCACGATTGTCCAGGGTAGTCCACACAGGAATGCATCCAGGTGGGGTTGGAAAGGCTCCAGAGAAGGAGACTCCACAGCCTCTCTGGGCAGCCTGCTCCAGGGCTCTGCCACCCTCGTTGGGAAGGAGTTCCTCCTCATGTTGAGCTGAAACCTTCTCTGTTCAAGTTTCTCTCCCTTCTTCCCTGGCTTATTGCTGTGCACTGCCCAAAGGTGCTTGGCCCCCTCCACTTGACCCCCACCCCTCAGTTATTGATAGACATTGATCAGATCCCCTCTCAGCCTTCTCTTCTCCGGACTCAACAGCCCCAGTGGTCTCAGTCTCTCTTCACAGGGGAGATGCTCAAGTCCCCTAAGCATCTTTGTGGCTCTCCCTTGGACTCTCTCCAGCAGGTCTCTGTCTCTTGAACTGGAAGCCCAACAGCGGACACAGTATTGCAGGTGTGGTCTCTGCTGGGGCAGAGTACCTCTTGCTGCTTATTATATGTTTTGAGTTTGTTATTACCTTTTCACCTCTCTTTATATTTGAGCAAATGTGTTTAAATTATCCTCTGGGGTTTTTTTTTCTGATCTCCCTCAACCTTTCATTTCAGGAAATACCCCAAGCTAAACTGATGTTTAGCCAGAGATCTCACATAGAGAACTAAAGTGTGGTAACTGAGGGGGAAAAAAGTATTGTACAGTGAAGTGCTTTAGGCCACTGTATGTGCTGCTGTTTGGCATCTTTTTGATCTGAGTGTTGCTTTTCATCAAACTCATAAGAGTAATCTAAGGAGGAAAGTGCTGCATCTGTGTGAGTAGGAATGAGACTGAGAAAATAATCTTTCTTGTGAAGCCTGGAGTGAAAAAGATCAATAGGTTGTACGGTTTTATTCTTCAAGAACAAAGAAACGAAGAAGTCCTCATGCTGCCTCTTCCTTTTCTTCTAGAAATCTGGGTCCTGTCTAGCCAGGAAGCTGTTGATGAGGCAACATTAAGGGCATGCTAGTTTGGACTTAATTTAACTACAGTGGCCAGTATCTTGAGCAAGGTGCAGTCTTGCTCACTGAATGTACATCCTGCTTATAGCCAGAGGCAAGATCTTAAGACACAGTTTGCAAGTACTTCCTCTTTCCAAAGACAGCTACATCCACTTGAAAACACTTGTATTTTCAGGTAATGGAGTTCTCCCATTATGTAATTTTATTGTGGACTACTTTTTGAATTAAATTCAGTGATGTACATTCCATGGAGAAAAGCTGAATGCTCTGAATCTGCTGCAATAGTGGAAGTGAGAGTAAGGAACCATTCACAGCCTCACCTGCAGAGAGTGGAAGCAATAGATAGCAACTTTAAAAGAGCCATGTGCAGAGTAAAGTGGGAGCACTCTAAGCCATGTGGAAATACAGGACTGTGGTTTCATAAAGGATAAACTTGTTTCTCTGCAACAGTCAGGGGGGACTGAGAAGTCATGCTCTCCCTCTGGCTTTTCTCAAAAGTAGAGATTTGATTTTTTTTTTTTCCCCCCATATATTTAACTTGTTGGAAGTGAAACTCTTCTTCATTAAAAGGCTTAGGATGTAGTAGTAACACTTCCTCAGGTACTTTGATGATTGTCATAGTCTCAATAATGTGCCATTTCCTATTTGGAAAGGTCTTCTCATCCAGATCTTCTGAGCCAGTTCTAAATTTCAGTGTGTTGTCTGCTACCTTCTCAAAGTGATTGTTTGATTTGACATATGGCAAAGTAAGTCTTAATGTGCAAGTTTCTCCAGGAAATGGCAAGCTTTGGAGATGCAGAGGAACTGCTAAGTATGGTCTAACCAAGAACTAGGGTGATCATAAGAAGATTCAAATGGACTCTCGTGGAGGAGACTAGCTTAACTGTCATTCATTTGATAACTGAAGATCTAGTCCCTGTAAGAAAAAAAATGGTGTGGGGATGAGTGTAATTCAAATCCATTGGGTTAAAAGTACTCAGCTTTTTGTGTAGGTGTCATTGTGAGCTCAGGTTTGCAAGTGTGAGTTGCTGACCTTTGGGTTCCTGCTCAAAACTGTCACATTTCTCCCTTGCTTCGAACTTCCTGACCTATTAATCAAGACCTGGGGCTGTCTGAAGATGCCTTAGTTGCTCACAATGCAGGTGCAGAGTTACTGTAGGTCACCACTTAGCATGTTAAGATAAGCCAGCATTCACAGTATCACCAAGGTTGGAAGAGACCTCAAAGACGAGTCCAACCTGTCACCACAGACCTCGTGACTAGACCATGGCACCAAGTGCCACATCCAATCCCCTCTTGAACACCCACAGGGATGGTGACTCCACCACCTCCCTGGGCAGCACATTCCAATGGCTAACAACTCTCTCAGTGAAGAACTTTCTCCTCACCTCGAGCCTAAACTTCCCCTGGCACAGCTTGAGATTGTGTCCCCTTGTTCTGGTGCTGGTTGCTAGAGAGAAGAGACCAACCCCTTCCTGGCTACAAGTACCTTTCAGGTAGTTGTAGAGAGCAATGAGGTCACCCCTGAGCCTCTTCTTCTCCAGGCTAAGCAACCCCAGCTCCCTCAGCCTCTCCTCACAGGGCTGTGCTCCAGACCGCTCCCCAGCCTCGTTGCCCTTCTCTGGACACATTCAAGTGTCTCAATGTCCTTCCTATACTGAGGGGCCCATTTTAGTTGGGGTTTGGGGTTTTTTTGTGTTCTTGGTTGGGTTTTGGTGGTTGTTGGGGTTTGTTTGGGGTTTTTTATTCATTTTTTTCCTGTTTGGTTGGGTTTGGGTTTTTTGTTGTTTTGGGCTTTTTTTGGTAGTGGTTGGGGTTTAGGTTTATTTTGGGGTTCTTTTTGGTGGAGAAGGTTGGTTGTTGATTGGGGGGGGTATTATCCTTGTCTGAAGTGACAGTTTAGCAGTTGCCTCGTAAATAACCAAGTTGTGTGTGCATCTGCATAAAGGCAGGAGTGTGGAGGTCAGCTTCTACAGCTGTCATCTTCTAGTCAAGGTATGTTGGTGAGTTGGCTGTTCTTCAGTTGCTACCATCCCTATGCTCAAGATGCTGCTGCCTTTCAGCCAGGAGCAGAACAGGACGCTCTGCTGAAGTTTCAGCAACTTCAGTTAAGCATTTCAGACGTTTTACAGCCCTGCCTTTTTCAGTGGATTCAGCTAATAAACTGTGAAAGGGAGCAGTTAAGGTTGCACCTCCGTTATTGCAGCGGTAGCAAAACCGGGTGGCAGAAGATGGTTGTTACTGCTGGGTGTTTGTCTGTGCTTTATTTCAGCTTACCCTTAGAACAGATGTCTCAGGCCTTAACAAAAGGACTGTTTGTGAAATTAGGCATAATTTGGGTGACTCCCAGAGATGTTTGCTGCTCACGTTTGAGCACCATGTTTCTATTAGGGAAGTATTGATTGCAAGGTCAAAACAGGCGTGAGTTACAATTACTGGGGACTTTGCTGGTGTGGTTCATCTATCATGGAAGAACTAATTTTATTCCTCTTAATGAATGGTAGTAGCTAGTGTTTCCAGTTTGCATAGAATCAGTGTCCTTTCAACAGACAGAACTTCTGATCTTAATTAAAATGACATATGGGACTCGGTAACAATGCTTTCATCCTACCAGCCTGGTTTGTAAGAGAATTGCTGTAAATCACACTGTGGAAGGATAATTTGTATACAAAGGGCTTACACTAGCCTGTCTTAAATGACTAGTAACAAAAAAGATCATATAATGATGAAGGAAATCTCTCTCTCTGTGACTTGAAGATACAGAATACAGAATTAAGCTGGTTGGAAAAGACCTTTGAGATCATTGAGTCCAACCTATCACCCAACACCATCTAATCAACTAACCCATGGCACTAAGTGCCTCATCCAGTCTCATTTTAAGCAATTCCAGGTGATGGTGACTCCACCACCTCCCTGGGCAGCACATTCCAATGGCAAATCACTCCTTCTGTGAAGAATTTCTTCCTCACATCCAGCCTAAACCTGAAACCAAACTTTTAATAACGAAGGCAGTGCAAGTAATGATGCTGTGTGTGCAGGCTCTGGCATTGCCAGGGGTGTATATGGGGTGTGGGGAAAAATAGACAGGGGGGGCAAAAATTCAGATAGTATTGGGGTTGCAGTTGAACTGAGCCCTGCCTTCTGTCTGTGGAAGGAAACCTGATACAAGGCTTCACTGGTTCAGCAGCCAGCGTCACAATCAGAGCAGAGCTAAGATTGCCAGTTGAGCAGATATCACGTGGAATTTGAAGCTAGGTCTTGTTTCTGCAACAGAAATTAAGCTGCCTTTCTCCAGCCAGCTGGCACCCTTATTCTTGAAGTAACTTTCAAACTGTACATGAGTGCATTTTGCCTCTGAAAATTCCTGTGCTGTAACTGCAGTCCTGCTGATTCTAACCTTTTTTGTAGCTTGAATGATATTTACTCCAACAATTATGGGGGCAAACAAATGCTGCTATCTGCTTTTTATCAGAAGGAATGCATATCAGGTAAATTATGTTGGGTATACCATGATGTGGCTGTCTGTTGACTGGTTGAAATTTAGAGGTAAATAACTCTCTGTGATGACTGTAGAGCCAAATTCACAGCAGTAAATTGCTGCCTCAGTTCTACAAACTTGCTGAACATTCAGCACATGTGTAGCAAGATGTCTTAATGTGGTAGTTAGGCATTTTCCCCCTCTATTCCACTCTGGTGAGACCTCATCTTGAGTCCAGGTGTGGAGCCCCTACTACAGGAAGAATCTGGAGGTGCTGGAAAGTGTCCAGAGAAGGGCCACGATGATGATCAATGGGCTGGAGCTGCTCTCCTGTGAGGATAGGCTGAGAGAGTTGGAGTGGTTCAGTCTGGAGAGAAGGCCCCGAGGAGACCTGATTGTGGCCTTCCAGTATCTGAAGGGGGCTACAAGAAAGCTGGAGAGGGACTTCTTAGGGTGTCAGATAGTGATAAGACTGGGGGGAATGGATCCAAGCTGGAGGAAGGTAGATTCAGATTGGATGTTAGGAAGAAGTTCTTACCCATGAGGGTGCTGAGACACAGGTTGCCCAGGGAGGTGGTGGAAGCCTCATCCCTGGAGGTTTTTGCAGCCAGGCTGGATGTGGCTGTGGGCAACCTTGATCTAGTGTGAGGTGTCCCTGGCCATGGCAGGGGGGTTGGAACTGGCTGATCCTTGAGGTCCCTTCCAGCCTTGACTATTCTCTGATTCTCTGAGTTTAATATACTTGTAATATTTCTAAAAATCAGAGTGGCTTGCTTTTGTATTAATTATCTGCCTGGATTTTTTTTTTACAAGCATAAAAAAACCAAATCATTTGTAGTTCAGTTTGTTCAGGAATTCTGAGGTGATAGTTTTTGCTGGAAGTCTGCTGCACAAGCAAATTTCACGGGAGACAGTGGCTAACTTACAGAAACAGGCAGAAAAGACAAACCTATGGCAAACAGTCATCAGAAGAACAACTGATACATGCTGCAAGCCCAATTTAGGCTTGAATATAAGCTTAGGTTTTGTAAAGGACTCCAAATCTGAATTGACACATTGGAGTTTTTGCACATAGTTGAAACTTGAACTCAGTAAGTGTTAAAAGCACAGCAGTTTTTAGGAGCTTATGAAAGTTCATTACATCACTGCTTTGAAACGACTTCTTACACTTCCTATGGAACAACTGCAAGTTGCACATGCTTGTTAGCTTCTCACATTGGAAGGCTTTCATCTTGAGGTATCAGTGGCTTTAATCAGGCCAGTTTTCATCCTTAGAACATGCATTAAGTTTGTTCAGGAAAACAAACCCGGGGTTTATTCAGTTACATTAATTATAGAAAGCAGCCATAGAACCACAGAGCATTAGAGGTTGGAAGGGACCTCCAGAGATCACTGAGTCCAACCTTCCTGCCAAAAGCAGGATCACCCAGAGTAGTCCACAAAGGAATGTATCCAGGCAGGTTTTGAAAGTCTCCAGACAAGGAGAATTCCACAACCTCTCTGGGCAGCCTGTTCCAATGCTCTGTCACCCTCACTGTAAAGAAGTTTCTCCTCACATTGAGGTGAAACCTTCCATGTTCAAGTTTGTCTCCCTTGTTCCCTGGCTTATTGCTGTGCACCACCCAAAAGAGCTTGGCCCCCTCCACTTGACCCTCAGCTATTGATAGACATTGATCAGCTGCCCTCTCAGCCTTCTTTTCTCCAGACTCAACAGCTTCACAGTTCTCAGTCTCTCTTCATAGGGGAAATGCTCAAGTTCCCTAATCTTACAAGTAAGCTCATGTTAGCTGCTCTGTGGAAGTCATGCCTGCATGCAATGTTAATTGAGGTAGTTCCCTTCAGTGAAAGGAAGGAAACTTGCTGAAGCTGTCTCTGTGGGTAAGTGTCCCCGTGGGCAGTTGAAGGAGCACCTTAAACCTTGGTGCCGTGTTAGTGCTGCAGTAACTTGTTTTCAGGCCTCTGCCTTTTTCTGAAGTGGCTAGTATAATTCCATGTCGCTGGATAAGCTCAATCACCCAAACAGCTTTTTGAAAATCCTCTGAAGATTCTCTGGCATCAGTTAAAGTATTTGAACAAAAATGAAGAGGTATTTATATCTAAGCCCAGAAGAAATACCTGTCCAGTTGACAGAATCCTTGTTTGGCAGGACAAGCTATCACAACCAGGTGAAAACTAGAAACACAAACTGCTCCTAGCCTTGTTTGCCAAACAGTTGACTTGCTTCCAAAGAGCCTACATTAGTAATGAAATAGGCTCTGCTTCCAGGAGTCTTGAGTAGAAAAGCTTTTAATTAGATCCAATCAGTCTTCTCCTGTGTCTTCAGAATCAATTTCTGAATCATGTTCTCTACATGTAAGTGTGGAAGTCAGCTCTAGAGTGTTTTAGGGTGGGTGGGTGGGTTGGCTGGGTTTTTAATAAGATATGCCACTTACCCTTTTTGAGTAACCCTGGAGTTGCTTAATTCCTAAAAGCATCTAAAAGTTGGTGAAAATTAACAGCTCTCCTCTTTGGCTTAGGTTGTCAAGGTGCTGCTCATGCATTGAAATTATTCTGAAAGCAAAACAGAAGAAAAGCCCCAAACACACCCAAAAACCCCCCACCCCAAACCCACAAACAAAAACCTCACCCCCCAAAAACCTAAAGCTTGGATTTGAAGGGTAGGAATTTAGGAGTTCCCCCTTACATGCAAGCAGTTGGGAAATACTAGGAGCAGGACACATCCTCTCTTCTCTAACTGCTTCCCTGAAGAAGGGGTTCTAAACCAAGAGACTCAGTGGAGTGTGGCTGGAACAGAACCTTAGAAAGGTTCAGGTTTGGCCATCTGAGACTTCTTTTCTACCCTGAGTGGGAAACATCTTACCTGGAAAGACTTAATCCTTTGGCCTTGCTTGGTTCTGTGACTGCAGTGCAGCTATTTTTCTGAATGCCTGACCACTGTCATCTTGTTCATCTGAGTGCCACTGTCCCCTCTCTGGGCAGCAGTTATTTTTTTGCTTCACTTGTGTTTTTCCCCCCTCTACTGCTAATTGTAAGCAGGAGAAGCAGTCAGGTAGTTTGCTTTATCTGTTATTCTAATGTCTGAAGCTGTATTTGATGATTATTTTTCCCCCCATGCAAACAGTTGAGATGAACTTGGAGTGCTACTCCCAAGGTGGTTTTAACAAAGCATCTCTTTCAGAGAGATAAATGTGCTGGGGCAGAAGGATTATGAACATTTTAGTGCATACACTGCAGCATCACAATACAACCAGAATGCCAGGGCCTGAGCAAGAATCATGGTGTCTGTAAAGTGCTGAATAATCACAATCCCTTCTGAAAGTGATAGTCCCTCCCAGAAGTGTGATCTGTTTAATTCCATACCTGAACAACTAGTTCACATAGCAAGTCTCAGGGGTATCTTCAAGTAATGACTGCATTTAGCTCATGTCTTTGGCCTGGGGCTGAGCTCTACTTACAGCTTCATTTGGTTTAATATCACTGGGAACATTTGGATGATTTGGTTTCTCATTCCTCAGACAATGTAACAAAGTTTAATCAGAAACCAAAATTTGAAGCTGAAAGAGCTGAAACAGAACTAAGTTCTACCCAACAACACCTCCACCAAACCACTTTCCTGTCAAGCTCAGTTACCAATGGCATTTGAACCAGAACAAGAGGACACAGTCTCAAGCTGCGCCAGGGGAAGTTTCAGCTGGAGGTGAGGAAGAAATTAGTCCCAGAAAGATTGGCCATTGGAATGTGCTGCCCAGGGAGGTGGCGGAGTCCCCATCACTGGAGGTGTTTAAAAGGAGCCTGGATGAGGCACTTGGTGCCATGGTTTAGTTGATGAGATGGTGTTGGGTGATAGGTTGGACTGGATGATCTCTGAGGTCTTTTCCAACCTGGTTAATTCTGTATTCTGAAACTTTCCTGACTTTTTCATTGTTTCATTCATTCATTCCAGCTTTTTAGGAAAGCTTTACAAGCAGAGAGTGTGGTTTCTTCATTCAACACTGAAGTTGCGTTTCTTATTCCTCAGCTTTCTTGGCGTTATCACTTTGGTTGTCTTTCTCTGGAGATGTGCTTCAAGACATAGATGAAGGCTGGGTGTCAGGAAGGAAGGGACAGGCTCTGCTTACTTGTGCCCTGGGATAGCACAAGGGGCAATGGATAGAAACTGCAGCACAGGAGATTCCACCTCAACATGAGGAAGAACTTCTTTACTGTAAGGGTCACAGAGCACTGGAACTGGCTGCCCAGAGAGGTTGTGGAGTCTCCTGTGCAACCTGTACTAGATTCTGTGTCCCTGCTCTGGCAGGGGGGTTGGACTGGAAGACCTCCAGAGGTCCCTTCCAACCCCTCTCAGCCTTTGAGCCTGTGAAATTGTTCAAGAAAATGTCTAGGAAGCATTTTCCTTGGTTTATCCTGTAAGGGCAGAAGTGGAAGGCAAGTTCCATATTCACAGCCCTTGACAGATGTGCAGTATTTAAAACACTTCAATTGCAGTGACTCGTCCTGGTTACACAATTTTTTTTTTTCTTCTGCTCAAGCAGGTTTATTCAAAGATCTGCTCATCCTTCAGAGAGAATCCTCATTGGGAAAAGTGTCCAGGTGCATGTGAAGCTCTTGCTTCTCTAGTTTATCAAGTGCTTTAAGAAGTGTGTCACGAATCATAGAATTGTTAGGGTTGGAAGGGACCTCAGGGATCATCTAGTTCCAACCCCCCTGCCATGGTGAAGAAGTGGAATCAAACAGTCACATTAATGCACTAATGCATTGATGTGTGTGTGTGTGTGTGTGTGTTAGGAACAGTAATATAAACAGAACAGCAAGAGAGGCTGGGCAGCTGTGGTGGGTTTAGGACTCTTACATTTCAGGAAGTATGTTGCTGAAACTTCAGTTACTGAAGTGCTCCTGGCAGCTCATGGAAGCAGCCTGAAAGCGAGTTCTCTGCTTCTGAGAGATTGTGTACTTAGGGAGAGCATTAGCATCTAACATATATGAAAGTGTTTCTTGAAGAAGCATAGCTTCCCTTGATTTTTCTATTTCTAGCTAAATCTTGCATTAAAGATCTTCAGAGTTCAGTTATGTCAAATATCTCTGCATATAAATACTTGGCTCAGCTGTTCAAAGCCAGTCCCTGCTCCAATTAAGAGGAATTCTGCAGGCTTCCTATCTTATTCTTTCCCACCTGTATAAAAGACCACAGCTGACAGTATTTTCCTGCCTGAAGAGGGAGGAGCAGAACAATGAAAAAGCAAAGGAAGTTGTCACTGCCCTTGTTCCTTGTAGGTCTGCCACTTTAAATGTAGCCAGCCTTCAAAGCAACATTTCTCTTAAAATAGCCTCCACTAAATAAGGAAACCCAGCTGCTTACATGGTTTGTTTTGTAAGAATAAGTTTAAACTTAGTTGTATTTAGATGTTGGGTGATTCAGTAGGTACTTCTTAACAACTGCCCAGTAAATCTGGGAGGGGTGGGGGGAGGATTTTCCTTATCTGTTGCTCAGTTACCATAGGCTCTTCATTTCTGCTGTGCCCCTTTTGAGTGTTGTACAGCCCTGAGGTTGGATGACTTGGGGAGTACAGACAGGAGGAGTTGGTGCACTTCATTCTAGAAATGCTGGCCCTGTTGGGGTGTAGCTGTGGAATGCTGAGTTGTAGACAAGGAAGCACACAAACCTGTCTCTTTATTTGGATGACTGAGGTGGTGTGATCTAATGATCCTTTTTAACTCCCTCCCAGTTGATGCAAGTGCTTTCTCGTAGTGCTAGTTAGCACAGCCTGCGAGAAATGTTGTGTTTTGGGGGGTTTTGGGGTGCTGTATCAAGGTCTGTCTTGACTGTACAAATGGTTTCATAATTATATATTCTTCCAGCAGTCTTCCAGCAACAGCTTCTCAGGGGCAGAAGGGGATGAAAATGTGAAGTGCAAGGCCAGACTTTCACAGGATCACAGAATTATTGAGGCTGGCATAGACCTCTGAGATAATCAAGTCCGGCCTGTGGCCTACCACCACCACACTGACTGGACCATGTCACTAGTAGAGATGCTGTGTGCACTAAGTCTAGTACCTGGTTTTGAGTGGCTAGATGAGTGCTTTTATTCTTTTTCAGGCAGAAAAGGAAATCCATTAGGAGTTTGAGCTTCCACCTCGGGTTTTATGGCTTGCATCTCTTTCAGCAGTTGAACTCCTTACTTTAATGTCTTGCTTGAGGCTGAATGGCTTCTGCTGTTTCGGCACTGGATGGAGCTGAATACAATATTAGTTCCAGGGAGGAATGTTGTGTCAGTCTGAAAAGTAATGTAAGAGCATGACTGAAGTTTAAGACTCAACCCGTCTGTACAACATGCAATATGAGCAAATGAGCCTGAGCTGGAGGAGAGTCAGGTCAAGCTAGTTGGGAATCACTGGAAAGTCAAGTTCAGTCAGATCAGAGCCCTACCTCAGTCTGTGCTGCCAACATGCATTCTGGTCAGGGAAGAGATGTGTTAGGCTTTTATTACACCAAATAGCATGGCAGACTGCAGTGTCCTGAAGCAGCTCCTAGCTTCGTGGAGGTCATGGGTTGACTTCAATCTGCTGCTGATACTCAGTACAGTGCTGCTGTCATGCCAGCTTCAAAATGGAAGTGCTGGCTGGAGCTAAGTATTATGGGGATTGGAGTTTAGAGTGTAAGATGAGAGGGTTTCCTGTTCCAGTTGCTGCTTTTGGGTTTGGGGTGTTTGTGACTTTTCTGCTGGGTGGGCTGTGGGTTGGGGGGTGGGGGAAGGTCGCTGGCTTCTGCTGCTGCTTCTGCGTTTTTGCTGTGCTTTCTGCAAACAGGATAAGCTGATTGTGCATCTTACCATCTCTTTGAGCTGTCTTTATCTCAACCCAGAACATTTTTGTTTTCTTTTGGGGTTTTGTTTTAGGTTTCATTTGTTTTATGTGTTCCTTTCTCTCCCATCTGTGTGGAGGGGATGTTTCTGAGAGCAGGCTGTGTTAACCCAGGGCCAGGGACTGGTGGCTTCTCTGCTGAGAAGGAGGTAAAGACATGTAACCAGGAAAGTTTTCTTGGGAAAGGTCTTAGGAATTTTTTTCTTTCCTGTTAGAAAACAGTAAGAGGAAGGTGAAGTGACATCATCAGGACTGCTGCTCAAAGCCAGTGAGGTGGTACATCTTAAGTGGAAGCAGAGGATAGATGGTGTTTCTGCTGCATGCTCTTGAGAGATGCCCAAGTTAGCTTTTTTAAAGTATTTTGGAGACATAGAATTGTCAGGGTTGGAAGGGACCTCAAGGATCCTCCAGTTCCAACCCCCCTGCTGTGAGCAGGGACACTTCACACTAGAAAAAGGCTGCTCAGAGCCACATCCAGCCTGGCCTTCAAAACCTCCAGGGATGAGGCTTCCACCACCTCCATGGGCATCCTGTACCAGTGTCTCACCACTGTCAGGGGGAACAACTTCTTTGTAATGTCTAATCCAAATATCTCCTCCTCTAGCTTGGATCCATTCCCCCCAGTCCTGTCACTCCCTGACACCCTCAAAAGTCCCTCCCCAGCTTTCTGTAGCCCCCTTCAGATACTCAAAGGCCACAATAAGGTCTCCTCAGAGCCTTCTCCTCTTCAGACCGAGTAACTCCAACTCTCTCAGCCTGTCCTCACAGGAGAGGAGCTCCAGCCCTCTGCTCATCCTCGTGGCCCTTCTCTTGGTCTGTGTTTCCAAGATGCCATGATCACACTACCTGATGACTGACCAACACAGAGATTCCCAAGCTACCTCTATGCTGTATAGGCATGGGTATATAAAAAAGGTTACTGGGTGGTTTTGGTGAGTTAAGAAGTAACTGTGGTAATGACAAGTTGTTGTGGAGAAAGAGGAAGTCTCCCTGTGTCATTAGTATTCACATGGCTTGTTTCCCAAGCTTGGAGGGGAGGACAGAGAAACATTTGAGTGTGTTGCAGTCTGGCTCTGTCACATCTTCAAATGCCTTCAAAAAGCTTTTTACTTAGGTGCTTTAGAGATTAAGTATCGTGGCTAACCAAGCTGTAATTGTGTGTTTACATACATGCTTTACTTATGTACCACCACTTAAAGCAGTGAAATTGGCTGCAGAGTGTTGTACAGTAGTGGGTTATATAGAACTGAACTTCCAGTGCTGGATCTGAAAGAAGCTTTGGCTTGCATTAAATACCTGAATCCCTCTTTGACAGCCAAAATGGAATTCACAGTCTCTTAGTAAAACCAAGTTGTTAGCTTGGTTCCAAATCCTGCAGGATTTGGGGTTTTCTTCAAGGAAGTACAGAACATTCAGTAAGAGCGAGCCCCAAATCACTCAAAGCACGGAGCAAACCAGATATTGGGTACATGCTGCTGAAGTTCTGTTGCTTCTGAATTTCTGTCAGCCTTCATTATTGACATTTCCTTACTTACTTGCTAACTTCAGACTGAAGCATTCAGCTTAAACTGTTCTTACAAATTGCTGCAGTTCACCCAGATTACTGCACTCGAATTTCCCCTACACCCACTGCCTTTCTGTCATTTTAGTGACACCTTGCCAAAAATAAAGGCATAACTGAATGTTTGTTTTAAAGAAGTGACAGGTAATGTAGTTGCAGGCTTAACTTGTCGTGGGTTTGAAAGGTGTGTTTCAGTGCAGCTAAGACACAATCCTCTCTTCCTGTTCTTTGTGGAAAGGGTGGACAGCACAGAGGATTGTGGAGCTAGCCAAACATTTACGGTGGTGCCAAACAGATGCAGCTTGAGGTGTGAGTGGTGGTGGTGGTCCATGCTGCAAAACAAATCTGTGTAGGGAAGGAAACCTAATTCCTTAATTCAGGAGTGAAAACATCTTCTATTAAGTATGAAAATCACTGAAGCTTCTCAGGATGTACCGGTCACAGAAGTCTGCAGAGAGCTCCTTTGCTGGACATAAGGTTGTTTCATGATGGCTTGGCTCTTGCCATCCTTATGCTCATGGAAGGTGCAAGGAGCAGTTTAGATAAGCTGAAAGATTGTTAGGTGTTTGCAAGAAGAAAATCAAACAGGAACTAGCCTCTTGCTTGCTCAGTCTTTTGACCGTGGTGAATTATACAGAATACAGAATTAACCAAATTGAAAAAGACCTTTGAGATCATCAAGTCCAACCTATCCCCTAACACCATCTCATCAACTAAACCATGGCACTGAGTGCCTCATCCAGGCTCTTTTTAAACCAGCTCCAGGGATGGTGACTCCACCACCTCCCTGGGCAGTACATTCCAATGGCCAATCTCTCTTCCTGGGAAGAATTTCTTCCTAACATCCAGCCTAAACCTCCCCTGGTGCAGCTTGAGACTGTGTCCTCTTGTTCTGGTGCTGGTTGCCTGGCAGAAGAGACCAACCCCCACCTGGCTACAACCTCCCTTCAGGGAGTTGTAGAGAGCAATAAGGTAATAAGGTCTCTCCTGAGCCTCTGCTACTCCTGGCTAAACACCCCCAGCCCCCTCAGCTGCTCCTCATAGGCAATCTCTGATGGCAAAGTTGGACACTGCCACAGAGGTGTTCTGATATTTGTGTAAATCACCTGAGCATTTTGTGCTAAACACCAAACAGATGGTGTGATTCCAGATGTGCTGTGAGATTGCTGCTGTTGAGAAGGGTCTGTCTTTCTTTACTCTGACTGTCTTACCTTCTACAAGCACCTGTGTTGGTTTCCCTGCACATCCCCTCTCCTGCAGGCTCCAAGTTATTTGCCAGTTGGGGAGGGTTTTGTCTTTCTGCAGTAGCAGAGAAAGGGAGTGAATGGGTGACTTGATAAGAGCTGGAGCTCCTACAGAAAACTTACTGAGACCTTCCTCCCAGGGCAGAAGTAGTAGTCCTGTTAGCTCTGTTGATAGAAGGACTACAAGATACTGGGGGGGGGGGGGAGCAGCATGACCCAAAGACATGTCCAAAAATCTGTGGCCCTTGTTTTTGTGGGCCACTTGTCAACACAGACAAGCAAGCAGGTCTGCAGGCTGTAGGCAGCCCCACTAGCTAGTGTTGAACAGGGAGTCTCAAAAGAGTATTTTCAGTTGCCTCCAGTTATTTATGAAACTACAGCTGTGGTTAGGTAGCTAAACATAATCAACTTTTAGACTTCAGAAGGGATGGGTTTGAACACAGGCTTCTGGGATCCTGCTGGCCTCTTTGGAAGATGGCTTGGTGGGAAGAGGTTGGTTTAGTCTTCTTACACAAGTTTGTCTCTTTTGTTTAGCATTGAAGTGTTTCAGAATGAGCAAATGCATGCTATCTCCTCTTGGATAAGGAGTTTCCTATCAGCAGTAACTGTTAGCTTTACTGCAGCAGGTTTTATTCAGTATTTCTTCCTGTGAGAACAGTAATGAGGGAGAGGAAATGCTGCATCTGGTGGTTTGCAGCCCTTTATTGTAGCTGGATTAAGAGCTGATAGCTTAAAAATGGCCACTGTATTAAAAATTAACCAAGGCCTTTTATCAAGCACTGCTTGGTGAACTGAATTACAGTGCCATGGTTGTACTTATTGTGTACAGATCAAACTCTGGGGCTGTAGCTGCAAACTTTGGATGTTATTTCAAGTAAATGACACTAAAGAGATGCTGTTGCCTGAAGGTTCACATTTGTGTTGGGTTGGTTGGGGTTTTTTTGTGTGTTGGCATGCTGATGCTTTTAGCTCTTCAGATGTCTCCAGTCTCCTCTGATGTATGTCAGCCCATATAAACAAAGTCATTTACATGTTTGTGTGTCTGTACAGATAGGAATTTGCAAAAACTTGTGTGATGTGAAAGGAGGTTGGGTATGGATGAGGAGAGGATGGAGGAGCTGTGAAATTCAAGAGACGTGGCTTATCATTATTACATCAGTGCCATAAGTAACAACCATTAGCAGCTGTTCAGCCAATAATCTGTTGAGTACTGTGAAAGCAGTGAGTGTAAAACTGCAAGCTCTTCAGGCATCTCTGTGGCTTTGGGGAATACTTCTTGTGGTCTGATTTTGCAAAATGTGTTGTGCAAGCAACTTCTGAGTGAAGGAAAGATGGTAAGAAACCTGGGAACTACCTTAATGTTATGAACTTGTTTGCACAATTAAGAGGTTTTTGTGTGTTTCTGGAAAACATTGTGAGATGGAACTGTACTCAGCACTGGTTAGGCCACACCTTGAGTACTGTGTCCAGTACTGGGCTCCTCAGTTTAAGAAGGACATTGAGACACTTGAAGGTGTCCAGAGAAGGGCAGCAAGGCTGAGGAGGGGTCTGGAGCACAGCCTTGTGAGGAGAGACTGAGGGAGCTGGGGTTGCTTAGCCTGGAGAGGAGGAGGCTCAGGGGAAACCTCATTGCTGTCTACAACTACCAGAAGGGAGGTTGTAGCCAGGTGGGGATTGTTCTCTTCTCCCAGGCCACCAGCACCAGAACAAGAGGGACACAGTCTCAAGCTGTGCCAGGGGAAGTTTAGGCTGGAAGTGAGGAGAAAATTCTTCCCAGGAAGAAAGATTGGCCATTGGAATGTGCTGCCCAGGGAGGTGGTGGAGTCCCTGTCCCTGGAGGTGTTCAGAAAAGGCTTGGATGTGGCACTTGGTGCCATGGTTTAGTGGTCAGGAGGTGTTAGGTATTAGGTAATAGGTTGGACTTGGGGATCTCTCAGGACTTTTCCAACCTTACTGATTCTATGAAACGCACCTGACTGGATGGTATGCTGCAATCCAAGTAATTGGCCTATCAACTGGAGTCAATTTCTTGAAGGTCTCTTCTGACCTGGTTTATTCTATTCCATGCCTGACTCTTCCTTGAAGTAAATGAGAGATTAGTCCATCCAGAGGCCTCTGAGGAAGTGCTATGTACACATGGGTGTGAGCAGTTTTTCCAGATACTGGTGCATGTTGTTTGAAACACCTCTGATGTTTTGGCAGAGAATCTTACCCTATCCTTGCCTTTTCTCTGGCTTCCTGCTTCCCAGGATGTAAAAATCCATTTAAAACCACTTTCCAAGTCAATGCTGTCCAGTTCTGTAGTTGAGATTAGAGAACACATGAGTAATGGGTCTTCATTATGTGTTAAAATCCTGGTAAGAAGACAACCTGGGTGCACTTCATTTGTGCTAGATGAAAATTGTTGCATTGTTCAGCAGTTACTGTGTCTTGAATAAACATCCAGCTTTCCCCTAGCCTGTAATAATTGAAGTGACATCCTGCTTCTGTTATGCCTGGTTATAGGGGTGTACCTCCTGCATTTATCAGTTCAAATCAATATTTAAGTGCTCATGGCTTGGTTTATATATCTGTATATGTACAATCTTAGGGTGGCTGTAGAAATGCTGAAATAGTTGTCCTGTTGATCAATAATGTGGTCAATAATTTATTGTGTGTTTCAGGTATTGAGGGTGATTTATCTCTTGCATCATGCGTGAATACAAGCTAGTGGTCCTTGGTTCTGGAGGTGTTGGAAAGTCTGCTCTGGTAAGTAATTAGTGAGGCAGTTGAGTGCATTTTCTTTGGCTTCTCACATGTTGTTTCTCTAGTACACTGCTTACTAACCCATGTTTCTTTCATGTGCACAAATAAACAGAGGTAATGACTGCTGAGGGTTCCTGCCTCGAGCAGGTCTGTGCTGTGCTTTGGGTGAACCCACCTCGTTCATCGGCGCACTCTCACTTGCTGCTGGTTCTGTAGGGGATTGGCTGATGGTGGTTGGTCAAGTCTTTGCCTGTCTTACACAGTGAAGTGCATAGCCACAGCATTGTGCAAGGCCTCTGTCTTCACAGAATGTTAAGGGCCAGAAGGGACCTCAAAAAAGCATGTAGTCCAACCCCCCTGCCAGAGCAGGATCACCTAGAGCAGATCACACAGGAACACATCCAGGTGGGTCTTGGATATCTCTAGAGAAGAAGGCTCCACAGCCCCCTGGGCAGTCTGGTCCAATGTTTTCACCCTCACAGTGCAAAAAATTTTTCCTCATGTTTACGTGGAACTTCCTTCACCCCTAGGTCTGTGAGTAATGAAAGCTGCTTCACAATAACTTGGTCTGCCTGTGTCTGGCCTTGGTAACTTCTATCTCTAGAAATGTCTTCAGAGTGCAGTTTGCTGAATGTTTGACAGCAGTCTCTAAAGCACTCTTTCTTTTAATGCAAGTAGAGATTTGCATGTTCTCTAGGAAATACAACATGTTTTCTCCATCCCTTCTCCAAGCAGCTGTACAGGTAGAGAATTAGAAGCCATTGTTTGCAAATGTTCATGCATGTCAGTGAAATGGTTACAGAAGAGTTTAGCCTGGCCTAGACTGGCACTGGAAAAGTTCACAGAGTATGATGTTCTCAGCCCACCTAAGAACTTTACAACTTTTGGTTTATATTGTGCAGTTTATAATAAAGTAAGGTTTGGAGGTCCACTCTGGCAGCTAAGAAATAGTCTCCTACAAAGTGGTTCCTAAAGCCAAACTTAAATGACAGACAGTGTTAGATTGTGAAAGAACTTTATTCCGTCACTTCTGAATTCTTTATCTTAGTGCAGCATTTCTGGACTTGAACCTGTCTGCTCTGACTTGGCCTCTAAGTCTTGAAGTTCCATCTGACTTGTGCTAAAAACATCCCCCATGTGCTAGGTAGACAGGAATATCTTACTGAGTCTAGCTAAACCTAGTGAATGCTGCTGGTTAGGGTTTTTTAAACTTCAATTCCTGTGCTGGCAGATCACAGGATGTTAGGGGTTGGAAGGGACCTCTGGAGAGCTTCCAGTCCAACCCCACTGCCAGAGCAGGACCATAGAATCCAGCACAGGTCACACAGGAACACATCCAGACAGGGCTGGAAAGGCTCCAGAGGAGACTCCACAACCTCTCTGTGCAGCCTGTTCCAGTGCTCTGTCACCCTTACAGTGAAGAAGTTTCTCAGTTCCTCCTCATGTTGAGGTGGAGCCTCCTGTGCTGGAGTTTCCATCCGTTGCCCCTTGTCCTAAGTAGCAGAAGACACAGTAGTTCTAAATGCAAGCATAAAACCCACATAGCTGTATAGTGTCCTCTTCAGCTAAAAGGCTAATGATGCTTCCAAGAGTTAGACAAACCTTAAGTCAATGCATGCTTTAATTCTTGTGGTCTAAGCAAGAGTGGGTAAAGGAAGATGTGGAGCATTGCTTCATCTAACAGCACTTGCTCACATACACCTAACTGCTTGTTCTCTCTTCTAATTTATTATGTCAGTCACTTAATTTGCCTTCCACAATGTAATGGATAACTGAGTCTACACCTAGAAGAGCCACTTCTCTGCAGTGGCTACCAGGTGTGGCTATGCAAGAAGAGTCTTACAAGAGCTTGGTTTTTTTTGTTGTGTTGCAGACTGTGCAATTTGTTCAAGGAATCTTTGTTGAGAAATACGACCCTACGATAGAAGACTCCTACAGAAAGGTAAATGCAAAAGACCTCTCTGGTGTCATAGAGACTTAATGATAATAAAAACCAGCTTGGAAGAGACCTTCAAGATCATCGTGTCCAGCCCATCAACCAATCCAACCCACCCAAACAGCTAACCCATGGCACCAAGCACCCCATCAAGTCTCCTCCTGAACACCTCCAGTGATGGTGACTCCACCACCTCCCCAGGCAGCCCATTCCAATGGGCAATCACTCTCTCTGTATAGAACTTCTTACTAACATCCAACCTAAACCTCCCCTGGCGCAGCCTGAGACTGTGTCCTCTTGTTCTGGTGCTGGCTGCCTGGGAGAAGAGACCTACCTCTGCTTGTCTACAACCTCCCTTCAGGTAGTTGTAGAGAGCAATAAGGTCACCCCTGAGTCTCCTCCTCTCCAGGCTAAGCAACCCCAGCTCCCTCAGCCTCTCCTCACAGGGCTGTGCTCCAAACCCCTCACCAACTTCCTTGCCCTTCTCTGGACTCCTTCCAGCAATTCAACCTCCTTCCTAAACTGAGGGGCCCAGAACTGGACACAGGACTCAAGCTGTGGCCTAACCAGTGCAGTGTACAGGGGCAGAATGACCTCCCTGCTCCTGCTGGCCACACTGTTCCTGATGCAGGCCAGGATGCCATTGCCTGCCTGGGCACAGTGCAGGCTCATGTTCAGCCTACCATCAACCAGTACCCCCAGGTCCCTCTCTACCTGGCTGCTCTCAGCCACTCTGACCCCAGCCTGTAGCACTGCCTGGGGTTGTTGTGGCCAATGTGCAGAACCTGGCACTTGGATGTGTTCAATCTCCTGCCCTTGGCCTCTGCCCATCTGTCCAGCCTGTCGAGGTCCCTCTGCAGAGCCTCTCTACCCTCCAGCAGATCAACTCCTGCCCCCAGCTTGGTGTCATCAGCAAATTTACTGATGATGGACTCAATGCCCTCATCCAGATCATCAGTAAAGATGTTAAAGAGCACAGGGCCCAGCACTGATCCTTGGGGCACACCACTGGTGCCTGGCTGCCAGCTGGCTGTGGCACCATTCACCACCACTCTCTGGGCTCAGCCCTCCAGCCAGTTCCTAACCCAATGCAGTGTGCTCCCATCCAAGCCATGAGCTGACAGTGCAGGTTGTCAGTTGTTTGAGTCATTGCTTGAAAAAGGAGATGCCTGGGGAGGCTACAAAATGCCAGGTGACTTCAGTTAGTCTAACTTAATTTTCAATCTGAAAGGACTAATTCAAGCCCAGCTGTTTGATGTTTAAGCATAATACCTTAGTAGCTAGTCAGTCAAGAGTGGTAATTTCATTGTCAGGATTGGGAATTTAGTTTCTTAATTATGATAATAATGTTTCTTACTGGTTTGTGTGTGGTTGCACCAGCAGGTGGATTTGCAGATGTATGTTGGAGGTTCTAGGATAATCTGCTAAGAACAACTTCCTGCTCTCCTTTAGAGCGCTGGAGGCATCATACTGTATTCCTCGCAGCTTAACTGATAGCTCGATTCCACTTCCATTAGATGGGCTATTGTTTTATTAATAAGTTAACACAAACCCATCATCAGTGAACAAACACAGTGGCCTGTTAGTTTCTCTCTTCCCATCACCAGCATGACAAGCTGAAAGGTCTGATTCTGTTTGCATCATCTTGAATCTCCATATTGCTCACTCTTCAGTTTCAGCTGAGACTGATTAATATTCCAGGCTAAGATCGTGTACATCTGGACTGCTCTGAAAAGAGTTAACCATTTGGTGAAGCAGATCAGTTTTCAGCTGTGTCAGTTTCTTCTCTGAATTACTTTTCAGATGCATTGATCCTCTGACGTGTTTCACCTTGTAGCCACAAGTGCCAGGGTCTGTACAGGGGAAGCAAGATGCAAAAACCCTAGCTGTGAATGGGCAAAAAGTGCAGGCCCTCCTCTCTCAGCACTGGACTAGATATATAATGGAATAAAGAGGCTGTATCAACAGCTGGTGCAGCTTCCAGCCACCAGAATCTCTTCTGAACAGAGGAAGAATTAGTGAGAGCAAAATGATAATTTCACACTTGTTTTCCTCGACCTCATGGAAATCTGTCTGCTGGAAAAAGCCCACTCTGTGTTAAGCAGGGGCTTCCAGCCAAAGCTACAACTCTTACTAAACAGACAACAACAACAAACCCTGTATGGCTGCTTACTCTCTTCTGCATTAGAGAAGCAGGAATTTCAGACCCTATCCCAGTATTTGGTGCAGGCCTTTGCTGGGTCAGGCCAAATATGTGATGAAAACGATATTCATGAGCTGTGTTAAAGTGAAATGTTTCCTTTCTTACGGATTTACATTCTTCAGGTCACACTAGGCTCAGGATGTTTGCTGGCTGAGTTTTTCCAAAGGCTGTTTCCATGGAGCCTGAAAAAGTATAGCCATCTTAAGAGAGTCTGGCCTATGCTAATTGTCTTTGTATTTTTATCTAGCATAGATCTTAAAATGTTCCTTTGGGGTTTGGTCCTGAAAGGACAAGGTATGAATACATCTCTGTGTTATTTATCTCTGTACTACAGTGTGGCCAACAGGAGGCCCTGTACTCAGCACTGGTTAGGCCACACCTTGAGTCCTGTGTCCAGTTCTGGGCTCCTCAGTTCAGGAAAGATGTTGAGATGCTGGAACGTGTCCAGAGAAGGGCAATGAGGCTGGGGAGGAGTCTGGAGCACAGCCCTGTGAGGAGAGGCTGAGGGAGCTGGGGTTGCTTAGCCTGAAGAAGAGGAGGCTCAGGGGAGACCTTCTTGCTCTCTACAACTATCTGAAAGGAGGTTGTAGCCAGGTGGGGGTTGGTCTCTTCTCCCAGGCAACCAGCACCAGAACAAGAGGACACAGTCTCAAGCTGTGCCAGGGGAAGTTTAGGCTGGAGGTGAGGAGGAAGTTCTTGCCAGCAAGAGAGATTGGCCATTGGAATGTGCTACCCAGGGAGGTGATGGAGTCACCATCACTGGGGGTGTTCAGAAAAGGCTTGGATGTGGCACTTGGAGCCATGGTTTAGTTGTCAGGAGGTGTTAGGTATTAGGGAATAGGTTGGACTTGATGATCTCTGAGGTCTTTTCCAAGCTGGTTGATTCTATGATTCTATATTTGTATGAATGCATCTCTGTATTACTCTCTTTCAAATCAGACAGCTTGTTGAAGTCTGGCTTAAGTCTGGACAACACTTGATGCAGTTGTTTCCTTCCCCTTGCTGGTAGTTGCAGTTCCAACTTGTCTCTTGGTTTGTGTGAGTTCAAAAATGTATAGTTTTGGTAGCTGCAATTCTACACCATGAATGTTAAATCTAGTTTTACAGTGATTGAAGTTGAGAGGATGTGGAACTAAATAATAGAGCATGAAGTCTTGCAACTTGATGCCTTATTTTCCTCCCCAAATATTTCTTCATAAAGAGAATAGAAGTTGCTTCATTAGATGAATAACAGCATATTAAAGTAGTGGTTATTGAAGGAATCTCCATCCCTAGGGGACATGGGAAATACTCCTCTCCCCCACCCTGCAAGCTCACATCTAGTTACAAATGAAAAGCTCAAAAGTTAAAACTACTGGTAGTGTTGTGTCAGGACTAGTTCTGAGTGCCCATCTGCCAACTAGGAACTTTAAATGCAGGTGCAATCAAGGGAAGTGTACCAATAGCTTGAAAGAAAGGGGAAAAAAACCCCAAATCAGTAATAAAAATACCAAAAAACCCAAAACAGGATCACAAGATGTCAGAGGTTGGAAGGGACACAAAGAGATCATCAAGTCCAACCCACCTGCCAGAGCAGGACCGTACAATCTAGCTCAGGTCACAGAGGAACACATCCAGACAGGGCTGGAAAGGCTCCGGAGAAAGAGACTCCACAACCTCTCTGGGCAGCCTGCTCCAGTGCTCTGGGACCCTCACAGTGAAGAAGTTCCCCCTTGTGCTGAGGTGGAGCCTCCTGTGCTGCAGCTTACATCCATTGCTCCTTGTCCTATCACAGGGCACAAGTGAGCAGAGCCTGTCCCCTCCCTCCTGACTCCCAGCCCTCAGATATTGATAAGCATTTATTAAATCCCCTCTAAGTCTTCTCTTCTCCACACTAAACAGCCCCAGGTCTCTCAGCCTCTCCTCACCAGGCAGTGCTCCAGTCCCCTAATCATCCTCACAGCCCTCTGCTGGACCCTCTCCAGCAGATCCCTGTCCCTCTTGAACTGGGGAGCCCAGAACTGAGTGCGGTACTCAAGATGAGGTCTCAGCAGGTCAGAGTAGAGGGGGAGAAGAACCTCCCTGCATCTGTTGGACACAGTCTTCTCAATGCCCCCCAGGATCCCATTGGCCTTCTTGGCCACCAGGGCACATTGCTGTCCCATGGATAATTTGTTATCCACCAGCACTCCCAGGTCCTTCTCCACAGGGCTGCTCTGCAGCAGATCACCTCCCAGCCTCTGCTGCTGCAGTTTATTCCTCCTCAGATGGTAGGCCTCTGCATTTGTCCTCTCCAGTCTGTCCAAGTCTTGCTGGAAAACAAATAAGAAATCCCCCACAGGAGAAGAACTCTGAAATAGGAAGCCTGATCAGTTTCTGCATCAAAACCTATTTTGCTTTTGCATGTTTTTCTAAGGTCAGTTTCCTAACTGGTGTCACTGAAGCCTTGCTTTGGAGACACTATTCATAGGGCTTTCCTTGGTTTATTGTTTGCTGTGTACTATTTATTCCCTTGTTTGCTCTTGAATCAGCATTAGTATGCCAGCCCAGCTGTCTAGCTTTCACCTATACTTCCACTCTCTGACTGATCCCTAGTTGGGTGAGTTGCTGATCACCATTATTACAAATTTAGCAGCCTCTTTTTTCTTTCAGTAATCAAAAATCCCTAATCACTTTGCAGAGTGGTACTTGGCTGCTGCTGCTGCTGCAAATGGCACCAGGGCTCTTTGAAAGGCTTCCTCCTGCTGTTTTCAAAGTGGATATCCACATAAACTTCTTAAGCCATTATGTTGCTTGATGCATTATGAATTTGCTTATTAAAATCACATCATTCCTGGTGCCTTTTGGGGGGGGGGGGGGGAGGGGAGAGTTGCAAGAGAGGAAAAATTCTAACCACATCTCTTTTGTGTTTTCTTGACAGCAAGTTGAAGTAGATGCTCAACAGTGTATGCTTGAAATCTTAGATACTGCAGGAACGGTATGTAAACCCCTACAAGACTGCTGTACCTTGTTAAAACCATCACAGGCTGCAGGGAGGTAAAACACTGACATGTTTCCTGCCTCATCCTCTCAAAGGGTTATTTGGGTCAGTTCACTGGGATTTAGAGGATGTTCTTTAACCTGCTAGCATTTAAACAAAACTTGGGAGTGTTGCAGCAGAAAATGCAGTGGGAATTCCCTGTGAGCTCTCGTTCTGTCATAGGGGAAACACAAGCAGGGCACACTTTGAAGAGCTTCTGCTACTGGCTTAAGTTTGTGTTGCCCAGAGGGAAAATTAAGCCTAATAGCTCCTCAGGTTTGGTTTCTGTTACTGTAGAGAATACATGCTTTCTTCTCCTCTGCTTTTCCTTTTGTGTGGGAGATGTACTCTGACATTGGGATAAAAATAGCATTGCTTTAGTCAGCTTATGGGAACTTGAAGCCCAGGGTTATGCTGACCCTTTGCATACTGATCACGTTTTTCCTCTGACTGAAACCAGTCATTTCCCTCAATGAATGTAAGCTCCAGACCCTTTGGGTGTAACGTGTTCCCTGAAGGCTAACAGTGATCTGCTCCAATAATAACTTACTTCAACTCCCTATTAAAGCAGTGTAAAACTATAGGACAAATGGAGTGGCCATTCTCTCAACAGCAATTGCACTTTCCTCGTCTGACATGCAGCATGAGACTTGGTGAGTGATTGGTCAGGCACGAGACAGGCAAGGCACCAATGTGAGAGAGGCAGATGCTGTTCCACAGTTTTCAAACAGAGAGCATAACGTAGTGCACCAGCCAGTCTTCACATGCAACACCATAGTTGTCACCTAAGTCTAGGAGATGTGACAAGTCTGCTGAGTGTCTCCATTCTCTAGTCAATCTCCTTGAAAGTTAGAGTAGAGTTTAACATGGGAGGGTGCCAAGAGGCTGGAAAGGGATGTATTTACTTCACGGTGCATTTTGAAGACCAAACAGGAGATGGAAAAAAGCTGGTAAGGAGAGATGTGGGAGGAATGTGACTGCTGTAATCTGCAGATTACCTTCTACTCTACCTCTTCTCTCTAGTTTTTGTGACTTTTTTCCCAGGGTACAGCCCTTGGCAATACCTAGATGTTGCTTACCAAGGCCAGATAATGTTGCAAACTTCAGATTTCCTCACAAGCTTTCCACTTGACTAAAATGCACGTAGTGAAACAGCAAAACAACTGGTCAGCTTGAGGGAGGAGGCACCAATAAGTATGTGTGATCTGGAGACTGAGATCTGGCTGTTTGGGCAAGGAAAGCACAGATTGTGACATCTGTATCTGTGTTTCTTTTTTCATTTACAGGAACAGTTTACAGCAATGAGAGACCTATACATGAAGAATGGACAAGGTTTTGCATTAGTATACTCCATCACAGCACAGTCCACATTTAATGATTTACAGGACCTAAGAGAACAGATTCTTCGAGTCAAAGACACTGATGATGTAAGAATCTCCATAAATGCTTCATACTGTAGTTGTCATTACAGGTACTGTCCTGTGTACACTGTCATCAGGTAGCTTCCAGCCTTGTAAGTGACAACCAGCAGATGCATAGTGCAGAAGTGTAACTCTTAAGGCAAGCTAGAGAAACGGGGACTTGTTGTGTAGCATGGAGATAACTGTCTTTTTAATCTCTTCCTTTCATACACTCTGTTTGAAACTGGACATAACCTGATTCAGTAGTGCTGCAGAAAACATCTCTAAAGCAACTCTATCCTGACCTCAATTACCATCGGTGACAGTTTCAAACCCCTTGTGGGCTTTTTCTTTTCCTCTTTGATATGCCTCTGTTCTTAGTACTTTTAATAGCACAAAGTTCTGGTGGAAGGCAGTCCTGCAAGTTTTGAACTTGCATGTTGTGTAGCTTTTATATCTTGTGTGTATTCCTACAAGTGAATTTGGTCATTCTGTTTCCACACAATTTTCCATGGGTGCCTCTTAGCCTCACTTTTTAGCTTCCATAATGCTCAAACATCCCAGTTTGTAATTGAGTAAAACCCCTGAACTTAGTACATTTGTAGGAAGTGACTGTCCCACACCACATCCTGGTCTCCAAACTGGTGACACATGGCTTTGATGGGTGACCACTAGATGGATAAGGAACTGGCTTGATGGCTGCACCCAAAGAGTGGCTGTCCATGGCTCCATGTCCCAGTGGAGGCCAGGGACAAGCAGAGTCCCTCAGGGATCAGTCCTGGGACCTGTCTTGTTCAACATCTTTGTGGGTGCCATGGACAGTGGCATTGAGTGCACCCTCAGCAAGTTTGCTGATGACACCAAGCTGTGTGGTGCAGCAGACAGCTGGAGGAAGGGAGGCCATCCAGAGGGACCTGGACAGGCTGGAGAGGTGGGCACAAGCCAACCTCATGAAGTTCAATAAGAGCAAGGGCAGGGTCCTGCAGCTGGGTGGAGGCAATCCCAGGCACAAATGCAGGCTGGGCAGTAACTGGCTGGAAAGCAGCCCTGAGGAGAGAGACTTGGAGGTGCTGGTGGACAAGAAGCTCGACATGAGCTCTCAGTGTGCACTTGCAGCCCGCAAAGCCAATCAGATCCTGGGCTGCATCAGGAGAAGTGTGGCCAGCAGGGCAAGGGAGGTGATTCTCCCCCTCTGCTCAGCTCTGCTGAGACCCCACCTGGAGTACTGCGTCCAGTTCTGGAGCCCCTATTACAAGAGGGATGTGGAGGTGCTGGAAGGTGTCCAGACAAGGGCCACAGGGATGATCAGAGGGCTGGAGCACCTCTCCTATGAGGACAGACTGAGGGAGTTGGGGCTGTTCAGTCTGCAGAAGAGAAGGCTCTGAGGTGACCTCATTGTGGCCTTCCAGTATCTGAAGGGGGCTACAAGAAGGCTGGGGAGGGACTGCTCAGGATCTCAGGGAGTGATAGGACTAGGGGGGATGGAATGAAGCTGGAGGTGGGGAGATTCAGGCTGGAGGGGAGGAGGAAGTTCTTCCCCATGAGAGTGGTGAAGCCCTGGAATGGGTTGTCCAGGGAGGTGGTCGAGGCCCCATCCCTGGAGGTGTTTAAGCCCAGGCTGGCTGAGGCTCTGGCCAGGCTGATCTAGTGTGGGGTGTCCCTGCCCATGGCAGGGGGGTTGGAACTAGATGATCCTTGTGGTCCCTTCCAACCCTGACTGATACTGTGATACTACTATGACTAGATGATCTTCAGAGGTCCCCTCTTCAAAGCCCTACCATTCAGTGATCAAATTAATTTTGTACACAAAAATCAAAGCATGTGGTATTTAAAACATTAGTCTACATAGTATATTTATGCTGACTAGCAGTTCCTTGGGATTGTATTGTTGTGGGTTTTGGAATCCTGGAATGGTCTGGTTTGGAAGGAACCTCTCAAGGTCATCCAGTCCAACCCTCTCTGCAGTCAGCAGGGACATCCCCAACTAGATCTGGTTGCCCAGAGCCCTGTCCAGCCTCACCTTGAATATCTCCAGGGATGGGGCCCCAACCACCTCCTTGGGCAACCTGTTCCAGTGTTCCACCACCCTCATGGTAAAGTTGTTCCTAACACCCAACTCTCCCCTCAGTCTTGAAAGCCATTCTGTAGTATCAGGAGAAAGATAATGAGCTTCAAGTTGCAACTTCAGTTCTCACCAAGATTTAAATAAAGCTTTTCCTATGCTGAAGCTTAGGTCTGACTTGCTTTCTCACTAGGGTGAAATGAAATGGTCAAAATACTGGAATAGCTTTTTCAACACTTTCAACACTCTTCTCCAAGCTACAGAGCCCTCAGCTCCCTCAGGCTCTCCTCATAAGGAAGATGTTCCAGTCCCTTCATCGGTTTTTGTGGCTCTGTGCTGGCCTCTTTCAAGCACTTCCCTGAGGTCCTTCTTGAACTGAGTGGCCCAGAACTGGACACAGTATTCCAGATGCAGCCTCACCAGGGCAGAGTAGGGAGGGAGGAGAACCTCTCTTGACCTACTAACCACAGCCCTTCTAATCCACCCCAGAATGGCCTTGCCTTCATGGCCACAAGAGCACATTGCTGGCTCGTGGGCAACCTTCCATGCAGAAGGACCCCCAGGTCCTTTTCCCCTTCTCTGCTCTCCAGCAGGTCAGTCCCCAACCTATACTGCTCCATGGGGTTGTTCTTTCCCAGGTGCAAGATTCTACCCCTGTCCATCTCAGCCTAAGTCTGGCTGAATGGCAGCACAACCCTCCTGTGTCAGCCACTCCACCCAGCCTGGTGTCATCACATCCAGGTCATTGCTGAATGTATTGAACAGTGCTGGTGGCAGTACTGACCCCTGAGGGACTCCACTAGACACAGGCCTCTGACTAGACTGTCCCACTGACCACAACTCTCTGACTTCTTTCCTTCAACCAGTTCTCAATCCACCTCACTACCTGATCACCCAGACCACACTGCCTCAGTTTAGCTGCAAGGATGCTGTGGGAGACAGTGTCAGATGCTTTACTGAAATCAAGATAATGCTACCCAGCACAGGATTTCTGAATGTGTAAGAATCTTGTAGTGTGTTCTTCAGAAGACTTCTTGATGCCTTAAATATCTAAAAATGAAATCTCATCAGGTCATGGAGAGGTGAAATGTGCTCAACTGGCAGCATACTGAATCCTCAACCCATTCCCCACACTGCCCTGCCAAGCAGCAGGGAGAAAATGCATTCACACAGACTTGAAGGTGGAAGTATCACACGACTGTCAAGTTTCAGTTTGTCAGAGCTTGATTGCTCTAGAAGTGAGGACCCTGTAAGGATTTAGGTAGAGCTTTAGGTGTGCATGACATTCTTCCTTCTCAGAATGTTCATGATGTCTTTGCTGGTCTTTGGTTTTTAGGTGCCTATGATTCTGGTTGGCAATAAGTGTGACTTGGAAGATGAAAGAGTTGTGGGAAAGGAACAAGGTCAGAACCTAGCAAGGCAATGGAATAACTGTGCATTCTTAGAGTCTTCTGCAAAATCAAAGATAAATGTTAATGAGGTAAGGCTCTTTCTCCTCTGGGAGGGGAGGGGCAGCAGAGGGAGAAGGATGGGACACTGCTCTGGAACCCAAACACCTACAGTTCGTACTGTAAAAGTCATCGTCTGATGGGGAAACTGCATTTGAAACTGCTGCACAGATGGCTTAAGGGCACAGCCAAGGAGGGAAGTGAGCACAGATTTCCAAGTGCTTTGCCCCCTGCTTTTGGGATAAAGACTCTTTCCCCTCTTGAAGTAAAAATCAATTATTTCTACACAAAAAAAAAAGAAAGGGGGGGGTGGGGTTGGGCTTGATGAGCTCTTGAGGTCCCTTTCAGCCTCTAATGTACTGTGATACTGTGACTAAAATTCACTATAATGGACTAAACTGCACCCTGCTAGTGAGAACTTGAGATGTTTATATCAAGGGATGCATTCAGCTTTGGCTTGGGACTTTGCTCACACTACATTGAGTATCATCAGTTCTCAAGTCCTATTCATCTGAATTTGGGATAAACATTTAGAGCGTGTCAAGGAAGAACCAACAATTATGAATAAAATTCACTATAATGGACTAAACTGTACCCTGCTGTTGGGAAAATTGGAGGTGTTTAAGGGCTGCATTTAGCTTTGGCTTAGGTCTTCCCTCACACAATATTGAGTATAGTCAGTTGTCAAGTCCTTTTCATCTGAATTTGGGATAAATGTTACATTTCCTCGTTGCTGTGATCCCTGCCAACTTGAGAATGTATTGCTGCACTGCTTTAAAAAAAATAGCTTTGAGAGTGAGGTCCTTAAAATTCTTTGATCTAAGTTGGTATTAAATAATTTGGGATAGTAAGAACAGAATCTTGTAAGGGTTTTGTCAGAATGAGCACCTTTGGGACAAAAGGTGAGGGGGTGCAAAAGCTTTAGCAGCTGTGCTGGAGTTTACATGTCTGGAGCAGCTTGGGGTTTATGATCAACCCTACTGTTCATTGTGTCTTCTGGAAAACATTGGTGACAGCATCCAGGCAAGTTGGAAGGCCCTCCTAGCAAGACTTGCGTGTTACCCCAAGAGTGTGGTGGTTTTAAATAGAGCTGACACCAAAAATAAGGAATATGTGTTTAATCACTTGGGAATTTATGGAAACCAATCAGTTTGTCTTAGATACAAATGAAGCAGCTTAACTATCTAAAAGGCATATGTTTCATAAGCTAGGACTTGCTTCCATCAAATGCCCCAAGCCCTTGTTGGAGCGTTTGCTGCTTTGCAGACAATGCTTAGGTGACACAGAGATGACTGGAACAATGTCAGTTAGGAACTAAGCAGATGCTGTTTAATTGTATGTAGACTTGTCTTAAATTAGCCTTTCAACACATTCATGTTCTAATTGGGATTCAGGGAGGCTCCATGTGAGAGGCACTCTCAGACAGGAGTTATTTTCTAGGAAATGTTACACTTACCTCCTAGAGAGGCTTCTGAATTAATTCTCTAGACTCCAGTGTCTTTCATGTATCTGAAAAGGCCTGATCTCCTTCAAGTGCAGGAGACCACTGGTGACTGAGCAGTGTGCTTCAGTCACCATGAAAATGTGGACTTAAAACTTCCTGGAACTGTTCTTGAAAATAATAACCTTGGAGTGATTTGAGCTCAGAAGGCAGCTGTGGCCTCTTTCTTGACCTCAGTGCTAAATTGCAAAGTAATAGCATCTAGCAGTTGATCACTCTGGCATATAAGTGTTCAGATCAATTTGACCTTTGATGTCTATCAATATCTGAGGGGTGGGTGTCAAGTGGAGGGGGCCAAGTTCTCTTGGGTGGTGCACAGGAATAAGACAAGGGGCAATGGAGACAAACAATGAGGCCTCCTCATTGATAAACCAAGCCAAAAGGTGTGCTAAAAGGAACCAAGCAAGCTGCAGAGGGTACAGCAAAAATGAGAGAGAGGAGTAATGTGGGGCTGTTGAGTCTGGAGAAGAGAAGGCTGAGAGGGGAGCTGATCAATGTCTATCAATAGCTGAGGGGTGGCTATCAAGTGGAGGGGGCCAAACTCTTCTGGGTGGTGCACAGCAATAAGCCAAGGACCAATGGAGACAACCTTGAACAGAGAAGGGTTCATTTCAACATGAGGAGAAACTTCTTTACAGTGAGGGTACCAGAGCCCTGGAGCAGGCTGCCCAGAGAGGTTGTGGAGTCTCCTTCTCTGGAGCCTTTCCAACCCCACCTGGATGCATTCCTGACTTCCCTGGGTGATCCTGCTCTGGCAGGGGGGTTGAACTGGATGATCTCTGAAGGTCCCTTCCAACTTCTAATGTTCTGTGATTCTGTGACCCAGAGACCACGTAGCTGCAATGTATAGATGCCTTTCCAGTCTGCTTCCTTCAAGGTGGAAAACCCTTGGCAGGCAGTTACCTGAACCAGGAAAACCCCCGGCATTAAGCACACAGTCTGTCTGGCTTTGCGATCACTCAGTGTTTGCAGGGGCTCTTGAGCCACCTGAGTAGCTGACGTGGGCAGATGCAAGGCTTGAGGCTGTGCAGGAAGCTTGGTGTTCCCAGTAACCAATGGACTCATTTTTCTTCTGCCCTCAGATCTTTTACGACCTTGTGCGACAAATTAACAGAAAAACCCCGGTGCCTGGGAAAGCACGCAAAAAGTCTTCGTGTCAGCTACTTTAATACACAGCTGTACTGTAGCTCTGAGCCAGGTGAGCCTTTGCACATTTTCTCTCTCTTGTGGCTGGGGAGTGGGTTGAAATTTCCCCCCCAGCCCAGCAAATGAAAGCTATATTTGCAACCAAAACTACAATCTGCAGTGGAATGCAATGAATACTTACAAAGCACAAGCCCTGTGAGGAGAGGCTGAGGGAGCTGGGGTTGCTTAGCCTGGAGAAGAGGAGGCTCAGGGGAGACCTTCTTGCTGTCTACAACTACCTGAAGGGAGGTTGTAGACAGGTGGGGGTTGGTCTCTTCTGCCAGGCAACCAGCACCAGAACAAGAGGACACAGTCTCAAGCTGTGCCAGGGGAAACTGAGGCTCAAAGTGAGGAGAAAACTATTCCCAGAAAGAAGAATTGGCCATTGGAATGTGCTGCCTGGGGAGGTGGTAGAGTCACCATCCCTGAAGGTGTGCAAAAAAGGCTTGGATGTGGCACTTGGAGCCATGGTTTAGTTGTCAGGAGGTGTTAGGTATTAGGGAATAGGCTGGACTTGATGATCTCTGAGGTCTTTCCCAACCTGGTTGATTCTATGAAAATCTACAGGATTTACAATATTTATAGCTATATACAATTAACAAACAACATGAGAACCCCTCAGGTCAAGAAGACCAGGGAAACTATCTCTCTGCCTCCCCATCCCCTCCCCAAAAGGGAGAAAGGAGCAGAGAGAAAGTATCTGTTAGACTGCACCAAAACAATGCAGCCAAGGTCAAGCAGAGGCAGGGTCAGTATCCTCTCCAGAGCAACAAAGCGACGAGAAGAGAATAGAAGCCCCCAGCATGTTTGGGTACATCCGGCCTTATGGCAGATACCTCTCCAATGAAATTGCTTAGAATTATCTTTGCTTTTCCTTTTCTACACCCAGTAGTGATTTGTTTACATTCTTCTACTGTTCTGCTCGAAATCTATAACAAAATCTTTAAAAGGCACAGCCTAAACCTCCCACAGGCTGTTAAAAGCAAACAAAGCAATGATGACCAAAAGGTCTGAACCACTGTGGTGCAGGACAGCATGGAGAGTCTTTGATGATGTTATCATAGAGATGTGGAGGGTCTCTTTTGCCATTCCAGCCAGGACAACAAATCTGTGTGAGATTCCCTGCTCACGCTGCTATCAAATTGTTTTTCAGGCTTTAAGGGGTTGGTAGAGCTCAAACTGAAAATGTTCCTTCTGATGCTTCAAAACTTTACCTTCTGGAAACAGTTTCCTTTTTAAAAGGCTGACAGAATATACTGCAAGAGCTCTGGTATCTGCCTGAGGAGGAAAGGCTGAGAGACATGGGCTGGTTAGTCTGGAGAGGAGAAGACTGAGAGGGGATCTGATCGATGTCTATCAATAGCTGAGGGCTGGGGGTCAGGAAGGAAGGGACAGGGACAGCCTCTGCTCACTGTGCCCTGGGATAGCACAAGGGGCAACGGATGGAAACTCCAGCACAGGAGGTTCCACCTCAACATGAGGAGGAACTTCTTGACTGTGAGGGTCCCAGAGCACTGGAAGAGGCTGCCCAGAGAGGTTGTGGAGTCTCCTTCTCTGGAGCCTTTCCAGCCCTGTCTGGATGTGTTCCTGTGTGACCTGTGCTGGATTCTATGCTCCTGCTCTGGCAGGGACGTTGGACTGGGGGCTGGTCTCTTCTCCCAGGCAAGCAGCACCAGAACTAGAGGACACAGTCTCAGGCTGCACCAGGGAAGGTTTAGACTGGATGTTAGGAAGAAATTCTTCACAGAGAGAGTGATTGCCCATTGGAATGGGCTGCCTGGGGCGGTGGTGGAATCACCATCATTGGAGGTGTTAAGGAGACTTGATAGGTTGCTTGGTGCTTGATTAGGTGGTGTTGGATGATAGGTTGGATGCGATGATCTTGAAGGTCTCTTCCAACCTGGTCTGGTCTATCCTGTTCTATCTCCAGAGGTCCCTTCCAACCCCTAACGTCCTGTGAGCCTGTCAACTTCACTAGTTTCTGGTTGAGTTGTTGTAACTGAAGAGCAATGGCAAGCAGTTGTTGCTAATCTTAACCTCCTTCTGTTGTTCCAGGTCTGAAGAACTGTTGCCCAATTCAACAGTGCCAGCATTCCAACTTTATTAAACCTACCAACATCTTAAATGGACTTTCCTGTGGTGGTACCCTTTAAGAAATGGATGAAAGCTACTACATCAGTTTGCACATTCTAATCACTTTCCAGTGTCATGAGAGATTTTTACTTATAAATATTCTAAGTGTATGCAACTGGTAAAACCAGAGCCTACATCCAGTATTACTGATTAAGAGACATTGCTCATCCACCAATGTTGTACCTGTATGAAAACTGTGTACTGTATTACTTCACCAATCCCCACTTTCTATTGGAGAGTACAATAATGTAGAAATCCCTAGCAAAACAACAAAAAAAGAGAGGCAAAAAAACCCCAACCAACCAAGCACCACTATTTTAGCATAATAAAAAGAAAGTCCAAAGAGCTCCTATATAGACTACTCCAGATAACTTTGCTTCATGGGTATTTGTAGCTTATTGTAACTTTTTTAAAGAGATACAGGATCCTCCTCCTCCTCCTCCTCCTCCTGGTCTTGTACAAAAGCGCTTTGATTAACACAACAGCTCTTTAGGTTTTGTTAATGTGTAGGAGACAAAACACCCAAAACCCCAACCAACCAACCAACCTGTGGAGACAGTTGATCTTAAGTCTTGAAAGAGTCCTTTCAGCCTGAAAAAAAACAAAACCAACACCAAACCAACACCACCCAAACCCACCTCTGCCTAAAAGACAGACATGGCCTTGAAATATCTCTTGGGAAGGAAATGTCCAGACTTTTCAAACCTCTTTCTCCTCCGTTTCCTTTGCCTTGTTTACACAGGGAACAATGTTTATAGTCGTGTGTACAGTGGGGGTCTACAACAAGAAGTGTATATTTTAAAAAGAAACAAAAAACCAATTTTTTTAATGATTTGACAATTTTTTTGTAAATCATTTTCCTCCCCCCATCCCCACCCCACCCCCCCGCCCCGGGGCTTCTGCAGCTGTAGATTCTCACTGTGAATTCCACTCCCTTGCTTGCTCCTGCATTAAGTGTATTTGCAATACCAAATATACCGGTTTAGTACTTCTTTGCCTGTTTAGTGGTTGTTTTACATGTGTAACGTTTTTGGTTGAGGTGTTTAAAATGGTGGAAGAGTACTGTGGATGTGAATGTGGGAAGTACCTTTTTAACTCATGTGTAATTGGTCACGGGGCCTGAGTTGCAGTAATTAACTCCTTTGCTGGTTTTATTTAACAATGCCTTGTTGCTTTGTATGCATTAACGTTTGGGTGTAAAGATTGTGTGTAATATCCAACAGGGGAGCCACAGTATTTAAAATTGACCAACCTAATGTTACAACTGCTTTTGAGGTGGCCAAATGTAAACTAAAAAGCCTTAATTAAAAGTGGTGCAATTTTGTATGACTTAGCATCAGTAGTTCAATAAATTTGGATTGCCATGCAAGGGCTTGCATTACAGTTACATACTACTTGGATGTTTTGTGTTTTGGTAGTGCTAGTAAATACTGGGTTTTTAAACCTTGCACAGTGCAGATTCATGCATTTTTAGGATGAAAAGGACCCATCCTGACTTTGTTTTCTGGCAAATCCATGCCAGAGGTATTTCTTCTGCTCGAGGGTGATCGGAGGGCTGAAGCACCTCTCCTATGAGGACAGATTGAGGATGATTAGAGGACTGGAGCTCCTCTCCTATGAGGACAGACTGAGGGAGTTGGGGCTGTTCAGTCTGGAGAAGAGGTCTCCTGGGAGCCTTCTAACTGTGGCCTTCCAGTATCTGAAGGGGGCTACAAGAAAGCTGGGGAGGGACTTTTGAGGGTGTCAGGGAGTGATAGGACTGGAGAGAATCAGACCACGGTAGAGGAGGGGAGATTGAGATTGGATGTAAGGAAGAAGTTGTTCCCCATGAGGGTGGTGAGAGACTGGCACAGGTTGCCCAGGGAGGTGGGGGAAGCCTCATCCCTGGAGGTTTTTGCAGCCAGGCTGGATGTGGCTGTGAGCAACCTGCTGTAGTGTGAGGTGTCCCTGCCCATGGCAGGGGGGTTGGAACTGGATGCTCCTTGAGATCCCTTCCAACCCTGACAATTCTATGACTCTATCCCGTGTGCTGGGGTGGATGAATCTCTGACTGATTGAAATTCCACCTTAGAGTTTTGGAGTTGGTATTTTCCAAGTTGTACCTTAAGGGAGAAACTAACAGGAAAAAAACCAAGCAAACCAACAAAAGCTGTCTCCTCAAAAGTTAGACTGTCAGTGGCTGTTTGGGGAATTTGCAAATACATTGCCTGCTAATTTCCTTCTTTCCAGGAAGAATTCCTTGCTAAAATTGACTTAGTGTAGCTTAAAAAAAAAAAAAAATCCCTTGGGAGAAAATCAGTTTTTTCTGCATGATTAAAGCCTATTTGAAGGAAATTTGCAGGAGAGCATTCTTGCAGTACTGAGTGGAGAGATTTATTTGGAGGCTCTAAATATCTGTTAACAGCGTTGGACTGCAGAGTGGAATGCGTGGACTGTGGATGATTTCCCCATCTTGGCTGTGCTGCTGAAAATTGATGTCACACCCAAATTCTTGGTGCCTCCTGTTTCTCTGGCACAAAATTATCAGGGCTGCTTCTAATCCCTTCCTGCAAATTCAATCAGATTAGGTTAGATAACACCAGTAAACGTTGAGATTAGGTTATGTTGCCCAAAGTGAATTAAGGAGCCCAGCTGATCTCTCCTGCTGGTCATGTCATCAGTCATCACCATTGCTTGATAGAGGTAATACATTCTCTCATTCTGCAGTCAGATACAGACTGAAACTCCTTTTCATTTATCACTGGAAACCAAAATGTGTGGTGGTTGATCCCCATAAATACTTTTTTTGGCATCCTGATTGGTCCCCAGAGAGGCTGAGTCTAAGCTCTAGGATTTTTTTCACTAGCTACCTTCCTCCTGGATGAGCTAGTCAGTGTTTTTCTTCCCTTCATTTTCAACCTCCACTTATTCAGGCCTTCTAATACTTTTATGTCCCAGTTGTCCTTTTGTTGGCCATCTGTTTAACGTGTTTCTTTTGCAGGCAGCTGTACAGATGCCATTTTGTGGGAGGGAGAGGAAATTCTTTGATAGCATCAGAGAGGGGACCCTGGTCTCGGTGTCCAGCTGAAGCGTACTGCTTACAGGGAAGATCAGGCTTTGTCCTGAAAGCTCTCTGCTGCAGCATTCTTGGCTGCTCTGTGGAACAGTAAATGCACAGCTACTCGCCATTAGAGGCAGTCAGTTTGATCAGGCCCCAGGGAAGTGAAATCTTCAGGAACTCTAGGCTTTAGCACCTAAAGATTGTGCTAAAAAAAGTGAAATGCACTCTCCCCCCAGCCACCTACAGTTAGAATTTCAGGCAGGTTTGTAAAGCCAAGGCATCAAAACCCAGGAAACACCTAAAGCCCAGCGTTTTTCTCCTTGAAAACTTAGGCAAGCTTCAAGGCAGCAGTGCCCTGGTTGTTAAAGGGAAGATGCTGAAGAAGTGGTGGGCGTGATGCTAAAGGAAAAGCACGGGGAAGAGTTTTCTTCACGTCTTAAGTAACTGCAGCGTAAGAAGCTGTGCCTGCTGAGGAAGTGAACCCCCAGTTCCCCACAGGAACTGGAACTATGTAAGCAGTTACCAGTTCTAGAAAAGAATCCTCTCTGCTGAAATGCTTGGAAGGAACTTTTCCCTTGTCTTCAGGAGTAACTTAACTGCTCTGTGTGTACCAACGCTTTCAGACGTTCCCGTTGAGCCACTTGCACAGCAGCTGTAGGACACGTCTCCTAAAGCTTTGGATGAAAACGTGCACCATGCCTACCTTTGAGCAACTAATGCAGTAATCTTCCCAGTGCTTAGTGTTACTGCACAGCTATTGCTGCTTGTGAAGTTAGCTTACTCTTCCCAGTGCACACACAAAGGTGGTGACTGCTTGATTTCTACCCTGACCTGAAGTTGGTATGTGCCAGTATTGAAATGTCTGAGCCCTGAGGAGTGTTTATGTCCTGAAGTATAGAAGTATTTAATGGAATTGCACTCTGCCTAGGAGGGCTCTTTCCTCCCAGTAAGACTTTCAGTTAATAACCTTGTTCCTAATGCCCTTTTTCATTCTCAAATGATCCTGTAAAACAAATGTCTACTTGCCTGACTTTAAAAGAGTATTCTGAGGTATCGCAGGATGCTTTCAGATGTCCAAATGACAACAAACTGTGAGCTCAAACTACTTCTGCTCTTCTGCAGGAGGGAACATAACTTCTGGGAGGGGAGAACCCAACTATTGTACAGTGAGTTTGTTTCATATAATCCATACTGATAACTGCAATGCTGGACGTGGGAGGAGTTTGGAATTTGGATTAAACTGCATTCTTCTCCTGGTGTAAATAGATTTCCTGTTTCCTCACGCCAAAGATGAGGATTTGCTTCTTTCACAGTGCTGCAAACAAATTATGGACGAATCAAACTTGATGCTTGTCTTCTTTCCCCAAGGTTTTCTATTAGCCAGTTAGGGGAATAACTTGGAATGGCTAAACCTCACCACAGTAATGTGCTAGTTCCAGATAGACTTCAGCTTAGACATCAATAATAGAAAGCTGTTTCTAGGTGTGAATGCTGAAAAATAGTCTTTATACAGCAGGCTGTAGCCTGTAATTGTACTATGAAGTGCATCCACTTGAGGCTGTTTGTCCAGTTTTAAACTGCTGCCCCAACAGCATTAGGCTGTCCTTTGATTTACAGCTTTTTATGTTGCCTGCATGTGGGGGAGGAGAATAAAAGCAAAGGAAAAGGTTGCTCACATAGGTGACAGAGTGCAGTTGTTGGTAGTTCTGTAGCATCAGAGCAGCAGAGCTCTTCCTCAGATGTGCTGCTGCTTTCTGTGTCTCGAGCACCTTATGCTTTGCTTGTGAAGGTTTACCAACAACACAAAGATTCTTAAAACCTAATTCGGCTTCTCTGGAGTGATCCTTACTTGTGTCACAAACTTCACATTCCTGGGCTGCAACTATGAGGAAAGTTGGTTCAGAGTCTTGATTTTGCTCGTGGGGGGTGCAGTGTCTGGGCTTCAAATAACAGATGAAGGTGGACTTTCCCTTGGGATTTTTCCTTTAGTTTTTTCTTCCTTTTATTCCCTCCTTTTATTCATCCTTTTTTATGTTTGGGTTTTTTTTTTTCTCCTTTTTTCCAATTTTTTCCCTCCTTCTTTCAATTTTTCCCTCCTTTGTTGTTGTTTTTCCTTTTTTCCTACTTTTTTCCCTCTTCTCCCCCCCCCCCCCTTTTTTTTTCCTCCTTTTCTTGTTTTTCCTTTTTTCCCCCTCCTTTTTTGGGTTTTTTTCCCATTTTCTCCTCCTTTTTTATTTTGTTTTTTCCTTTTTTCCACCTTTTTGGGTTTTTTTCCTCTTTTTTCCTCCTTTTTTGGTGGTTTTCCCTTTTTTCCTCCTTTTTTGGGGTGGTTTTCCCTTTTTTCCTCCTTTTTTTGTTACTTTTTTTTTCTCCTTTTTTTCCTCCTTTTTTGGTGTTTTTTTCCCTTTTTTAACCTCCTTTTTTGTTTTGTTTTACCTCTTTTTTAACCTCCTTTTTGTTCTTTTCCCCCTTTTTGGGGTTCCCACCCTTTTTTTAAATCTCTTTGGTTTTTTTTTTTCCCCTTTTTTAACCTCCTTTTTGTTGTGTTTTTTTTTCCTTTTTTTAACCTCCTTTTGGTGTGTCTCCCCCCCCCCCTTTTAACCTCCTTTTTTTGTTTTTTTCCCCCCTTTTTTAACCACCTCCTTGGTTTTTTTCCCTTTTTTTAATCTCCTTTTGTTTTTTTTCCTTTTTTAATCTCCTTTTTTTGGTTTTTTTCCCTTTTTTTCCTCCTGTTTGGGTTTTTTTTCCTTTTTTTCCCTCCTGTTTGGGTTTCCCCCCCCTTTCTTTCCCTCCTTTTTTGGGTTTTCCCTTTTTCTCCTCCTTTTTGGTTTTTTTTCCCTCTTTTTTCCCTCCTTTTTTGGTTATTTCCCCCCCTTTTTTCCCTCCTTTTTTGGGTTTTTTCCCCCTTTTTTCCCTCCTTTTTTGTTCCCCCCCCCCCCCCCTTTTTTCCCCTCCTTTTTTGGGCTTTTCCCCCTTTTTTCCCCTCCTTTTTGTTTTTTCCCCCTTATGTTTTTTCCCTGCATTGTTTTTTTGTTTGGGGTTTATTCCTGTTGTGTTGCTTTGGTTTTTCCTCCCCTCTTTTTTTTTCCCCTTGGTGTGTCAGGGTGTTGTGGTTTTAGGTTTGGGATGGTTGGGGGTTTTTTACTATTCTCCAAACCAGTTTAATTTTGGAATATTTGAATCAGCAAGCAGCAGCTGACTTCCTTTTCTTCAATGAGCTGTTCTCTACTGAACATCCAGGAATGTCTTTGTAATTTCCACTGTACTTAACTTCAGCCTCAAGCAATATTAGCTCTGCTGAACAGCAAGCTTCAACAGCTTCACCATTTTAAGAAGCTTCACTGCCACCAAGGTTTAATTCTTTCCTTTTTTTTCCTTCTCTGAGGTTTTTGCTGGGGTGAACTACTCCATTCAAAAGGCATTGTCATCTCTAAGGAATACCTGTAATGTCTTTTGGCTACCAAAAGGAGGGAGGGAGCCTCTCTGCAATCTTGAATAGTGAGTGAACAAGTTCCTCCTTCTATTGGTATGCTTTACCTTTTCATGCTGTGTGGCATTTTTACCTTATAATTCAAACTCTAGCAGGGAAGAGTCAATAACTTCATTCCCCTACTCCAAAAATCTCTGTGAAATCCCAGCTCTCCTAACCTGGGTGTACTGCTTGTAACATGCCCAGGAACAACAATAGACCCTTGGCACTGCTGTCCAGATTTTCAGACAAATAAAATGAGTTACAAATTTGTCTCTTTCTCTTCTCTTTTTAACAAAAAAAGAAAAAGGGGGGGGGGGGGGGGGGGGGGAGGGAGGGTTAGCTGAGCATCCTCACCAGGAGCAGGCATGGGAATCTCCTGGTTTAGGGTAACGCTGCAGCAAGCACTCCACAGGCAGCAGCAAGCATTCCCTTGAGTGTCAGCACGGGGGTTTTAATACTAAGCAGCTGCAGAAGCACTTCAGGGCAATTCTTGAGATTGGCTTAAAAAAAGAAGTTTCTTGATCACGGACTTGGAAGGGACCTCAATGATCATCTGGTTCCAACCCCACCCCAACATGGGCAGGGACACCTCACACTACAGCAGGTTGCTCACAGCCACAGCCAGCCTGGCCTTCAAAACCTCCAGGGATGAGGCTGCCACCACCTCCCTGGGCAACCTGTGCCAGTCTCTCACCACCCTCATGGGGAACAACTTCTTCCTCACAGCCAATCTCAATCTACCCACTTCTAGTTTTGCTCCATTTTCCCCAGTGCTCCCCAGCTTTCTTGTGGCCCCTTCAGATATTGGAAGGCCAGTCCTTGGAGCATTCTCCAAACTGGATGACACCAACTCTCTCAGCCTGTCCTCACAGGAGAGATGCTGCAGCCCTCTCAGTCATCCTTGTGGCCCTTCTCTGCACATGAACCAAGTGAAAAATTCCACACTTGCAGGAATGTGTTTCACCTAAGAAAAGATGAGCTAAAGCATGAGCTTTCCTCCTTGCTGTACAAAAAGGCCAGGTCTAAGTAGAGCTTCCACGACTTTCTTTGTAGTGAATGTGGTGGTGCTGCTGTCACACATAGCCCAAGAACTTTGCTGTGCTCTTCCTTTTGATAGTTCTGAACTTAAGACACTAATTTTGTATGTGCAGGTGCCAGGAGGATTAAGGGACTGGAGCATGTGCCCTATCAGGAGAGACTGAGAGCCCAGGGACTTGAGAGTCTGGAGAAGAGAAAACTGAGAGAGGATTTAATCAATGTTTATAGATATCTGAGGGCTGGGAGTCAGGAGGGAGGGGACAGGCTCTGCTCACTTGCACTCTGTGATAGGACAAGGGGCAATGGATGTAAACTCCAGCACAGGAGGTTCCACCTCAACATGAGGAGGAACTTCTTTACTTTGAGGGTTGCAGAGCCCTGGAACAGGCTCTGGAGTCTCCTTCTCTGGAGACTTTCCAGACCCATCTGGATGTGTTCCTGTGTGACCTGTGCTGGATTCTATGCTCCTGCTCCGGCAGGGGGGTTGGACTTGATGATCTTCGGAGGTCCCTTCCAACCCCTAACCTGTGATCATGTATGCAGCTTAGCAATCCAGTAGAGCAATGGATTTGAATTGATTTGTGGTTTGTCTATATTGAAACATTTAGTAAAGCAGCATTGGGGTTTGGAGTTAGTTGACTTGTTTGATCTGCTATATCCTGACCTTAGTACACCCTGTAAACCCTGCCAACTTCACAGCCAGCTAGCAGGGAGCAGAGGAATCCCAGGCATTGGTGACAGCCAGGGCATGTTTCTGTGACAGTCGTGCTGGCTGCTGAGTTGTTATCACTTGTCCTGCCTGTAAGCAGGGAGTGTTACTATCCCTTGTGACACTCTGACATCCTGGCTGCAGTGAGGATCAATGCTGATGCCAATAGGTGGAATTTTTCATTTTTACTTACAAATTGAATTTCTGAGTCCTTCATATCACTGAAAAATACCTGCACTCCCTCCTTCTTTTTGGAAGTGGAAGATGCTTTCAGAGGTGGGTTTTCTTTTCCCCATGTCGTCCCCCCCCCACACACACACACAATTCCCCTCTCCTTAGCATCCCACTTCATACTTACCCAGTCAAAAATTACGGCCCTGAAAACACATCTCCAGGTTTTTGCCTTGTTCCCCCACCTTGCCCCCTTACTGCTGACAATATGAAACTTCTAAAGTGCATCCCCAGCCTGCACCTCAAGAGCTGTACATACTAAGACAAGCCCTTTCAAGGGCCCCAGCTCTTTTATATTCTCTTACAGGCTTCTTGTTCTGGGTTTTATTCATGCATGCATGTGCCCTCTTGATAACATCTTCTTTTGCTGTGTTCTTACCTGTCATTGCTTTGCATGATCTTGAGGCAGCAGGCAAAGGAAGCATTTCCTCTGTTGTAGTTCCATCATTTGCTTACACTCCTCTGCTCTGAGAAACATCCCACCTGAGAGTGCAAGAGTGAAACAAAACACTCATGTGAGCATCACTCTGCATTTCCCCGCTGCCCCAGAGGGGCAATAATGCTACTACACCTTTGGGAGGATGTGTTGACAGGTAAATGCTGCTAAATAAATAGATGTGAACTAGGATATAGCAGTTCCTTTAACACTCTTTTAGTTGAGGGCTGTTACTTTCACTTGTGCTTTTATGATAGTCTACAAGAGATGATAACTTCTGGGTTTGTTTTGGTTTGTTTAGATCCATAGTTACATTTCCTGAGTTGATTACTCTCAAAAGGTCTTTTGCTTGTTTATATTCTTGCACACCCAGTCTGCATCAGGCTTCTCAGTGGCCTTCATGTGAAGGCTTCTGAGGTTATGCTCTCTGGCAGTTTCAATGAGACGCCAAGCTTGGGTGCCAATGTATTTTATCTACATAGAATCATAAGGGTTGGAAGGGACCTCAAGGATCAGCCAGTTCCAACCCCCCTGCCATGGGCAGGGACACCTCACACTACAGCAGGTTGCTCACAGCCACATCCAGCCTGGCTGCAAACACCTCCAGGGATGAGGCTTCCACCACCTCCCTGGGCAACCTGTGCCAGTCTCTCACCACCCTCATGGTGGAGAACTTCTTAACTTCCTAAGCAAGCTATGGGTCTTCAGATGATACCTTGCAGTTACATTGCCTCCTGTGGCTATTTTCAGACATGTTCCTCTACATGAGGAATTTAAATGCCTGATTTGATCTAAATATCCCTTTGTAGCTGTAGCCTCAAATACATACTTGCAGGGGATTTAGGACTAGGGGTAATGGAGCAAAATTAGAAGTGGGTAGATTCAGACTGGATGCTAGGAAGTTCTTCCCCACGAGGATGGTGAGACACTGGCACTGGTTTGTAAAGCGGTGAAAATAAACTCCAGCTCAGTGTCTATTTAGTCCTCTGTGCAATGTCACAATCTAGATGGCAGTGGGTGTTGAGTTGCTTTAATGTGTCCAGAGAAGAGCAATGAGGCTGGGGAGGGGTCTGGAGCACAGCCCTGTGAGGAGAGGCTGAGGGAGCTGGGGTTGCTTAGCCTGGAGAAGAGGAGGCTCAGGGGAGACCTTAGTGCCGTTTAGGACTACCTGAAGGGAGGTTGTAGCCAGGTGGGGGTTGGTCTCTTCCAGACACCCAGCACCAGAACAAGAGGACACAGTCTCAAGCTGTGCCAGGGGAAGTTTAGGCTGGAGGCGAGGAGAAAGTTCATCTCAGAGAGCTTGGCCATTGGGATGTGCTGCCCAGGGAGGTGGTGGAGTCACCATCCCTGGAGGCGTTTTCTCTTGAGACTGGATGAGGCACTTGGTGCCATGGTTTAGTTGCTCAGATGGTGTTGGGTGATAGGTTGGACTCGATGATCCCGAAGGTCTTTTCCAACCTGGTTAATTCCGTATTCTGTAACTAGGAAGCTTCTAAACTACGAAGCTATTCTAAGCCTTATCCCGTAACGCGGGATCCCGCTGCCCAGGGGACTGACAGAGGCCATCAGCCAGCGGCAGCTGCGGCCCGAGCACAGCGGGGCAGGGCCGGCCCTGTGTGCCCGGCGGCCTCATAGAGAGGCCTCGGCTGCCCTCAGCCCTGCGCGGCCCCTCCCGCCCCGGCCTGCCCCGGGGCCCGCCTGCAGGCAGCACCCGGCGCGCGGGCCGTCCCCACACAGCCCAGGGCGGTGCCCACCCCTGCGCATGCGCGGCGCGGGCGCCCCGCCTGCCGCGGCCGGAAGTTGGCTTTCTCCTTCCGGGTGGCTCAGCCGGCTCCAGCGGAGGCGGGAACGCTTGAGCCCCGGCCGTGCTGGGCCGGAGGCCGCCATGGACAGGTGGGAGGCGCGGCGAGGGGGAGCGGGGGGCGGGCGGGTGGTTCGGGGAGGGTGTGAGGCTCCCGTGGGTGCGATCTGATGTGTGGCACATCCCCGAGAAGCGGCCGCGGGGGAGCGGCGTGCTGACAGTGTGGGAAACAGCAGGGCTGGAGCAATGTCTGAGGGCTACGGAAGGCTTTTCTGTTGTCCGAGAGGACTACATCTGTTGGATTTCTTCTGGGATGTGTTTATAGAGTTGTTGGTTGCCCAGGAATAGTTGAGCCAGGCCTTTGCGGGGTGCTCTGCAGACAAGCCTGCTTAGGCGGTCCCAGCTGCGGCCTTCGCAGTCCACCTGTGCCTTCTCCTTTGCACGTTTAGTAATTGTTAGCCATTTTTTCCCTAGTAATTTGTAGTGATTTTGTGTATCTGAAGGAAAAAAGCCCGCTGTGAAATGATGTCATTTTTTCAATTTAATTTTTTAGTTAAAAACTTCTTTTTATGCTGCTGTGTCTTTAAATAAGAAAGTGTCTGTTGTGATGTTGGAGTAACAGAGCGTGGGCTTTCAGGCAAATGCATTCTCTTGAGCTGTTGAGAACAGAGTCATGGAATAATTTGGGTTGGAAGGGACCTCCAAAGGCCAGCTAGTCCAGTCCCCCTGATCCATTGGATCAGGTTGCCCAGAGCCCCATCAGCCCTGACCTTGCATATCTCCGGGGATGGGACCTCAACTATCTCCCTGGGCAGCCTGCCAGACTAGGGCTCTGTTGAGGAACTGGCCAGCAGTACTAGAACTGGAGATGACTCATCCCTTGTTTAAGGTATTAGTTGTGCATTTACTTGGAGCAGGAAAAACAAAGTCTCTGTTCATCTGCTTGGGTTTGCTTTGCTTACTTGGTGCCTGTGTTGCTGTTCCCTAGAAATGGTTTCACAGACTTGTCATCCCCCTGTGATGCAGACGTGGCCAGACCTGCACGGAAGCCAAGCTCTCAGAAAAAAGTTTCCAGTATCCTTTTTTCTTTCAAGACTTTATCATCTTTAATGATGTTATCATAGAGATGTTGAGGGTCTCTTTTGCCATTCCAGCCAGGACAACAAATCTGTGTGAGATTCCCTGCTCACGCTGCTATCAAATTGTTTTTCAGGCTTTAAGGGGTTGGTAGAGCTCAAACTGAAAATGTTCCTTCTGATGCTTCAAAACTTTACCTTCTGGAAACAGTTTCCTTTTTAAAAGGCTGACAGAATATACTGCAAGAGCTCTGGTATCTGCCTGAGGAGGAAAGGCTGAGAGACATGGGCTGGTTAGTCTGGAGAGGAGATGACTGAGAGGGGATCTGATCGATGTCTATCAATAGCTGAGGGCTGGGGGTCAGGAAGGAAGGGACAGGGACAGGCTCTGCTCACTTGTGCCCTGGGATAGCACAAGGGGCAATGGATGGAAACTCCAGCACAGGAGGTTCCACCTCAACGTGAGGAGGAACTTCTTGACTGTGAGGGTCCCAGAGCACTGGAAGAGGCTGCCCAGAGAGGTTGTGGAGTCTCCTTCTCTGGAGCCTTTGCAGCCCTGTCTGGATGTGTTCCTGTGTGACCTGTGCTGGATTCTATGCTCCTGCTCTGGCAGGGACGTTGGACTGGAAGATCTTTGGAGGTCCCTTCCAACCCCTAACATCCTGTGATCTCTCCAGCTGTAGCTTGCTGTGTTCAGAAGATGCATTTATTTATCACGACTTTGATTTTGAGCATGCCAAAAACTGTTTTCAAACGTACTGTGAGATACACTGTAACATTTTATACTGTACTACTCAGGTGTGTTTTATACCCCTTTAAAGTGCAGATCACAGGATGTTAGGGTTTGGAAGGGATCTCTGCAGATCTTCCAGTCCAACCTCCTGCCAGAGCAGGAGCACAGAATCCAGCACAGGTCACACAGGAACACATCCAGACAGGACTGGAAAGGCTCCAGAGAAGGAGACTCCACAACCTCTCTGGGCAGCCTGCTCCAGGGCTCTGTCACCCTTGCAGTCAAGAAGGTTTTGTCATGCTGAGATGGAACCTCCTGTGCTGGAGTTTATATCCATTGCCCCAATCAAACTTTGGCTGTTGGTCTCTGATATTGTCCCCTTTTGTAGTGTATTTTTGTGCATTAAGGAGAAGAAAAGTTCCAACCCAAAACTGTAGATTGCACTATCTAAAGACTGGCAGGGAGGGATATGAATGAGGGATTGAAAGTGGGATTTCTGTGCTTTACTTGCAGTATCCCTTTAACTCTCCAGCCTGGTGAATGAGACTTCCTGCTTGACTTTTAAAGACAAAACGTGTGTAACCTTTGAATCATTTGAGCTACAGCAAAATGTTTTTCCTTTCTAAGTATTCACAGCCACTTGAAATAGAGCCAAAATTGTGGTCAGAAGAATGTTTCTTAACTTCACTTCATCAGTTCTTGCATCCCTGGATGACACATTTGGAAACATGACACCCAGAGGCCAGCTGCTGTCCCGCACTCCTGGTTCGCTGCTTCGTCAGCCAGGTAAGGCTCCTTTCTTCCTAAGACTTTACATGATTAGATTTCATCATTAGTAAGAATTCATAAGGATAAAGGCAGGGATGCACCACAGTGGGCCCTGTGGAAGGCTGCATGGTGATTAGGGAACTGGAGTGTCAGGTGAGAGGGGAGGCTGAGAAGGGCTGGGATTGTTTAGCCTGGGAAAGAAGGCTTATGTGGCTCTTAGAACAGAAGTGGATCTTTAGTGGATCTTCAAATAGAAGTGGATAGATTCAGATTGGATGTTAGGAAGAAGCTCTTCCCCATGAGGGTGGTGAGAGACTGGCACAGGTTGCCCAGGGAGGTGGTGGAAGCCTCATCCCTGGAGGTTTTGAAGGCTAGGCTGGATGTGGCTGTGAGCAACCTGCTGTAGTGTGAGGTGTCCCTGCCCATGGCAGGGGGGTTTGGAACTGGCTGATCCTTGAGGTTCCTTCCAACCCTGACAATTCTATGGTCTTGTCAATGTCCATAAATACCTGATGGGAGGGAGTGAAAAGACAGCCAGGGTCTACTTGGTAGTACCCAGTGAAAAAACAAGAGGCAGTAGGCACAACATTACAGACAGGGAATTCTGTTTAAATGTAAGAAAAAAGGTTTTTTACTGTGTGGGTGATTAAACACTTGAACTCACTGCCCAGGTGTTCTGTGGAGTCTCTGTCCTTAGAGCTACCCAAAGCTGTGTGGACAAGGTCCTGAACAACCTTTCCTGGTTGACAGTGTTTTGGAGGGGGTAGGGGTAGAGCAGGAAGAAGCAAGTTACTTTTCCATTGGGTTGGTTTGTCTCTTTCTTGTCTGATGGAGCAGGATTTCATCAATACTTCAATCTCCATTGTCAGATTTCCATTGGAGCTCCTTGCTAGAGAGCAGTGGCCCTTAAATACTTCTTTTCAGTAGAGTCTCTCTCTCTCTTTCAGGTACTGCACTAACTCGAAGCTCCATGAAGCCATCAGATATGTCTGCCATCCTGGGAGCAGGAGGAAAATCTGGGATTCTCCCCAATTCTGGACTTTTCAGCAATATGTCAATGGTAAGATGCTGTTGTTAAAGCACCTTCTTCCTCTTCTGTTCCTATGAGACTTACCAGAAACTCCATGCTTACAGTGTTCCAATGCTCTTTGCACTAAGGATGAACTCTGGGTGGTAGAAGCTTGCTAGTACCACTGTTGCTGCTTGCTACCAGTAGTATTTAATCAGTGTTGTTCTTTGGGATGATGCATGAAGAATACAGAATTAACCAGGCTGGAAAAGACCTTTCAGACCATCCAGTCCAACCTATCACCCAGCACTGTCTCATCAACTAAACCATGGCACCAAGTGCCTCATCCAGACTCTTTTTAAACACTTCCAGTGATGGTGACTCCACCACCTCCCTGGGCAGCAGAAAATAATAGAAGGTTTTAAGGACCTGCTAAGTCCACCATGTGAGTTAAGCCAACCCTTGTCTCATCAGCTTGTGAATGCAAGAATCCTGACTTTGTTTGGTTTCAGATTCTTCAAAGGCAATTGCTCTACCTCAGCAAGTTAAACCTTCAGACTTCTTATTTTAGCACTCTCCAGCATTAGGCTTCACTTGGATGTTTGGACTTCAAAGCACTTCTGATGACTTTTCAGATGACATTAATGATCTTCTGCTGTAATGTCTTTGGGAAAACACTGATTAGAAAAGCTATCAGCTGGGACATCTGAAGTGTTTTATCTCTGTTTATTTTTAAATTAGCTCAAAACAATTGTCTTCTTCTATGTGCATTTTAACTCCTTCTCCATTCTAGTTGTTTCTCTAGTTTGTTACAGCCAGTTTGTTTTTTTTCCTTTGAATTAGCAACTTCTGGGGCCTGGTTGATCAACAGCTCTTGGAATCATAGAATTGCAGAATCAACCAGGCTGGAAAAGACCTCAGAGATCATCAGGTCTAACCTATTCCCTAATACCTAACACCTCCTGACAACTAAACCATGGCTCCAAGTGCCACATCCAAGCCTTTTTTGAACACCTCCAGGGATGGGGACTCCACCACCTCCCTGGGCAGCACATTCCAATGGCCAAGCTCTCTGTCTGGGAAGAACTTTCTCCTCACTTAGAGCCCAAGCTTCCCCTACACAGCTTGAGACTGTGTCCTCTTGTTCTTTGTTGGGTCACCAGGCTCCAAGATGCCTCATTTTCAGTAGTGCCTGCTACAGGAGGGTGGTTGTGAAACTACCTATCTACAGGAGCCAAGACAGAGAGAGATGGGTAGCTAGGTGGATAGATAGCTAGGTGGGTAGGTAGCTAGGTAGGTGGGTAGGTCAATAGGTAGATAGATAATATTGCACAGCCTTATAACTGTTCCTTGCAACTCAGCCACTTGACCTAACAGATCACCAACCCATGCACACCTCCCTCAGGAGAGCTATGGGCTCCTGCTGGGTCTCTCTGCACTTCCTGAGGTGTCTGCCTCAGTCTAGCATTAAGCCACAGATCTGACCATTGCTGCTCTTGAACATTTCTTGTTGACTTGAAGCAATGGCTTAAAGAGATCAGACAAGATGAATGCTGTGGGTAGAAACTGGTCCATAAAAGGAAGAGTGACAGGGGATCTTACAAATGCATGTCTAAATGGTGGAGGTCATGAGGATGGGGCTGGGTTAGGGTTAGGGGCTGGGCTCTTCTCAGTGATGGTCAGTGATAGGACAAGGAGCACCAGGCACAAACAAGAGCAGAGAAGGTTTCACTTGAACTTAAGGAGAAGCTCCATTACTTTGAGGGTGACAGAGCACTGGAACAGGCTGCCCAGAGTGTGGAGTTTCCTCCTCTGGAGACTTTCTAAACCTGCCTGGGCACGTTCCTGTGCAGCCTGATCAGGAGGAACCTGTGTTAGCAGAGGGGTTGGACTAGCTGATCTTCAGAGGTCCCTTCCAACCCCTACCATTCTCTGATTCTATGTCCACAGTTTTCTGTTACACTTAGGAGAGTGCTACAGCAATGTCATCTGCTTCCCTGTTTGTACTTGTTTGGGGGGGACTGTTTGAAGAGTCTGGGTAAAAAGAATCAACTAGTGGCACATCTTTAGGTCTTGGTGTAGCATTGATTGTTGCTGAGAAAACAATTGCTGTCATGGAGACAGGGCAGTACACATAGAGTCTATCTTCTCTCTGGCCATTTTGCTGCTCTGATGGTCAGATATGTTCTCAAGTAGCTGCTCTGAAATACCCCCCACCCAGTACAGGTGTGTCTTTATTTCCCCCTGCAGTATCCTGGTATTTGCTAGCATTTGAAACCATGCATTGCTTCCTTCAGTTGAATGGTTTGGAGCAATTCACCAAGAGCACTGAAAGACTGCTCAATGGTTCTGATTCCACCTTGAGCTACTTTGCTTAACTTTCTGCAGGGGCTTTACAACCCAGGCAGTGTTACTCCTTTTCTTTTTGGTTTGAAAGACAAAGTATTAAGTAAACATTCATAGAATCACAGAATTGTTTTGTTGGGAAAGACCTCCAAGATCATTGAGTCCAACCATGGCCATGGACCCATGTCCTGAAGTGCCATGTCCATGTATTTCTAGGACACTTCCAGGGATGGTGACTCCACCACCTCCCTGGGCAGCCTGTTCCAATGCCTGACCACACTTTTTGTCAAGAAATCCTTCCTAATATCCAACTTAAACCTCCCCTGGCACAATTTCAGGCCATTTCCTCTGGTTCTGCCACCTGATAATAAGGAGAAGAGACCACCATGGGTTGTCCAGGGAGGTGGTTGGGGCGCCGTCCCTGGAGGTGTTTAAGCCCAGGTTGGCTGAGGCTCTGGCCAGGCTGATCTAGTGTGGGGTGTCCCTGCCCATGGCAGGGGGGTTGGAACTAGCTGATCCTTGTGGTGCCTTCCAACCCTGACTGACACTGTGACACGCTATGAACACCCACCTCACTCCAACCTCCCTCCAGGAAGTTGTAGGGAACCAGTAGGTGCCCCCTCAGCCTCCTTTTGTCCAGACTAAACAACCCCAGGTGATGGCATATAAAACTTTAAGTGTTTGCTTTGTTTGAAGGTGAAAGGCCCTGTGTGTTTTTCAACAGGTTTTAAACTTTTATTGGATTTGTTTCTATTGTTAGTTATCTCCTAAAATAAAAATCACAGGATCAGAGGATGTTAGGGGTTGGAAGGGACCTCTGGAGATCCTTGAGTCCAACCCCCCTGCCAGAGCAGGAGCATAGAATCCAGCACAGGTCACACAGGAACACATCCAGACAGGGCTGGAAAGGCTCCAGTTGACCATTGCTTTTTCTTTTTTGTCCCTCCAGACTAAAATTTCTCTTTTAGGAACTGTTTCTTAAAGGCATAGCTGTACCTGATCTAAAGGCAATGATTTCACTGCTAGTTTTTCTGGGTTTTTTTTAGGACTGCTCTGTTTATACACAAAAGGGAAAAAGATACCCTTGGAGGTAGGTCTCCCCTAGTCTGAGATGGCTATTCATTTTCCTTTTTGTTCTTGTTATGCTTTTAGCTGGATGAAAGTAACTGGACAATGGCATTCTCACCTCAGCAGACAGGAATGTTTGGGAATCTAGACACTTCCAACATGACAGAAGATGTCACCATGAGTGCTGTGCTGCTGCGTGAGGATGATCCTGGGGAAGCTGGTGAGACAGGCTGAAGTGTGGTGACCAGACTTTCTGTTAGTGATAGTTAAATATAGATAGGTATAGATATGTTCTTCTGGGGGGTTGGTTGGTTTTGTTGTTTGATGTTGGGGAGTTTTTTGTGGGTGTTACTTTGCTGATACTTATTTGGCAAAACCAAGCTGCTTCATAGAACCACAGAATTGTCAGGGCTGGAAGGGACCTCAAGGATCAGCCAGCTCCACCCCCCCCCCTGCCATGGCCAGGGACACCTCACACTACAGCAGGTTGCTCACAGCCACATCCAGCCTGGCTGCAAACACCTCCAGGGATGAGGCTTCCACCACCTCCCTGGGCAACCTCTGCCAGTCTCTCACCACCCTCATGGGGAAGAACTTCTTCCTCACATCCAATCTCAATCTACCCACTTGTAGTTTTGCTCCATTCCCCCTAGTCCTATCTCTACCTGGCACCCTCAAAAGTCCCTTCCCAGCTTTCTTGTAGCCCCCTGCAGATACTGGAAGGCTACAAGAAGGTCTCCTTGGAACCTTCTCTTCTCCAGACTGAACAGCCCCAACCCTCTCAGTGTGCCTCCATAGCAGAGCAGCTCCAGCCCTCTGCTCATCCTCGTGGCCCTTCTTTGAATGCCTTCCAGATATAAGCAGTTCATATCATCAGTGTTCTCCTTTAGATTTTTGGAAGATGAGATACTTTGTCATCAGAAGGATTCCTCTTCTGTGGTCAGCTGGCCTTTTTTTACCAAGCTATGCCTGACTAATATGTCTGTTTCTTCTTAAATCTCTTCTAGCTACTATGAGCATGTACTCAGATTTCCTGCATTCCTTCCTGAAGCATACATCAACTACCATTTTTGATCTTGTGGATGAGTATGAAGGTATTTGTAACAGTCAGGTAAGTCATTTCCTTGGCTTTTTACTTACTCTGTATTCCCTCCTGAAAGTAATGCTGCTATTTTACTTCAAGCTGAGAAGTCACAGGGCTGAACATAGATACTTTAATTCTTCCAGCTGGTTGCAGCCTCTGAGTCACTGAACACCAGACTGAGTGGCATCTTTTTCCTCATACACTGCTTTGGCACAGGACTGCCCATTGTCTAGCTTGCAGAAGGCTAAACATGTCATCTGGCTGCTGTTTCACTGCAAGTGTCAAGTGACAACAAACATGAGCAGATGTAGAGATGTTGTTGGTGTTGTTAATGATAATAAGATGGATTAAAATGGACTTAGTTTTCTCTGCTCTAAGTAAATAAAACCATTGTCTTAAGGGTTTACTGCTGCATGACTAACAAGCTGGCAGTAGAGAGCTCAATATTAGAGTTAAGGTTTTAGACACAGGGTTGGTCTTTTTTGTTTGGCTGTTGACTGACAGCTCAGAATCAGCAGGGACTGACAATTTGAAAGGAAGAGTGTGAGGGCTCCCTGCCGGTGGCAGGGGGATTGGGACTAGATGACCCTTGAGTTCCCTTCCAACCCTATCCATTCTATGATACTTCTATCAATAAGATCATGAGAGAGGTGGGCAGATCATTTTTAGTAGGAGACTTCATACCTGTGTCTGTGTTAAGAGAATGGTTCTGTGGTAGAGGGTTGCCAGCTCTGTTTTGTGCAGGTTTATTGTTGGGGCTGAGTTGGAGAAAGCTGAGCTCTTCAATGAGGCATGTACCACAGTTGTGCTCCCAAGTGGGAAGCAGACAAAAGAAGGAAAAGAAATGTGAACTTGGTTATTGTGTGAGGTGGTGGAATTTCTGAGCTCAAATGGAAAAGGCTGTCTCTTCCCTTCCTTCTGCTTGAGACTGTGGCTCCCATCTCCAAGGTCATGGAATGTGGAGTGGTTGTTTTAAGCCATGGGGAATGTGGGGAACTGACTCTGTGTTGCTAAGGACTCTACAAAACTAGAGTGAAGGATGCCCCTCCAAACATTGGCTCTAATGTTGCTGGCAGGGCTTGGACCTGGGGTAGGGCACAGCACATCTCTCCTTAAGATGTACCCTGAAATCCTGTCCCCAGTGGCTCCTAACAACCCTGAACTCTTCTCATTTTCTGGGAGGTAATAGAAGATAACAAAAGATTGTGCGCCTCCCTTGCACCACGGGGCTGCATCTCCTCCCTTGCACCACAGGGGCTGCATCTCCTCCCTTGCACCACAGGGGCTGCATCTCCTCCCTTGCACCACAGGGGCTGCATCTCCTCCCTTGCACCACAGGGGCTGCATCTCCTCCCTTGCACCACAGGGGCTGCATCTCCTCCCTTGCACCACAGGGGCTGCATCTCCTCCCTTGCACCACAGGGGCTGCATCTCCTCCCTTGCACCACAGGGCTGCATCTCCTCCCTTGCACCACAGGGCTGCATCTCCTCCCTTGCACCACAGGGCTGCATCTCCTCCCAGGCACCACAGGGCTGCATCTCCTCCCGGGCACCACAGGGCTGCATCTCCTCCCGGGCACCACAGGGGCTGCATCTCCTCCCTTGCACCACAGGGCTGCATCTCCTCCCTTGCACCACAGGGCTGCATCTCCTCCCTTGCACCACGGGGCTGCATCTCCTCCCTTGCACCACGGGGCTGCATCTCCTCCCTTGCACCACAGGGCTGCATCTCCTCCCTTGCACCACGGGGCTGCATCTCCTCCCTTGCACCACGGGGCTGCATCTCCTCCCGGGCACCACAGGGCTGCATCTCCTCCCGGGCACCACAGGGGCTGCATCTCCTCCCGGGCACCACAGGGCTGCATCTCCTCCCTTGCACCCACAGGAGCTGCATCTCCTCCCTTGCACCACAGGGGCTGCATCTCCTCCCTTGCACCACAGGGCTGCATCTCCTCCCTTGCACCCACAGGAGCTGCATCTCCTCCCTTGCACCACAGGGGCTGCATCTCCTCCCTTGCACCACAGGGGCTGCATCTCCTCCCTTGCACCACAGGGGTTGCATCTCCTCCCTTGCACCACAGGGCTGCATCTCCTCCCTTGCACCCACAGGAGCTGCATCTCCTCCCTTGCACCACAGGGGCTGCATCTCCTCCCTTGCACCACAGGGCTGCATCTCCTCCCTTGCACCCACAGGAGCTGCATCTCCTCCCTTGCACCACAGGGGCTGCATCTCCTCCCTTGCACCACAGGGGCTGCATCTCCTCCCTTGCACCACAGGGGCTGCATCTCCTCCCTTGCACCACAGGGGCTGCATCTCCTCCCTTGCACCACAGGGCTGCATCTCCTCCCTTGCACCACGGGGCTGCATCTCCTCCCTTGCACCACAGGGGCTGCATCTCCTCCCTTGCACCACAGGGGCTGCATCTCCTCCCTTGCACCACAGGGGCTGCATCTCCTCCCTTGCACCACAGGGGCTGCATCTCCTCCCTTGCACCACAGGGGCTGCATCTCCTCCCTTGCACCACAGGGGCTGCATCTCCTCCCTTGCACCACAGGGCTGCATCTCCTCCCTTGCACCACAGGGCTGCATCTCCTCCCTTGCACCACAGGGCTGCATCTCCTCCCTTGCACCACAGGGCTGCATCTCCTCCCAGGCACCACAGGGCTGCATCTCCTCCCGGGCACCACAGGGCTGCATCTCCTCCCTTGCACCACAGGGCTGCATCTCCTCCCTTGCACCACAGGGCTGCATCTCCTCCCTTGCACCACGGGGCTGCATCTCCTCCCTTGCACCACAGGGCTGCATCTCCTCCCTTGCACCACGGGGCTGCATCTCCTCCCTTGCACCACGGGGCTGCATCTCCTCCCTTGCACCACGGGGCTGCATCTCCTCCCTTGCACCACAGGGGCTGCATCTCCTCCCTTGCACCACAGGGGCTGCATCTCCTCCCTTGCACCACAGGGGCTGCATCTCCTCCCTTGCATCACAGGGGCTGCATCTCCTCCCGGGCACCACAGGGGCTGCATCTCCTCCCGGGCACCACAGGGCTGCATCTCCTCCCTTGCACCCACAGGAGCTGCATCTCCTCCCTTGCACCACAGGGGCTGCATCTCCTCCCTTGCACCACAGGGGCTGCATCTCCTCCCTTGCACCACAGGGGTTGCATCTCCTCCCTTGCACCACAGGGCTGCATCTCCTCCCTTGCACCCACAGGAGCTGCATCTCCTCCCTTGCACCACAGGGGCTGCATCTCCTCCCTTGCACCACAGGGGCTGCATCTCCTCCCTTGCACCACAGGGGTTGCATCTCCTCCCTTGCACCACAGGGCTGCATCTCCTCCCTTGCACCCACAGGAGCTGCATCTCCTCCCTTGCACCACAGGGGCTGCATCTCCTCCCTTGCACCACAGGGCTGCATCTCCTCCCTTGCACCCACAGGAGCTGCATCTCCTCCCTTGCACCACAGGGGCTGCATCTCCTCCCTTGCACCACAGGGGCTGCATCTCCTCCCTTGCACCACAGGGCTGCATCTCCTCCCGGGCACCACAGGGGCTGCATCTCCTCCCTTGCACCACAGGGCTGCATCTCCTCCCTTGCACCACAGGGGCACATCTCCTTGTCTTCTCCAAATCTGTTGTTCACCTCCCACTTGAAAACTGATTAATGTTTTGATGCCTAACAAATGGGGTACTGCTTGGCGCTCTTCTCAGAAGCAGTAGGAGCTCTGGAACAAGCTACTGATGGACAAGACTTCATTGTCTTGTGCTTTCTTCATAATAAATATGGGGTGGGGGGAAATACAGAACTTCCTTTTGGTAGTACTATAAATGGTGATAACCAACAACTTTTGAGGGTCCTCGTTTAATGAAGCTGGGAAAGGAAAGGTACCTTGCAGACACTGATAAATGCTGTCACAGATACCAGTAGGACTGACTTAATGTTTGATATGGAGGTGCATGGAAAAGAAGTTGAGGATTTTGGTGCTTTGGTTGTGGTTTGGTGTTGGGTGGGGGGGGTTGGGGTTTGGTTTGGTTGGGGTTTTGGTTTGGTTGGGGCTGTTGTGGGGTTGTTTGTTGGGTGTGTTTTTTTTTTGTTGGTTTCTTGTTGATTTTTTGTTTGGGTTCTGTGGGGTTTTGTTGGGTTTTATTGGGGTTTTGGGGGGGAAGTGGGGTTTTTTGGATGGGTTTTGTTTGGTTTTGGGGTTGTTTGGTGTTTTTTGTGGGTTTTAGGGGGTTGTTTTTTTTCTGTTGTGTTTTTCTGTTGGGGCTTTTGTTGATTTTTGGGGAGGGTTGTTTTTTTCAGGGGGGGTTGTTGAGGTTTTTCTGGTTGGGTTTTTGTTGTTTTAGGTTTTGGGGGGGTTGGTTGGATTTTTTTTGTTGGGCTTGTTTTGGCTTTTGTTTGGTTTTGTTTTGGGGTTTTTTGTTGGGTTTTTCTTGGGGGGGGTCTGTTGGCTTTTTTTTGTTGGGGTTTTTTGGGGGGGGGGGGGTTGGTTTTGTTTGTGTTTTTTATGTTGTGTTTGTGGTTTTTAAACTTATTTTTATTTGGGTGTATTATTATTATTATTATTTTCCACCACCCCCCAGTGGTTGCTTTCTCTCCCTCCAAGTCTTTCAGTGCTTTTTAATTGATCAGTGTAAGCTGCTTATACCCTGAGGTTGTACAGTGTGCTTTGAAACAAATCTGTTCCCTTAGTGCATGACCTCTGGGCTGTGTTCATAATTAACTCTTAGTAATAATTAAGGGAATTGGTGCAGAATTATCATCTCTTGGTTGTTCAAAGCATTCAAGGTAATGAAAATGCTGGGACACAGGGTGTAATGTCAGGCAACATTAAGTGTGTGTGAATGGATTGCTTGCAGGTGAATATCTTAGGGAAGATAGTCTATCGTGCAACTCCTGGGCAGCAAAAGTTCTCCAAGACTGCCAGTGTCCTGTGGCTTCTCAAGCAGGAGATGGTAACCTGGAGACTCTTGTCCTCACTTTACAGGTAATGCCTTTGAAAAGTACTTGTACAATCCCAAGCACCAATACAGGCTGGGCAGGAACTGGTTAGAGAGCAGGCCTGAGGAAAAGGACCTAGGGGTGCTGGGGAATGAGAAGCTCAACATGAGCCAAAAGTGTGCACTTCCAGCCCAGAGAACCAATCACAACCTGGGCTGCAGCAAGAGAAGCAGAGCCAGCAGGGCCAGGGAGGTGATTCTTCCCCTCTACTCCACTCTCGTGAGACCCCACCTGGAGCACTGTGTCCAGTTCTGGAGTCTTTGTTACAGAAAGGATCTGGAGGTGCTGGAAGGTGTCCAGAGAAGGGCCATGAGGCTGATCGGAGGGCTGAAGCTCCTCTCCTATGAGGACAGACTGAAGGAGTTGGGGTTGTTCAGTCTGGAGAGGGGAAGGCTCTGAGGAGGCCTAATTGTGGCCTTCCAGTGTCTGAAGAGAGCTGCAAGAAAGCTTTCTCCTCACCTCCAGCCTAAACCTCCCCTGGCACAGCTTGGACCGTGTCCTCTTGTTCTGGTGCTGTTGCCTGGGAGAAGAGACCAACCCCCACCTGGCTACAACCTCCCTTCAGGGAGTTGTAGAGAGTAATAAGGTCTCCCCTGAGCCTCCTCCAGGCTAAGCAACCCCAGCCTCATCTTGAGTATGCCCAGGGAAGGAGCCTCAACCACCTCCCTGGGCAACCTGTTCCAGTGTTCCACCACCCTCATGGTGCAGAACTTGTTCCTGACATCCAATCTCAATCAGCTCTTCTCTAGTTTGAAGCCATTGTCCCTTGTCCTATCACCACAGGCCTTTGCAAACAGTCTCTCTCCATCCTTCTTGTAGACCCCCTTCAGTCTGTTTATTCTCTTTGTACTGAAATGGAAGTTGCAGAGGGCCCTGTTCTTACTCTTACCTTGGCTACTGGTAGTGGTTTTAAGAAGGAACATTTGCCTAGAGGGCATTTTAAGCACCTTCACTGATGCATTCTGCTGAATTTCCTTAGCTTTTTGATCACTAACATTTTGCACTTCTATTTCCAGGGACAGAATACAGACTGCCCTGGAAGATGAAAATGCATTTGATGTCACAGTAAGCTTGGACTTTCTGGGTTTGGGTTGGTTTTAAACACTATAGTCAGTTAAATGCAAACTAAGTGCCTGCAGTACTGAGATTGTAAAAATGAACTGCAGCCCCCTCAACAGTCAAAGCTGAAAGGATGTAAACAAAACATGAGGCTTCCTGGATGTTTATCACAGCAAATGCTGTATTTATATGTAGTGCAAAGTGAATTGAAATGTTTAGTTCCAAGGAGAAAATGGGAGTGTAAAGCATATTATAAACTGTACTTTGTTTTGTTCCCTTAAGTATTCCACAGACACTTGAAAGATCCACTGGAAACAATTAGCTGCTTTTAAGAGTTGCTTCAGTAGCTGTAATGTTTCCATAGATCAGAGAGAATTTGGCTTTACCTAAGAGAACCTTTGGTCTCAAGCTGTCTAGCCTGTGCAGTCCTGAGTCCAATTTACCTCAAGAGAAATCCAAGTTTTGCAGCCTTCTTGTTTCAGCTGTAGCCCTCTTGTCTGTATCAATACAGTGATTCTCAGCCTGTGCTGCCAGAATATGCTCAGGAAGACAAAACAATAAGTAATGAGACTCTGCCTTTGTCCAATTTATGATCAGAGTTGCTTTTTTTAAACAGTCATAAAATACCTTCTTCTGGGAGTCCTGCTGCTAAGATGTCACTGTTCATTTGAGTACTGTTGTGCCAAAAAACAACCTCCTCCTGCCTGTGTTGTATAGGAAAATGGATCTTCTCTTGTTGTTGCAAGTCTAATGAGAGCTAAACCAATGCAGGTCTAGGGAGATTCTTCTCCCCCTCTGTTCTGCCCTGCCGAGACCACTCCTGCAACCCTGTGTCCCAGTTCTGGGCTCCCCAGTTCAAGAGAGACAGAGACCTGCTGGAGAGAGTCCAAGGGAGAGCCAGTAGGATAGTTAGGGGGCTTGAGCATCTCCCCTGTGAAGAGAGACTGAGAGCCCTGGGGCTATTGAGTCTGGAGAAGAGAAGGTTGAGAGGGGATCTGATCAATGTCTATCAATAGCTGAGGGGTGGGTGACAAGTGGAGGGGGCCAAGCTCTTTTGGGTCGTGCACAGCAGTAAGCCAAGGAGCAATGGAGACAAACTTAAACTTAGGTTTCACTGCAACACAAGGAGAAACTTCTTCACACTGAGGGTGCCAGAGCCCTGGAGCAGGCTGCCCAGAGAGGTTGTGGAATCTCCTTCACTGGAGACTTTCCAAACCCCCCTGGATGCATTCCTGTGTGGACTCCCCTGGGTGATCCTGCTCTGGCAGGGGGGTTGGACTGGATGATCTTTGGAGGTCCCTTCCAACCTCTAACACTCTGTGATTGAAGGATCAGGGTTCTGGGCTTGGATTTTTTGGGGGAGGTTTGATTTGTTTTTTTTCACTCATCCATGTTAAGTGTCCCTCTCCTCTTGGGAAATGTCATCTTTGTTCTGTATGCAGTAACTAAATGGGATTTTGGATAATATGAGTGGAATCAGTGGATCTCCTATGTAGAATCTTCTTGTGGTCAGCTTTGGTGTAGCTGGAGATAAAAGTTCTCCCAGTACAGCAAATACACAGTGTCATCCTTCTGTAAAACAAAAAGGGGTGGGGGAGAGTTTAGCATGCTGAACTTGGAGACAGTTTATGAGTTAGTGTATGTTCAGTTGGGTGTTTGTGGTTTTGTTGGCAACTTGTCTTTTCCATGAAGTAATAATCAGCTTTCTCTTAACCAGGTCTTAAGTGCCAGTGAAAAAACACACGTAGACAACTTGTTTCAGAAGGACTCACTTGTTCGACAAAGCCAGGTAGGAGTTCAAGAGGGGAGAAATGGAAGTAGAGAGATCAGGAAACACAAATATTTCTGATGCTGCTGGAGGGACTGCAGCACTGCCTGGTGAGGAGAGGCTGAAAGCCCTGGGGCTGTTTAGTCTGGAGAAGACTGAGAGGGGATCTGATCAATGTCTATCAATAGCTGGGGGTCAGGAAGGAAGAGACAGGGACAGCCTTTGCTCACTCAACTGGGATAGGACAAGGGGCAGTGGATGGAAACTGTAGCACAGGAGGTTCCACCTCAACATGAGGAAGAACTTCTTGACTGTAAGGGTGACAGAGCACTGGAACAAGCTGCTCAGAGAGGTTGTGGAGTCTCCTTCCAGCCCTGTCTGAATGTGTTCCTGTGTGACCTGTGCTGGATTCTATGCTCCTGCTCTGGCATGGTGGGGGGTGGGGGCTGTTGGACTTGATGATATTTGAGGTCTTTTCCAACTGTATTGATTCTGATTCTATTGAGGCCATGGTTTAGTAGTCATGAGGTGTTGGGTGACAGGTTGGACTCAATGATCTTTGAGGTCTTTTCCAACATTATTGGTTCCATGATTCTATCTGCAGAGATCCCTTCCAACCCTAAATATCCTGTGATCCTGTAATGCTAATGCTCTGTGCACTTCTAAAACCTGTTTCTCATACTTTTCTTCGTTATTCTTTGTTTTTTTGCATTCACTCTTTCTATGCATAAAAATAATGCAGTTGAGTTTCTGAAAGTCAAAAAAGTTTCTCAGGCTAGCTTGGAGAGGATGGAAGGCTGAAAGCTGTTCACTTTGGAGCACCTGTTACTGATGATGGTCACTAATAAGCTATTAAGTAGAACTGTATTAACTGCAGCATCTCATGGGAAATAGGGATCAAGAGCCTGAACAACATTCACACTGGATATTTAAAATGAAAGTGGAATAGTTGATAGTAGGCTGAACATGAGCCTGCAGTGTGCCCAGGTGGCCAAGAAGGTCAATGGCATCCTGGCCTGCATCAGGAACAGTGTGGCCAGCAGGAGCAGGGAGGTCATTCTGCCCTGTGCTCAGCACTGGTTAGGCCACACCTTGAGTCCTGTGTCCAGTTCTGGCCTCCTAAGTTTAGGAAAGATGTTGAGCTGCTGGAAGCTGTCCAGAGAAGGGCAACAAAGCTGGGGAGGGGGCTGGAGCACAGCCCTGTGAGGAGAGGCTGGGGGAGCTGGGGTTGCTTAGCCTGGAGGAGGCTCAGGGGAGACCTTCTTGCTCTCTCCAACTACCTGAAGGGAGGTTGTAGCCAGGTGGGGGTTGGTCTCTTCTCCCAGGCAACCAGCACCAGAACAAGAGAACACAGTCTCAGGCTGTGCCAGGGGAGGTTTAGGCTGGAGGTGGGGAGAAAGCTCTTCACGGAATGAGTAATTGGCCATTGGAATGTGCTGCCCAGGGAGGTGGTGGAGTCACCATCACTGGAGGTGTTTAAGAGGAGACTGGATGAGGCACTTGGTTCCATGGTTTAATTGTTTAGACTTGGACTTGGTTGGACTCGATGATCTCGAAGGTCTTTTCCAACCTGGTTAATTCCTATTCCTTTCTATTCTATTCACTCAATTCTATTCTATTCTTAAGGATGTGTGATGCCTTTGGTTACCATGTAGCTAATGAGTAGATGATGATGATGATGATAATAATAATAATATAAAAAAACCAGGTTGGAAGAGACCTTCAAGATCATCGTGTCCAACCCATCAACCAATCCAACACCACCTAATCAACTAACCCATGGCACCAAGCACCCCAGCAAGTCTCCTGAACACCTCCAGTGATGGTGACTCCACCACCTCCCCAGGCAGCCCATTCCAATGGGCAATCACTCTCTCTGTGTAGAACTTCTTCCTAACATCCAACCTAAACCTCCTCTGGGACAGCCTGAGATCCAGAAATGAGAGCAAGAGAGATAAAATACGTTTTGTTCCATGTGTGTTTATAAAATGCAATTTGGTTTTGTTCCAGCTGGTGGTAGATTGGTTGGAGAGCATTGCTAAGGATGAAATTGGTGACTTCTCTGACAATATTGAATTTTATGCCAAATCTGTGTACTGGTGAGTACAGACTTTCTTTGAAGACACTTGATTGGGAGCACATATCCACCGTTCACAGGCACAAGCAGAATCACTCTAAAGAAGTGGATTTTGAAATGTTGCTCAGTACAATCACCTCTTTTCTTTAAATTCTTATATAGAACCATAGAATTGTCAAGGTTGGAAGGCAGCTCAAGGCTCACCCAGTTCCAACCCCCCTGCCATGGGCAGGGACACCTCACACTACAGCAGGTTGCCCACAGCCATGTCCAGCCTGGCCATCAGGACTTTCAGGGATGAGGCTTCCACCACCTCCCTGGGCAACCTGTGCCAGTCTCTCACCACCCTCATGGGGAAGAACTTCTTCCTGAAGTCTAATCTAAATCTCCAAATCTCCCCTCCTCTAGCTTGGATCAATTGCCCCTAATTCTGTCACTACCTGACACCCTGAAAAGTCCCTCCCCAGCTTTCTTGTAGCCCCCTTCAGATCAAGATTTCATTTTTGGAGGAAAGGATGCAAGGAAGAGAAACCACCCAACAGCTTACTTAATCTTAACTTGGATGCAGATTGGATGCTTCATAATGAGGCACAATAACAGAGAGTCACCTGCTGATCAGTCTGTTTACTCTTCACACAACCATTTTTCCTATGTGATTCTCAGGTGGTCACTTCTTTGTCTGGCTTTCATTTTGCCTCTTTAAGCTTGTGTTGTCTCTTTTGGCATTGACTCTTCACCAGAAGCTGTTACTATCATCTTCATGACCAGTGGTGGGGTTTACAGCAGAGAAGACCAAAGGCTACCTGTCACACTGGAAGTCTAGGACAAACCTCCTTTTCATGGCCAGTGAATACAGGCTGTTAGAATCAGATTTTCATCCTAAAGTAAATTTCTATGCTAGACTGAGTTTATAGTGAGAGCTAACAGGGAAATTTTGCTCATGCATAAACCCATGAAATACACAAACAATTGGAATATTGGATCCCAGATACCTGAATCCAAAGAGTGGTGGTCAGTGGAGTTCAAGCCACCTGGAAGCCAGTCACCAGTGGTGTTCCCCAGGGCTCAGTGTTGGGGCCTGTTCTGTTTAACATCTTTATTGATGACCTTGATGAAGACACAGAGTGTGTCAGCAGTAAGTTCCCAGATGACACCAAGTGAGGTGGCAGTGTTGATCTGCACCAGGGTATGAAGGCTCTACAGAGGGGCTTGGGTAGATTGGATCCATGGCCAACATTAACAGGAGGAGCTTCAACAAGGCCAGGTGCCAGGTCCTGCCCCTGGGTCACAGCAACCCCAAGCAATGCTAAAGCCTTGAGGCAGTGTGGCTGGAAAGCTGCTGGCAGAAAGGGACCTGGGGGTGCTAATGGACAAGCAGCTGAACAGGAGCCAGCAGTGTGCCCAGGTGGCCAAGAAAGTCAAAGGCATCCTGGCTGGGATCAGCAGTGCTGTGTCCAGCAGGAGCAGGGAGGGCATTGTCCCCTGGGACTCAGCTCTGGGGAGGCCACACCTTGAGTATTGTGTTCACTTTTGGGCACCTCAATCCAAGAGATGTGGAGGTGCTGGAGCCAGGGCAGAGGAGGGCAAGGAAGCTGGGAAGGGCCTGGAGAAGAAATCTGATGAAGAGCAACTGAAGGAGCTGGGGATGGTTAGTGTGAAACAGAGGAGGCTGAGGGAAGACCTCCTGGCTCTCTACAGCTACCTGAAAGGAGGTTGTGGAGAGGTTGGTGCTGGTCCCTCGGGTCATTAGTGACAGAACAAGAGGGAATGGCCTCAAGCTGCCACTGGGGAGGTTCAGACTGGACATTGGGAAACCTTTATTCAGGGCAAGAGTGGTCAGGCATTGGAATGTGCTGCCCAGGGAGGTGGTGGAGTCCCCAAGCCTGGCTGTGTTTGCAGGTGGTTTGGCTGTGGTGCTTGGGGATATGGTTTGTAGGGTTGTGGGTTGGACCCGGTGATCCTGAGGGTCTTTTCCAACCCGAGTGCCACTGTGATTCTGGTATTTAACTTGTCAAACACTCCACTTTCACAACAGTAACGCAGTCCATTGATTAAACCAACCCAACCGAGTGTGTCTTGTCTCTAACCACGTTCCATGTAACTATAAAGATCTTCAATATTTGTGTCTTATGAAAAGATAGTTGCTTGAAAAACAACCAAAAACCCTCCCATTTCTCTGCAAACCATTTCCCTGCCCTCAGGGAGAACACACTGCATATCCTGAAGCAGCGACAGCTGAACACGTACATGGGCAGTTCTCGAGCTCTGGTAACAGAGTTGGTAAGTAGTACTTAAGCAGACGGTTGGGTTTCAGAATGCTTTGGAGAGAGCAGATGTGCTGTTTTCACAGCCTTCCACTGAGTTTTAGATAGCTGTACTGTCCAAAAGTTATTGCATTACCTAAGGAATTGTGAGGCACGGCACCACTGGAGTTCTTTTTGGGGTGGGTGTCACTTCCATACCCCCATCACAAGGGGTGGAAGTGACATCCATACCCCCACACCCATGTGGTGAAGGAAATGGCTTTGTTAGTATTTTTTATGTCTGAAGGAAACTGCTGTTCCTAATCAGAGAGAGATTATAATGTCTTTGTTAGTACTTTTTCTGTCTGAAGCAAACTCATGTTCCTAACCAGAAAAGCTTACAAAACTCATTGGAAGTCTTTGCAGATAAGGGTTTGCTGTCTTCACACAGTAATTAGTACAATGAAACCAAGCCCTGATGGGATTCTGTGAGAACTGCTATAGTGTCATTTAATAGGAGGGAAGTTAAGGAAAGAAAGGACTGTCCAGTAGGAGGGAATGAACAGTCATAGAAGATGAATTCAATCTGAGAGGGATCCAAGGTATTTATTGGCTTGAGAGCATGTTTGGATTAAATAGAAGCGAGTACAGTTGTTCTGAGAAGCCTTCTCAAAAAGTGGAGGTAGAGAGACAGAAGGAGAAAGGATCTTTGAAGGTGAAGAGAGCTGAAAGATGAGAAGTTTGGGGCAAAAACCAAAGTGGTGAAGTAAATAAATTGCAGTGACTCCTTCTAATAAGAACAATGGCAGAAGAGGAATGAAAGAAATGAAGTATCATGCTAGGTATTAGATGGTTTGTACAGATTGTTAAGCCAACATGAAACAGTGACTCCAAATTATAAAGCAGGCCAGGAAATCATCACAAGAGATGTGTAGGCATTGGGTGGGTGGGTGGATGGATGGATGGATAGATGGGTGGAGACTTTTCCTTGCAGGATCCAGATGCTCCTATAAGACAGAAGCTGCCACTTGATGATTTGGACCAAGAAGATGATGTGAGGTTATTGAAGTATCTCTTCACTCTCATCAGAGCAGGAATGACAGATGAGGTGAGCTGCAGACAGTTGTCCTATCTTCTTGGCTAACTACTGTAACTGATTTAAATCCTGCTATTAGAGCTAATGAAAAGCTGCTTACTGAAATGTCTGTTTGAATTTGGCTTACAGTGATTTAACTTTCAATTTATTACCAGTACTGACAGTAATGAACTACTAAATTAGTATGCTAACAAAATTTTGCCTTTAGTCAACAAATTCTGGGTGTGGAATAGACATTATGGGGAGGGGAAAAATGCATCTTTGGGGGTTTTTTTGGTGGTGTTTAAAGGCCTGAGCTAGAAACCAATTCTTTTGTATTAGGCACTATGCATATATAATGACATCTGAGTAATGGGGGTGGGGGGAAAAGAGACTTAGACTTAGGAATATGAATCACAGAATGTTAGGGGCTAGAAGGGATCCTGAAAGCTCATCCAGTCCAACCCCCCTGCCAGAGCAGGAGCACCTAGAGCAGATCACACAGGAACACATCCAGGCTGGTTTTGATTATCTCTGGAGAGGGAGACTCCACAACCCCCCTGGGCAGCCTCTTCCAGGGCTCTGTCACCCTCACAGGGAAAACATTTCCCTCCTGTTTCCATGGAACTTCCTCTGCCTCAGCTTCCACCACTGCCCCTTGGGCTGGCATTGGGCATCACCCTGACTCCAGCCTCTTGGCACTCACTTTGAAGGAAACCTATTTGTGTTAGTGCATAGACTGTTGAGTGTTGTTATGGGAAAGGTGGGATTGCTATTTTTAGAAGTATATGAGGGGCTTGGAAGGCCAAGTCAGCTGGAAAATCCACTATTAGATGAAAGATACAGACATGCTGGAGCTTGTCCAGGGAAGGGCCACAAGGATGATCAGAGCGCTGGAGCTCTTCTCCTATGAGGACAGACTGAGAGAGTTGGGGTTATTCCGTCTGGAGAAGAGAAGGCTTCAAGGACACTTTATTGTGGCCTTCCAGTATCTGAAGGGGGCTACAAGAAAGCTGGGGAGGAACTTTTGAGGGTGTCAGGTAGAGATAGGACTGGGGGGAATGGATACAAGCTAGAGCAGGGTAGATTGAGATTGGATGTGAGGAAGAAGTTGTTCCCCATGAGGGTGGTGAGAGCCTGGCACAGGTTGCCCAGGGAGGTGGTGGCAGCTTCATCCCTGGAGGTTTTGAAGGCCAGGCTGGATGTGGCTGTGAGCAACCTGCTGTAGTGTGAGGTGTCCCTGCCCATGGCAGGCAGTTTGGAACTGGCTGAGCCTTGAGGTCCCTTCCAACCCTGACAATTCTGTGATTCTGAGAAAAAGCAGATGACTTTCTTGAAGAGATGGATTATACATCCAAACTACAAGACAACACTTCAACTATACTTACCAGAAGCATGCATGACAGCTAGTTAAGATGAGACTGTAGCATATTTCTGACATTGCTACAAATGCTGACTGGAAAACTAAGATGTTTGGGGGGGGGGGGGGGGCGGGGAATCACTACCGATGGTATTTTACTTCCTTAGAAATCTTTTGGTTGCTTTGAGTTGAAGATTCTTTGTGCCTAATTTTTTGCACATTAGACTCTCTGCAAGAATTCACTATTTTAGTGCTGTTCAAATTTTCAAAGGTGAAGCTGGGGGTTTTCCCACTTTGGAGTCTGTTGCTGAGACAATCCATTGTTTTTCAGGCACAGCGCTTGTGCAAGCGATGTGGTCAGGCCTGGAGGGCTGCAACTCTGGAAGGATGGAAATTGTACCATGATCCTAACAGAAGTGGAGGTATCTACTTGGGTGGTTATTCTGGTTGCTAATCAACCAAGCCAGCCCCACCAAAAAATTGTTGTGGTTTGGATTTGCTACCCAGAAAACTGGAAATCACAGAATCAACCAGGTTGGAAAATACCTCAGAGATCATCAAGTCCAACCTATTACCTAATAGCTAACACCTCCTGACAACTAAACCACGGCTCCAAGTGCCACATCCAAGCCTTTTTTGAACACCTCCAGGGATGGTGATTCCACCACCTCCCTGGGCAGCACATTCCAATGGCAAATTACTCTTTATGTGAAGAGCTTTCTCCCTACCTCCAGCCTAAACCTCCCCTGGCACAGCTTGAGACTGTGTCCTCTTGTTCTGGTGCTGCTTGCCTGGGAGAAGAGACCAGCCCCCACCTGGCTACAACCTCCCTTCAGGGAGTTGTAGACAGCAAGAAGGTCTCCCCTGAGCCTCCTCTTCTGCAGGCTAAGCAACCCCAGCTCCCTCAGCCTCTCCTCACAGGGCTGTGCTCCAGACCCCTCCCCAGCTTTGTTGCCCTTCTCTGGGCACGTTCAAGTGTCTCAATGTCCTTCTTAAATTGAGAAGCACAAAACCGGGCACAGGAGTCAAGGTGTGGCCTAACCAGTGCTGAGCACAGGGAACAATGACCTCCCTGCTCCTGCTGGCCACACTCTTCCTGATCCAGGCCAGGATGCCATTGGCCTTCTTGGCCACCTGGGCACACTGCTGGCTTGTGTTCAGCTGGCTATCAACCACTACCCCCCAGGTCCCTTTCTGCCTGGCTGCTCTCCAGCCACTCTGTCCCCAGCCTTTACAAAAGGAGACTACATATAAAAGTATGAAAGGCAATAAACATATACAAAACTTACTTACACACATTTACAGTTCAACAACAGCACAAATACCCCCTTGGAGAATAATTCAGTTCCCTTCCCCACCCCTCTGCACACAAAGCCCAGAGGGCTGTACACAGCCAGCCTCGGTTATCTGGTGGAGTCACCATCATTGGAGGTGTTCAGGAGGAGACTTGATGGGGTGCTTGGTGCCATGGGTTAGTTGTTTAGGTGGGTTGGATTGGTTGATGGGTTGGACACGATGATCTTGAAGGTCTCTTCCAGCCTGGTTTATTCTATGTATTCTATCTATCCCTCCCCTGTACCTCACAAGCCAAAACAGAAGACAGTCAGCCAGCATGCAGGGTCAGAAGGCAGAGTTAGAGCATCCAGAAGGTAAAGCAGGAGGTAGCCCACAGAGAGAGAAGCAAATTTGTGCTGCAAAATAGAAGATATTCAGCAGTCCAATGGAGTGAGATAAACTTACTTTGCATTGTTCTGTGTCCAGCCTCTAAAGGCTGTCCATCCCTGGACTCAAATTCTTTGGAAAGCCTTATTTAAAAGTTCATTGCCCTAAACTGTGACACTGCTTCAAAGTGCATTTGACAGGGGTAGAAATAAGCTAAGCTTTCAAAATGCTGTAACTTCAAGATAAGCATTTACCAAACTTACCCTGTAGTCCAGTTGAAAGCATCAAACCATTATGGGATGAGTTCCAAAGGGGTCAGCTCTGGGTTGCTAACAGAAAATAGGCTTTTTGCTGTTACTGATGTCTCTCCTTTTTGAACTGCTTTGTTTTAATTGTCCTCTGTGTGTAGGCAACGAGCTGCAGCCTGTTCAAGGGAATCCATACAGGTGCATCTGGAAGATATGTTGCTGGCGTATGGCCGAAGAGGTAAGAGAATGCTGCTCTGCTTGGGATTTCATAGAATAGAATCAGTCAGGGTTGGAAGGGACCACAAGGATCATCTAGTTCCAACCCCCCTCCAACACCCCACACTAGATCAGCCTGGCCAGAGCCTTGTCCAGCCTGGTCTTAAACACCTCCAGGGACAGGGCCTCAACCACCTCCCTGGACAACCCATTCCAGGGCTTCACCACTCTCACGGGGAAGAACTTCCTCCTCCCCTCCAGCCTGAATCTCCCCACCTCCAGCTTCATTCCATTCCCCCTAGTCCTATCACTACCTGAGATCCTGAGCAGTCCCTCCCCAGTCTTCTTGTAGCCCCCTTCAGATACTGGAAGGCCACAATGAGGTCACCTGGGAGCCTTCTCTTCTCCAGACTGAACAGCCCCAACTCCCTCAGTCTGTCCTCATAGGAGAGGTGCTCCAGCCCTCTGCTCATCCTTGTGGCCCTTCTCTGGACACCTTCCAGCACCTCCAGACCCCTCCCTTTCACTCCACAGCTACCCACAGTGAGCTGGGCCCTCCTGGCAAGGAGCTGAGGAAGGGTGGGTGCAGGGAAATCCCAACACCTCCTTGGTGGCTTGAGCTGACACAAAGGTGTTTTACCCCAAAGGTGTAAAAGAAAAACACACTGTTTACAAGTGTGTGTATATATATATACATATATAAATACAAAAGATGTTCAGGGGAAAAGGGAATGGCTTGAAGTGCCACATCCAATCCTTGTTAGAACCCCTTCAGGGATGGTGACTCCACCACCTCCCTGGGCAGCACTTGTACTGGTGCTGCTTGCCTGGGAAATGTCTGACTCTCTTATTTTTTTGGTTGAAAGTGAGACTGCTGACAGTGAGACTGCTGACACCAACTCTGACTCTCTGCTTGCCTTAATTGCATGGAAAAGGAAAAATGTTGCTTGCTTTCCAGGTCATTTATAAAATTTTCAGGGAAGCTGCAAGAGGATGCCAAGTGGAGGGCAAGTCACTTGCAGTTCTAATTTTGGCTCCTGATGTGTCCTGTGATTTTCCATCTTGGAAGCTGTTAGGTGGAACATTTTGTAATGGATTTAGCCTCTAATAGAATGTAAAGTGACTGGAAAATGTGCATGGAATTAAACATTTATTGGTTGGTTTGCTGTTTTTTCTTCTGCTTATTTTAGGAGCAGTTTAACAGATATGAGAGAGCAATCTATGCAGCACTGAGTGGAAACCTCAAACAGGTATGTTAAGCCTTCTTCCTCATGAAGGAATACTGCTGTTTCTAATTAGTGTACTTTTGAAGGTCTAGAAGGCAGGACAGTGGCAAACATTTACTGCTTTAGTAGACAGGTTCACAGGCTCACAGGATGTTAGGGGCTGGAAGGGACCTCTGGAGATCTTCCAGTCAAACCCCACTGCCACAGCAGGACCGTAGAGTCCAGCACAGGTCACACAGGAACACATCCAGACAGGGCTGGAAAGGCTCCAGAGAGGGAGACTCCACAACCTCTCTGGGCAGCCTGCTCCAGGGCTCTGGCACCCTTAAAGAAATTCTTCCTCATGTTGAAGTGGAACTTCCTGTCCTGTAGTTGACATCCATTGCCTCTTGTCCTATCCCAGGGCACAAGTGAGCAGAGGCTGTCCCTGTCTCTTCCTTCCTGACCCCCAGCCCTCAGATATTGATAGACATTGATCAGATCCCCTCTCTCTTCTCCTCTCCAGACTAAACATCCCCAGGGCTCTCAGCCTTATTCCTGCTGAGAATCAGTACAGACAGTTGTAGTGTTGTTGGTTGAGTTCTTTTCTAGTTTAGCATTATTTAAGAGCTTACATAGTCACTTTCCTGCTCAGGTAGAGTCATTTTACAGACAAGTTGGTGTATCCTAAGATGATTCTGTACCCAAATTTCACTATCCATAGGTTTTACACTCTGTATGGTGCTGTCATCTTTAAGTAGTTCTCTCTTGGTATTAGCTTTAATGCTCCAGATGTTTTTGTGCTCGCCCACTCCTACCTGGTGAAGTTTGAACTTTATTTTTTATTCAAGAACAATGAGGAGCACTGCAGACCATCACAAAAATTTCCTTGCTGTTAGAGTAATCAGTGGTAAGCTGCTACTGGAGGAGCTTCATTTCCCACCCTGCCATCTTGCTATGATGTAGTAGCAATAACAGATCATTCTGAAAATCCAAGACAGGGGAGTAGGGAATCTTTTCAACCTTTATCAAATGAAATGTGAACAAAAAAGTTCTTCCACAGGAACTCAGGCATTGTAAAGTGACAGATTTATGCTTATGGCAGAGCAAAAAGGCATTTAATGAAAGTAAATTTCAGTGGCTGCAGTGAAGTTCAGTAACTTCCATTTCTGTTTCTTTTTCGTTACTGTAAGAGAGAAGTGTTTCATGAAGTGCAGTGTTTTCCCTGGCACTGGGCCCAGGGTTTCACTGCTGAAGGAGCCTGGCAAGATGGAGGGGAAGAACTGGATATAAAACTCATTATATCACTCCAGCAGTGGTGCTCCCTTCCTCCCACCCTAACTACTGCACTGAGAGCCTGGCAAGATGGAGGGAAGAACTGAGGAAGTTTTACCCAGAGAGAGTGATTGCCCATTGGAATGGGCTACCTGGGGAGGTGGTGGAGTCACCATCATTGGAGGTGTTCAGGAGGAGACTTGATGGGGTGCTTGGTGCCATGGGTTAGTTGGTTGGGTGGTGTTGGATGATAGGTTGGATGTGATGATCTTTGAAGGTCTCTTCCAACCTGGTCTGGTCTGGTCTATTCTATTCCTATTCTATTCTATTCTACCACCACAGCAGTGGTACTCCCTCCTACTCCTCCTACTCTCACTGCTGCACTGAGAACCTGGCAAGATGGAGGGAAGAAAAGGATACAAAATTCATTTTATCACCACAGCAGTGGTAATCTCTTCCTCCTACCCTAACTACTGCACTGAGACTTGTGCAAACATGACCTAAACCAGTAAGGCAGAGTGATCCTGCTGAGAAATGATCAGGTAGACCAGTGGATAGTCTTAGACTAGACTAGAATAGAATAGAATTAACCAGGTTGAAAGAGACCTTTGAGATCATTGAGTCCAACCTATCACCCAACACCATCTCATCAACTAAACCATGGCACCAAGCACCCATCAAGTCTCTTCCTAAACACCTCCAGGGACAGTGACTCCACCACCTCCCTGGGCAGCACATTCCAATGGCCAATCTCCCTTTCTATGAAGAATTTCTTCCTAACATCCAGCCCAAACCTCCCCTGGCACAGCTTGAGACTGTGTCCTCTTGTTCTGGTGCTGGTTGCCTGGGAGAAGAGACCAACCCCGACCTGGCTACAACCTCCCTTCAGGTAGCTGTAGAGAGCAAGAAGGTCTCCCCTGAGCCTCCTCTTCTCCAGGCTAAGCAACCCCAGCTCCCTCAGCCTCTCCTCATCGGGCTTGTGCTCCAACCTTTATCTTTCTGAAGTGGTACAGAAGGTAGGGAATGGTGTCAGAGTGGTGCTGCCTCTGGGAGGAGGATCAGACAATTTCTGTTGCCTACCTTGGGTATGAAATGATGAGGGAGCTAGACCATTATGCAGTGGACAGACATTTTGTATCCTCCTTTGCTGAAGTAAAGGCTGCTGTTCCAGAGGGTTATTAGTCTCCTTTGGTGCCTGGAAATCTGATCCTAAATTTGATAGTTGCTGTGTTCAGGTTCTGATAGTTGACCGGTCATTTCTTGATCATTTTTGCTCTGTGTTTGTTTGTTTAATCTGTAGCTTCTTCCAGTCTGTGACACCTGGGAAGACACAGTTTGGGCATATTTCAGGGTGATGGTGGACACTCTGGTTGAGCAGGAAATCCGAACCTCAGTGGTGACTGCAGAGGAGATGGAAGAGCTCCCTAGGGATTATTTAGAAACAAAGTAAGTTTTAAGCACAATTACTCTCCCAGCCTGAACAAAGGATCCTGTATGATGTGTCTGGAATATTCAAGGTAATATTTTTTTGCCTCTTCTCTCCTTTGAAGCTGGACTTCAGAAAAAGTTTTTGAAGAACTTCAGGCAACAGACAAAAAGGTAGATGTGACCTCGAGTGTTTGGCCTCACAGTCTGCTGGTTTTAACTACTCACTGCTTCTGCTCTTACTACACTGTTTTGAGGAAGTGCTCAAATGTGCACAGTGACTGAGGTATTTAGGTTTTCCACCTCTGTAATGTGTAATTTCTGGATTCAAATAGACTTTTCTGCATGGTGCCATCTTGTAATGATGAAAAAGACACAGGTTTGGTCATGTCCCCTGTCTGCCAGACTGGCTGGGCGTCCTGAGCAACCAGCTGACTGTCAGGTGTTGTCATCCTCATGGCCCTTCTCTGGACACCTTCCAGCACCTTCAGATCCTTCCTGTAATTGAGGCTCCAGAACTGGACACAGTGCTCCAGGTGTGGTCTCACCAGAGCAGAGTAGAGGGGGAGAATCACCTCCCTGGCCCTGCTGGCTATGCTTCTCTTGCTGCAACCCAGGATCTGATTGGTTTTCTGGGCTGCAAGTGCTCACTGCTGGCTCCTGTTGAGCTTCTCATCCACCAGCACCCCCAGGTCCTTTTCTTCAGGGCTGCTCTCAAGCAGGCAGCTTCAACAGGCTCTGTTTCTTTGTTACTTTTAACACTCAGGTCACTTCATTTCACTCAAGATGAAATATCTACCTTGTATATTAATTTAGTAAAGATTCCATTGAAATTACACTTCCTTGTATTTGATGGAATAGACACAGAGCACTTCATCATATTGCTAAGACAAAAACATGTTGAAAGGCAGCTTCCAGATTGCTGAAGTCAGCCACATATTTACTCATCTGCTTTTGCTTTCCTCATGCAATCACTGAATTGTAATTCAGGCATTAAACCCCCTCCTGGAAAAGAGATTAAAATCTCTCCTCAAGTGAATTTTGCAGGCAGGCCTTTCCTTTAAGGAGTTGTACAGGTTGATGCTTCTCCTCCTGTGACTTTGTAGAATCTGTTCTCTGCAACATCCTTATTTATTCTTCTCTTGGGAGCAAGAAGCCCTTAGCCTTGGATCTCTTTCAGGAGAGTATTAACCCCACAGATCTATATGCTGATTCTTTCTTTCAGTTTGTCAATATCCTTGTAGTTTGGCACTGAGACAGCAAGTGCCTTTTCCCCTGCTTTTTATGCAGAGTACCCTTTGAAACAGGGTGGATTTTTTTCCCCCCTCAGGATCCTTTGCTTTATTTATAAGACTGCTTTCTTTAGACATTATGCTGTAAGGTTTTATTCAAAGCTTGAACTTTCTTTTTCTCTCCCCAGAGGGTGATAGAGGAGAACCAAGAACACTACCATGTGATTCAGAAATTCATTATCCTGGGAGATGTGGATGGTGAGTTTTCCTTTAAGTGATTTGTAAATGTCAACTGACTATTTCAGGTGACCTTTCCAGAAACTTTTATGTGAATGGATTTTAAGAGCACACAATAGGTGAATTCCACCCAGAAGCTAAGCTGCTTCTTTAATCAAGAGCTGCAGGGGCTTCCTGGGGTTTGACATAGAGGGTAGCTGTCAAAGAAGACAGGAAATGTAAATGTGCCAGCAGTAGTCCCACATAGATTCTAGAACTGTCTCTCAGAAATGGCAAAATACATGCAGCAGATTCATGAATTCATAGATTCACAGAATGGCTTGGCTTGGAAGGGACCTTGAAGATCATCCAGTTCCAACTTCTCTGCTATGGGCAGGGACACCTTCCACCAACCCAGGTTGCTCCAAGCCTCATCCAGCCTGGCCTTGAACACCTCCAGGGAAGGGGCATCCACAACTACCCTGGGCAACCTGTTCCAGTGTCTCAACACTCTCACTCTGAAGAATTTCTTCCTAATCTCCAGTCTAAATCTACCCTCCTCAAGCTTAAAGCCACTCCTTTTTTTCCTATCACTATAAGCCCAAGTAGAAAGTCCATTCCTGGCTTGCTTGTAGGCCCCCTTCAGGCCCTGGAAAGCTGCTCTAAGGTCTCCCCAGAGCCTTCTTTTCTCCAGGCTGAACAGCCCCAACTCTCATAGCCTGTCCCCATAGGAGATAGGCTTCAGCCCTCTGATCATTGTTGTGGCACTTCTCTGCACCCACTCCAGCTGTTCAATGTCCTTCATAAGCTTGGAGCACCAGAGCTGGCCACTGCTCTTACTGCTTCTGCTTCTTACCAGAAGCAAACCAGCTGAATCTTTCCCGAACTACTGCAGCTCTGTTGTGTTGGCCTTTGGAGGTTAAATTGCTCTTGCTGAACCAATGCATGGGCTTGAAGCATTTCTTAGGCGTTTGGGTTTTTTTCACCATGATACTGTTAATACTAATGTTCCCCTGGTGGCTGTAGGTTTGATGGAAGAATTCAGCAGGTGGCTTTCCAAAGACAGAAGTGTGCTCCCAGGACACCTCCTTCGCTTCATGACGCATCTCATTCTCTTTTTCCGGACTCTGGGCCTACAGACCAAGGTGAGCTCACTGGTGTGCTTGAGAAGAGCCTGGAAGAGGCACTCAGTGCCATGGTGGAGTTGATGAGCTGGTGTTGGGTGATAGGTTGGACTGGATGGTCTCTGAGGTCTTTTCCAACCTGGTTAATTCTGTATTTGCTTTGTTGTCATAGCAATGCTTAGTCTTTGAAGTAGAATCATAGAAATAAACCTTTCTTCTACATTTTTCAGCCAGTACAATCATAGAACCAATAAGGTTGGAAAAGACCTCAGAGATCATCCAGTCCAACCTGTTACCCAACACCTCATGACTAACTAAACCATGGCTTCAAGTGCCATGAACACCTCCAGGGATGGTGACTCCACCACCTCCCTGGGCAGCACATTCCAATGGCCAATCTCTCTTTCTATGAAGAACTTTCTCCTCACCTCGAGCCTACAATTCCCCTGGCACAGCTTGAGACTGTGTCCTCCTGTTGCTGGTTGCCTGGGAGAAGAGACCAACCCCCACCTGGCTACATCCTCCCTTCAGGGAGTTGTAGGCAGCAATAAGGTCTCCCCTGAGCCTCCTCTTCTCCAGGCTAAGCAACCCCAGCTCCCTCAGCCTCTCCTCACAGGGCTGTGCTCCAGACCCCTCCCCAGCCTCACTGCCCTTCTCTGGACACCTTCAAGTGCCTCAATATCCTTCTTAAATTGAGGGCCCCAGCATTGGGCGCAGAACTCAAGGTGTGGCCTAAACAGTGCTGAGTACAGGGCAGAATGACTTCCCTGCTCCTGCTGGCCACATTCTTCCTAATGCAGGCCAGGATGCCCTTGGCCTTCTTGGCCACCTGGGCACACTGCAGGCTCATATTCAGCTGCTGTCACCCAGTACCCCCAGGTCCTTTTCTGCCTGGCTGCTCCCCAGCCACTCTGTCCCCAGCCTGTAGCACTGCCTGGGTTTGTTGTGGCCAAAGTGCAGCACTCAGCACTTGGACTTGTTAAATGCCATCATGTTGGACTCTGCCCATCTGTCCAGCCTGTCAAGGTCCCTCTGCAGAGCCCTCCTACCCTCTAACAGATCAACTCCTGCTCCAAACTTGGTGTCATCTGCAAATTTACTCAATCAGCCCTGAGCAGATCTCAGAGGGAAGGTTTGTGAAGTGTTTATAAGATTCCTGATTTGATGTTTGAGTACAGTTCCCATAGGTTTATGCTAAGATGAAGATCTCTTAATTTTACTTACATACATGAAACTAAAATGATCATTTTTCCCAGTCTGGAGTCTCAGCTAAAGCAGTCTCAGGTGCTTGGAGTACACCTTGGTGGTTTGGTATAGGCTATTACAGGTGAACCAGGTTAAGCTCTGTCTGTAGGAATGTGAACATTTGCTATAACACAACAGTGCATGGAGCACCCTGCAGAAGTCATCTGTTCCCCTGGCATTGTATTTATTGATCAGAAAAACTGGTGAAGTGGAAAGATTTCAAAAACAATTCTAGAAGTGACTTTCCAGTTAGACCAAAAACTATGTTACCCAGTGGCTGGAAAAGAGAATCCATGGAGAACTAAGTCTTTATTCCAGAAGACATGAATCACTCTCCTAGAGAAACAGTTCTGTTTGACTGTCTGGATTACTGAAGCAGGGATGAGCAGATAACCTTTTATCTGTGTGATAGCAGTAGGCTGCAGAGGTGGTGGTGGTGGCTTTTCAGTGGGGTGGGTTTGTCTTTTGTGGTTGTGGATTTTCATTGGCCACATTGTCTGATTTAAAACTGGATTTACATCTCTTTGCATTAAGGAGGAGGTTTCTGTTGAAGTCCTCAAGACCTACATTCAGGTAAGCTTTCAAAACAACTGTTAGCTTTTTTCCTAATGCAATTTAAACCTCAAGGAGCCTTGAGAATACAGGATGGAAAAGAGCTATGATACAGTCATTGCTCTTCTCAAGGGGTACATGGAAGCTTGCCTGACAGAGTTTCTGTCAGCAGTGCTTAAATGACCATTTTATTGATCCTTGTTTGGAAGTTGAGAAGGGGAATATCCCTCTATCAGAACAAAACAACCAGAAATTTGTTGCACATTCATCACAGAGTCACAGAAACATTCAGGTTGGAAAAGAGCCTCAGGGTCACCAAGGCCAACCCAGAACCCTACTCTACAAGGCTCACCCCTAAACCACAGCACCAAGCACCACAGCCAAACCACCTGCAAACACAGCCAGCCTTGGGGACTCCACCACCTCCCTGGACAGCACATTCCAAGCCCTGACCACTCTTGCCCTGAAAAAAGCTTTCCTAATGTCCAGTCTGAACCTCCCCAGGGGCAGCTTGAGGCCATTCCCTCTTCTTCTGTCACTAATGACCTGGGAGCAGAGACCAGCACCAACCTCTCCACAACCTCCTTGCAGGGAGCTGTAGAGAGCCAGGAGGTCTCCCTTCAGCCTCCTCTGTTTCACACTAACCATCCCCAGCTCCTTCAGTTGCTCTTCATCAGATTTCTTCTCCAGGCCCTTCCCAGCTTCCTTGCCCTCCTCTGCCCTGGCTCCAGCACCTCCACATCTCTCTTGTATTGAGGTGCCCAACACTGAAGGCAGTACTCGAGGTGTTGTGTTTTCACACTGCAGTGTTCACCCAGAGGAATGTGTATGTTACTGTGGTAGTTTTAGGCTATGCCTTTAATGCTGGGGGTGGAATTTCAACCCATCACAGTTTTTCTAAACCTTTGCTCCTTCCTCTGCAGAGGCTGATCTCTGAGAAGCACACAGACTTGATAGCTTTTTATGTTAGCCACCTGCCCCCAGAGCTGGCTGTTGCTCAGTATGCTTTGTTCCTGGAAGATGTCACTGAAAGTGAGCAACGCCACCACTGCCTTGAGTTAGCAAAAGATGCAGGTGAGAGGTGCTGGTACTCCAGATACATCAATATCTTGGGTTCTTTTGTCTTTCAGTAGCTTTTCATGACAGATCTAGCTTTGAAAATTGATGCTCTTTCCTTCCTGTGTCTTCATTTTGTTCAATTGAATGTAATTTACTGATCACTCCTCGAGTAGGTTTTGCTTTAAATAACCTGGAGTTGTCATTCCTTTTCTGAATTAAGCTAAGTATCACTTTTACCTCTGGGTTATGTCCAAACACATCAAAAAGTAAATGCCTGATGCCTGTCTCAAATATATGCTTGAAGCTTAACATCAGAGGATGACAGGATGTTAGGGGTTGGAAGGGATCTCTGGAGATCATTTGAGTCCAAACCCCCTGCCAGAGCAGGACCTTAGAATCCAGCACAGGTCACACAGGAACACATCCAGACAGAGCTGGAAAGGCTCCAGAGAAGGAGACTCCACAACCTCTCTGGGCAGCCTGCTCCGGTGCTCTGTCACCCTTACAGTAAAGAAGTTCTTCCTCATGTTGAGGTGGCACCTCCTGTGCTGGAGTTGACATCCATTGCCCCTTTCCTATCCCAGGGCACAAGTGAGCAGAGCCTGTCCCTTCCTTCCTGACCCCCAGCCCTCAGCTATTGATAGACATTGATTAGATCCCCTCTCAGGCTTCTCCTCTCCAGACTCAACAGCCCCAGGGCTCTCAGCCTCTCCTCCCCAGGGAGTGCTGCAGTCCCTTCAGCATCCTTGCAGCCCTCGAGCCCTCGCTTGGATTCTCTCCAGCAGATCCCTGTCCCTCTTGGACCGGGGAGCCCAGAACTGGATGCAATGCAGGTGGGGACTCACTAGGCAGAGTAGCGGGGGAGGAGAACCTCCCTGGATCTGCTGGACACACTTTTAATGCACCACAGGATCCCATTTATCTTCTTGGCCACCAGGGCACATTGCTGTCCCATGCAGAACTTGTTGTCCACCAGCACTCCCAGGTCCTTATCCTTGGGGCTGCTCTCCAGCAGATCACCTCCTGTCCTGCTGCAGTTTATTCTTCCTTCCCAGGTGCAGGACTCTGCACTTACCCTGGTTGACCCTCGTCAGGTTCCTCTCTGCCCAGCTCTCAGTCTGTCCAGATCTCACTGAATGGCTGCACAGCCTTCAGGTGTCTCAGCCAAGCCTCCCAGTTTGGTATCATGAGCAAACTTGCTGAGCAGATGAGCAGGCTCTGTCTGTCCTCTCATCAGTGTCATTGATGAAGATGTTGAACAGGACCATACTGGGTACATTCAGAGTCCTGTCAGGATTGGAGTCAGTGGTCTGTATGCTGTATTTATATGCTGCTCTGCAGCACAGACTGAAAGACTTTCTGCTTGTCTCACTCTTTTTCCCATAGCCTCTGTTACCTCAAAGGGCATTCTTCTAAAGCACCTGTGATGAAATTATGTATCCCAAAAGCTTATGATTTAGTCTGACAATGTGAGTGGAGATGGATAATAATTGGTAGCAGAAAAGAGTAAGATCAGCAGCTGGAGGCTGGAATTGCTTTAGTGGCAAGTGTGGATTTCATGGTCACTCTCACAGAGCTCTTCCTTCGCCCAGGTCTGGATGTTGCCACCATAACAAAAACCGTTGTCGAAAACATCCGCAAGAAGGATGCTGGGGAATTCAGTCACCATGACCAGATGTTAGATACAGGCACAACAGAGGTGAGTGTGCTTCTGAGGGCAGATCTTCCACTTCTCAGTTGGCTACCAGAGCCTTTTTTTCAACTACAGAACCTTGGTGCTTGCAGGTGGATCGCCTGAAAATAGACGTGATCGACTGGCTCGTGTATGATCCTGCACAGAGGGCAGAGGCCCTGAAGCAGAGCAATGCAATCATGAGGAAGTTCTTAGGTACTCAATTTCACAACTGTTGCAGACTTTGTAAATGTCAGCTTTGTTCTCATGGGCTCTTGCCACTACCTGTGATACAGTTTTGCATCCAGGCTGTTCAAAAGCAGGTAGAGGTTGCCTGGGGCCTCATCGAGCCTCGCCATGAATATCTTCAGGGAAGGGGCCTCAGCCACCTCCCTGGGCAACCTGTTCCAGTGTTCCACCACCCTCATGGTGAAGAACTTCTTCCTGATATCCTAATACTGAGTGTGTATGAGGTTTAACAAGGCCAAGGTCAGGGTCCTACACTTTGGCCAAAATAACCCCGTGCAGCACTACAGACCCCATACAGCCACTCCAGAGTGGCTGGAGAGCAGCCTGGCAGAGAGGGACCTGGCAGTGCTGGCTGACAACAGCTGAACATGAGCCAGCAGTGTGCCCAGGGGGCACAGAAGGCCAATGGCATCTTGGCTTGGATCAGGAATAGTGTGGCCAACAGGGCTAGGGATGGAAATCTGCCCTGTGCTGGGCACTGGTGAGGCCTCACCTGGAGCACTGTGTGCAGCTCTGGGCCCTCCCTGCAAGAGAGATCTTGAGGTGCTGGAGCAGGTCCAGAGGAGAGCAACCAGCCTGGGGAAGGGACTGGAGGGAAAGTGATGAGGAGAGGCTGAGGGAGCTGGGGGTGTTCAGCCTGGGGAAGAGGAGGCTCAGGGGGGACCTTATCACTCTCTACAAGTACCTGAAGGGAAGTTGTAGTCAGGTGGGGGTCAGGCTCTTGTGCCAGGCAGCTTGTGACAAGAGGAGAGGGCATGGCCTGAAGCTGTGCCAGGGGAGGTTTAGGTTGGATGTTAGGAAGCACTTCCTGATGGAAAGGGGAATGAGAGACTGGGACGGGCTGCCCAGGGAGGTGGTGGAGTCACCATCCCTGGAGGTGTTTAAGGCCAGATTGGATGTGGCACTCAGTGCCATTGTCTGGCCAGTATGGTGGTGTTAGGTCACAGGCTGGGCTTGGTGAGCTCAGAGGTCTGTTCCAGCCTCCATAATTCTGTGATTCTGTATCCTCCTAGCATCCAAGAAACATGAAGCTGCAAAGGATGTGTTTGTGAAGATTCCCCAAGACTCTATAGCAGAAATCTATAACCAGTGGGAAGAACAGGGAATGGACACTCCCCTGCCAGCCGAGGACGACAACGCCATACGGGAGCACCTGTGCATTCGGGCGTATCTGGTGAGTGCAGGGATGCTGCATTCCAGGGCATGGCTTAGAAATAATGGTGGTGAAACTTTGAGCTTTGTCCATTTGATTTCATTCCTGATTTCCTGGATGCACTGCAACTCAGCATTTCATTTGATTTGCCCTTGGAATGGGCTGCCCAAGGAGGTGGTGGAGTCGCCATGCCTGGAGACCGTCAAGAAGAGACTGGATGAGGCACGTAGTGCTGTGGTCTGGTTGATTGGATAGGGCTGGGTGATAGGTTGGACTGGATGATCTTGGAGGTCTCTTCCAATCTGGTTGATTCTATGATTCTGTGATAATCACAGTCTTGTACTTTAAGTCCACAAAGCCCAACCACACTTTCTGATACTATTCCAGGAAGCCCACGAAAGCTTTAATGAGTGGTTTAAGCACATGAACTCGGCTCCACAGAAGCCTTCTTTGTTGCCACAAGCAAGTTTCACTGAAAAAGTAGCTCATGAACATAAAGAAAAGAAGTTTGAGGTAAGGAAAAGTTCAAAGTTATTTGCTAAAACCATTTCTATTCCTTGCTTAGGAGGCAGTCTTAGCTGAATGAAACTGAGTAGAAGGTTGCTGATTTGTGTTGTTGAAGAACTCTCTCAACATAAAAATAGAATTATTTATAAGAGAGTGTGAGACAGTAGAATAGTAATGGCACAGTGAATTCTTAGGTACTTTCCTTATGTGACTCAGCCTCACATAGAATATTGTAGCACGTGCTTTATGAGAAAGGGCTGAGAGCCCTGGGGCTGTTTAGTCTGGAGATGAGAAGACTGAAAGGGGATCTGATCAGTGAGCCACCAGTGAGCACTTGCAGCCCAGAAAATCAATCACATCCTGAGCGGCATCAAGAGAAGCAGAGCCAGCAGGGCCAGGGAGGTGATTCTCCCCCTCTGCTCCACTCTGGTGAGACCCCACCTGGAGTACTGCATCCAGTTCTAGAGCCTCTATTGCAGGAAGGATCTGGAGGTGCTGGTAGGTGTCCAGAGAAGGGCCACGAGGATGAGCAGAGGGCTGGAGCTGGGGAGGGACTTTTGAGGGTGTCAGGGAGTGATAGGACTGGGGGGAATGGAGCAGAACTAGAAGTGGGGAGATTCAGACTGGATGTTAAGAAGAAGTTGTTCCCCATGAGGGTGGTGAGAGACTGGCACAGGTTGCCCAGGGAGGTGGTGGAAGCCTCATCCCTGGAGGTTTTTTCAGCCAGGCTGGATGTGGCTGTGAGCAACCTGCTGTAGTGTGAGGTGTCCCTGCAGGGGGTTGGAACTGGATGATCCTTAAGTTCCTTTCCAACCCTGACAATTCTGTGATTCTATTGATAATGTCTATCAATATCTGAGGGCTAGGAAGGAAGAGATAGGGACAGCCTCTTCTCACTTGTGCCCTGGGGTAGGACAAGGGGCAATGGATATAAACTACAGCACAGGAGGTTCCACCTCAACATGAGGAAGAACTTCTTCACTGTGAGTGTGACAGAGCACTGGAACAGGCTGCCCAGAGAGGTTGTGGAATCTTCTTCCCTGGAGACTTTCCAGCCCCATCTGGATGTGTTCCTGTGTGACCTGTGCTGGATTCTATGGTCCTGCTCTGGCAGGGGACTTGGACTCAATGATCTCGAGAGGTCCCTTCCAACTTCTAAGCTCCTGTGATAAGAGTGAATAGTGTGTTGATTGTCATTAATCTGGAACTGATTCTGCTATTAACTCTTCCTTACTCTTGTGTTTGTCACATTTTCTTTTCTAGAAGATGCTGCTGTTTTGTTTTGCCCCAAGTGCTTTTGGCATGTCTGGCCAGTATGAACATATGTATTCAGTTCTTGGGGTTGGTTTTTTTTTCACAAGCATGGCAGAATAAGTTCTTTAAAATTAGCTTCCCCTAGTAGCTTTGCTTATGAACAACCTGTCTGACTCTGCCCAGGGAGTTGAAGCAAGGATATAAATAGCTGTTAGCAGCAGGCTTTTAAGTTTTAGCTGCTGGCTGAAGATTGTAATTTGAATGGGAGCTGCACTGGCTGTTGCATGCTAGGTGATGAGTCTGTGTTAAAATAGCCTTGGAAGTTCTCCTGTTCTGCAGCAGTTGATTTTCTGTTTCTTTGCCAGATGGATTATGGTATTTGGAAAGGCCTCTTGGATGCTCTTACAGCTGACGTGAAGGAGAAGATGTACAACGTGTTGCTGTTTGTTGATGGAGGATGGATGGTTGATGTTAGAGAGGTAAAAATCACAGAACCACAGAGTCAGCCAGGGTGGAAGAGACCTCCAGGATCACCAAGTCCAACCGATCACCCAGCCCTAACTAATCAACTAAACCATAGCTCTAAGTGCCTCATCCAGGCTCTTTTTAAACACCTCCAGTGATGGTGACTCCACCACCTCCCTGGGCAGCAAATTCCAATGGCCAATCTCTCTGTCTGGGAAGAACTTCCTCACATCCAACCTAAACCTCCCCTGGCACAGCTTGAGACTCTGCCCTCTTGTTCTGGTGCTGGGTGCCTGGGAGAAGAGACCAACCCCCACCTGGCTACAATCTCCCTTCAGGTAGCTGTAGAGAGCAATAAGGTCTCCCCTGAGCCTCCTCTTCTGCAGGCTAAGCAACCCCAGCTCCCTCAGCCTCTCCTCACAGGGCTGTGCTCCAGACCCCTCCCCAGCTTTGTTGCCCTTCTTTGGACACCTTCCAGCAGCTCAACATCTTTCTTAAACTGAGGAGCCCAGAACTGGACACAGGACTCAAGGTGTGGCCTAACCAGTGCTGAGTAGAGGGCAGAATGAATCTTTAGATCACAGCACAGGCTGTATCTGTATCATCTTTGGTTTGATGTTCTTCTGTGTAATCCACTCTGGCCTCCTGTGATCAGTTACAGACTGCTGCCCTTTCAGTTACTTCTAACTCCATCCAGCCTAGGCTGGTGCTTGCTTCTGGTGCTGCTACCGACATGGCTATGCAGAGCTGCCATGTAAAGGTGGCTGTTCCTGATGCTAATGTGTGGTTTTGCTGTGGTTAGGATGCTGAGGATGACCCGGAGCGGGCACACCAGATGACGCTGCTGCGGAAGCTGTGCCTGCCCATGATGTGCTTCCTGCTGCACACTGTGCTGCACAGCACCGGCCAGTACCAGGAGTGCCTGCGCCTGGCGGACATGGTGGCGTCTGAGCGACACAAGCTGTACACGGTGAGACACTGAGCTCCAGGCAGCTGGCCTGTCCTTTACAAGCTCAGGGGGGTGACTGCAGAAAAACCTTCTCAAGAGAGAGAGCCACAATCATATGTTCCTGAACGTGTTCAGTCACATTCTCTCTTCACATTCACTGCAGGAGTTTCAAAGAATTGTTTGGGTTGGAAGGGACCTCAAGGATCATCTCCCCTCCTCTAGCTTGTATCCATTCCCCCCAGTCCTATCACTCCCTGACACCCTCAAAAGTCCCTCCCCAGCTTTCTTGTAGCCCCCTTCAGATACTGGAAGGCCACATTTAGGTCTCCTCAGAGTCTTCTCTTCTCCAGGCTGAACAACTCCAACTCCCTCAGTCTGCCCTCATAGGAGAGCAGCTCCAGCCCTCTGCTTATCGTCCTGGCCCTTCTCTGGACTGAGAGGAATCAGAGAATTGACTTTGAAAGACTGGAGATGATGCCAGTATTCTGACAAGCAGCTTTTCTGAGTAGTGCAGCTACTGATTTGTGGATGTGGGCTATTGAATTGAACTAAGTTTAACAGTTGGATGTTCACAAAGATCATTTGCAAGTTAAATCAGCCTGTGATTCCAAGCTGAACTGTAAAATGATCAGTCATTTCTTTTTCAATTTCCATTATACTTCAGAACATTGCATAAGCAGGTTTGGTTTTGGAGCACTTTCTTTACCTAACCTTTGCCTCCAAAAGCCTGAAAAACACACCTCCCCAAATAAAATCTATTATATAACAGAAAACCCAAGCAAAAAGGCAACCCAACCAAACCCCAACCACCCACCCAGCCCCAGCCCAACCACCAACCAAACCCCAACCAACCAAAACCCAACCCATAAGGTTCCTCCCTCCCCCAAAGAGAAAAATAAAGCAAAGCAGATCCCCAAAGATTAGAAACCTAAGACTAAGTCTGTGACACATTTGCCTGAATTGGCTTTAAGATCTCTGCCAGCAAGAACGGGAAACCTGAGCTTGGCTGTTCACCAATAACCTCTAGCAGTTAGGAGATGGAGCCGGGATGCTGGCACTGGTTTAAGTTGCCCTAGTTAAGTTTCTCTAGTTAATTAGTCACCATTTGCTTTGATAGCACTGCTTTGCCTGCCAATAAATACAGCTTCTTGATGGTGTTTGGTTGGTTTTTTCCATTCTTAGGTATTTTCAAAGGAAGAACTCCGAAAGCTTCTACAGAAGCTGAGGGAATCTTCTCTGATGCTTCTGGACCAGGATCTTGATCCTTTGGGGTATGAGACTTAGTGATAAGTTGTGGCAAGTATCTAGATGAAATCTATCAGTGTGGACATTGTGGTTGCAAGAAAGAACAAAGCCAAACTGTGCTGATGTGGGCTTTTTGTTGGTGGGGGAAAACCACCTGAATGCTGAGCTTTCACTTTCACTTTGGAAAACTCTGACCAACTTCAGAGGAGATATTTGTTATACAACCTTTTCCATGCCTATTTTTTTTTGGGGGGGGGTTTGTTTTCTAATAAAAGTGCTTCAAAACCAGAAACTGTTTGTTCATTCTAATCTAAAATGTCATTATGGAAGTGTAGGGTCATTGTATGACCCTCCTTAATCTCTTTGCTGCATGCTGAAGAGCTGCCAGTAGGCTGTGCAGGGTTGTTTGCTGTTTTTTTCTTGTTGGGGGGGGATTGTTTTTTTCACCCCTCCTCCTTTGGAGAAGAGAAAGTGTTTGGGCCCTGGACACTTTCTGCACTAGAAAGATGGTTTGAGGAGAATTAACTCCACCTCAAACCTAATGCACTGCTGTGGTAAGGCTTTTATTGACTTCATTATCAATGACTGTTAGTTATTTAAATTGGAGAGTAAGATCTCTTTGTGAAGCAGATTTTTGTACAGTCATTGCCTATGAGAGGGGCATGTGCAAGAGGAAAAACCTCTTGTGGTGTCTGTCCCACTTCCTCCTAGAGGAGTCTGTAAGTTGATTTACCTCCTTGTTTCTGTTCAGAGGGCATCTGAACAGCAGGGGAGATCTGACACACTCAGCACAAGACCGTGCAAGGTTACAGTGAAGTGAGGTTGCAGGAGAGTGGGTATGGAAAGCCGGCACCGGGAACATCAAAGGGACAGTGAAATTGAATGGCTACTGCCAGCCCTTCGGGGCTGGTTTCCGGGCTTAGGCTGTTCTCACCGATATAGTCACTATGTAACCCTGGAGGAAAATGTAATCCTGACCCTACCGGGCAGCTCTCAAGCTTGGCGTTTTCTAATTTACTTAGAAAGCTTGCTGCGGCTCTGGGGGCCTGTGTAAGCACATGCTTAGCTGCCTTGCCCTTCAGTGAAGGGTGCAGAGGACACAGCGCTAGTGGAATGAGTGCTGCAGTCACTGTCTTCTGGCGTTCGACAAAGACCGTAATTTGTGTGCACATTTTTATGTGTGTATGTGTGTTCACAGAAATCCCCCCTCCGCTCGCCAAGCAGTAGCTGTACCTGGGCGGGTGGCTTTCTGCCCACCCCCGGCCTGTGGGCCAGCTGCCCGGCAGGGCTGTAGTGCCTGCGTGGGTTCCCTCGGGGGGGCAGAGGGAGGCCCTGCACCTTCGCGGCCGCAGGGCGCGTTCCCGGCGCCGCCTTCTCCCTGTGCCCCCTGCGCTGCCGTACGCGAGAGCAGGGGCGGCCGCGGCGCTCGGCTTCGGGCGGTCCCTCCCGGGGGCGGGCAGAGTCGCCGGGCGCCGCAGCTCCGCCCGCGGGGCTGTGCCGGGCCGGGCGGGGCCACCGGAAGGCGCGCGCCCACGTGTCCCGGCGGGGGCGGGCGCGGAGGAGGCGGCGGCGGTAGCCCGGCCGGTGCGCTGGCGGCCGGCGGGCAGCCTGTGCCGCTGCTGTCCCTGCCACTGCTGCCCGGCCGTGCCGGCCGCCATGGGCTGGATGCCGACGCAGGGTCGGCTGGCGGCGGGGCTGCTGGTGAACCTGGCCGCCTCCATCTGCATCGTCTTCCTGAACAAGTGGCTGTACGTGCGGCTGGGCTTCCCCAACCTCAGCCTCACCCTGGTGCACTTCGCCATCACCTGGCTCGGCCTTTACCTGTGCCAAGCGCTCGGCGCCTTCTCCCCTAAGAGCCTGCAGCCCTCCCAGGTGCTGCCCTTGGCCCTCAGCTTCTGCGGCTTCGTCGTCTTCACCAACCTGTCCCTGCAGAGCAACACCATCGGTACCTACCAGCTAGCTAAGGCTATGACCACGCCGGTCATCGTGGTCATCCAGAGCCTGGCGTACGGAAAGACCTTCCCTCTCCGCATCAAACTTACTCTGGTGAGGAAGCGGCGGGGCTGAGGGGAGCGCGAAGGGACGAGCCTTATAAGGGCGGTGGGGGTCCGGGGACCGGGGGGAGTGTAGAATCTTCCACCCGCCAGCCCTGAGACAGTCCTGAGGGCAACGGCCATCCTAAAACTCGGGTCCACCTCCGCAGGTCCCCATCACGTTGGGCGTTTTCCTTAACTCCTACTACGACGTGAAGTTCAGCATCCTCGGGATAGTGTTCGCCACCCTGGGCGTCTTGGTGACCTCCCTCTACCAAGTGGTGGGTACTGGGGGGCGGGAGCGTTACGGTGGTTCAAGCTGCTGTCCTGGGCATAGGTCGCCCTTAAAGAGCACCCTGCCTTCCAGCAAACCCTCCCTACTCTGTTGTTTTTCATATAATAATTAAAAATTGTTCATAATCCACCCCAGCCCTGGTGAATTGTTTCAGGAATTCATCATCCTTGCTGCTAAAATCGGGGTGTTGCCTCTACCCTAGTCATGAGCCTGGTTTCAAGGGGTGAATGCTTTATCAGTAACCCTCTCTGTTTCTAGAGAGCTCAGATTTTCTCCTTGCTGAAGCAAGTGCCTTGCATTGGAGCCTCTCCCTGGAAAGGACATTTCCCAGGCCTTCAGTTAACCCCATAGTTTGTCCTTGAGCCATTTACATTTTATAAGCATCCTTCTTCAGTTTCCACTATGTCTAAGGTGGTTTTTATAGAGGGTGCATTAATCCACAGCATAACCTTCCTGGCTCATTGTGGTTGGGAAAACAGCCACCACCAAGGACTGCCTCAGCCCTTTCTGCTGCAATCTTGCACTAAAAGCTCCTGAGCAGTTCGTTTTTGACCATGGTGCCAAAGCCTCCCAAATGAAGACTTCCCTGTCGTACTGATGTGGTAGTCCTCATCGATTCGGTCATTAATGTCATTGTAACAGGTGTTGTGTGCCTCCAAAAGCAGGGAGGCTCTGTGACCTGTGCAAGGTGATAAATAATGATCTCCTGTCCTGTTTTGGGGCAGAAGGAAGAGGGAGATGCTGCATGAAAACGTGGAAGTGCTGATGTGTGTACTGGAGAAAGGATAGTGCCTGGGTGTATTTTTTCAAGCAGCTTAGCAAGGTTATGTGCTGTAATCCATATCACCAATTAATGTGGTTGATGAAGTATTAAATGTGCAGTCTAAAGCTGCATCTCCTTGGCTGTTCTATCTATCTTCATAAGCATAGGTAACTAGGATGCTACACTGGAAATCTTAAGCTGCAGTCAGTATAGTCAATACTGAAACGCAATCTAGTAAATACAGAATCAGTTGGCAAAGGAAAGCCAAACAGTTCCTGGTTCTGTGAGCTTGTGTGTGGAGCAAAATGAGAAGAGCAAAAGCAGAGCTCTCTTTAGGCCAAGGTGCTCACTTCCATCATAGACAGGATCTGGAATATGGAGAATAAAAGGGAGCTGGCATTTTCCTCCCAGGTCTGCTACCTTTGTTCTTCCTTGAGTGTAAAGCTTTACCCCCAGGCTATGGGGAAAGGAAGGTTTATGACCTTAAGTTTTTGCCACTGCCCCTACATATGACTTTCTCCTCCCATGGCTTGCATGCTCACAAAAGACAAACAGTTTGGTGAAGGTAGAAGATGATGCTCAAGAATCTGTTTATCACAGAATCAAAGAATCACAGAACGTTAGGGATTGGAAGGGACCTCAAAAGCTCATCAAGACCAAGCCCCCCTGCCAGAGCAGATCACACAGGAACATAACCAGGTGGGGTCTGAATATCTCCAGAGAGGGAGACTCCCCTACCCCTCTGGGCAGCCTGCTCCAGTGTTCTGTCACCCTTTCACTGAAAAAAATCTCTCCTCATGCTTCCATGGAACTTCCTATGCCTCCATTTCTACCCATTGCCTCTTGTACTGTCATTGGGCATCCCCCAGCAGAGCCTGGCTCCAGCCTCTTGGCACTTGATCAACATGAATGAGGTCACCTCTCAGTCTCTTCTCCAAGCTAAAGAGCCTCAGCTCCCTCAGTCTCTCCTCATAAGGAAGATGTCCCACTCCCTTCATCATTTTTGTGGCTCAGGTTATGCAGTGTTGTCCATGTGTTTGTAGCCATTTTGCTTTTGCTCAGAACTTCAGCTTATGGTTTGGGTTGGGGTTTTTTTCCTTGCTCCTGTTTAACAGCTTTTCTCTCTTGGTTTTAGTGGGTGGGAGCTAAGCAGCACGAGTTACAGGTAAACTCCATGCAGTTGCTGTACTACCAGGCACCAATGTCTTCAGCTATGTTGTTGTTCATCATACCCTTCTTTGAGCCAGTCTTTGGAGAAGGAGGAATCTTTGGTCCCTGGACACTTTCTGCTGTGGTAAGGCTCTTACTGACTTTAAATAAATAGTAATCATTCATGTTACATTTGGCAGTAGGATCTGCATCTTTGTGAGCAGATTTTTGTGCACTCACTGCCCATGATGAGATGAGAGGGGCATGTGCAAGAGGGAAAACTTCTTGTGCTCTCTGCCCCACTTCCTGCCAGTTGATTGACTTCCTTATTCTTGCTCCTGTTCAGAGGGCATCTGAACAGCAGGGAAAATCTGGCAAAGTCCAGAAGCTTCCCCTAGTGTATGAAATGAAAAGTGTGTGAGTGCTCTTGTTCCAGCTCTCACTGTCTGCTCAGAAAAGAGATCAGCTTGCTCACTTTTGACACTCTCAGTTCCCAGCCTGGGGAAAGATGCCAGCATTGGTCACTCTCTAGAATTGCTAGTTAATGGTCACCAAGGTTAGAATTTCTCTCTTTATCCTTCTGTCCAAAAGAGAGCCAGGAGTATCTTCTTGGCACTGCTGCTTGTGCTGCTCAGCCATGGGTCATTTCTTGGAGCAAAAGTCAGATATTTTCCCACAGTAGTTTTTGTCATGACCTTTGTCTGAAAGGTAAAGAATATAACCTCTGTGTGTGTGAGCAGCCAGGTTTTCCAAGTCACTGAACAACCATGTCTGTTCCCTGAAAGGATCACAGGATGTTAGGGGCTGGAAGGGACCTCCAAAGATCCTCCAGTCCAACCCCCCTGCCAGAGCAGGAGCACAGAATCCAGGACAGGTCACACAGGAACACATCCAGATGGGGCTGGAAAGGCTCCAGAGAAGGAGACTCCACAACCTCTCTGGGCAGCCTGCTCCAGGGCTCTGGGACCCTCACAGTGAAGAAGTTCCTCCTCATGTTGAGGTGGAACCTCCTGTGCTGGAGTTTACATCCATTGCCCCTTGTCCTGTGCCAGGGCACAAGTGAGAAGAGGCTGTTATTTCCTTCCTGGTCCCCAGCCCTCAGATACTGATAGACATTGATCAGATCCCTTGTCAGTCTTCTCTCCAGACTAACCAGCCCCAGGGCTCTCAGCCTCTCATAAGGCACATGGTTCTATCAATCTATTTATGGACATCATAGCATGAGCTCCTTATGCACATCCCCTGTGCCTGCACTGACTTGAGGCTGTTTCTATTTTTGTTCTCCATATGTTTGGTTTTGGGTTTTTTGGGGTTTTTTTTGCCTGATACTTAACTTTTCCTTTGCTTTCCAAATGCAAAATAATAACCTGGAATGTATCTACCAATGGCCCAAAGCTTGGGAGATGATTGATTTGTGTCCATTAATTCACAGATCATGGTACTGCTGTCTGGAATCATAGCCTTTATGGTGAACTTGTCCATTTACTGGATCATTGGGAATACATCACCTGTCACGTATCCTTGGCTGTTTCTCCTCTTTTCCAGTGAGTTATCTTAGCATTCGTTTGGCCTGACTTGCTAGGGGAAAGTTGGTTGGTAGCCTGCCTGCTTTATCATAAGTGATGAAGCTGGAAAAGCCTTTTCATGTTTAAGTGTCTCTTGTTTCTTTGGCTGGGATTTGTACAGATTGTGGTGGTTAACTCGGTGACCTGGCCTTCATACCTACAAAGAAGGTTAACCCACACTTTGGCTACCTTAAGGAAGTGTTGGATTGTCAGTCAGTTTATGGCATTCTGTGGGTGAAAGGTTTTAGGTGGAGGTTAACTCTCATAGCTGCAGAGAGGCAGGAAAGTTGCATCGGTAGAACTCAGTGTGACACAGAATGTTAGAGGGTGGAAGGGACCTCCAGAGATCATCCAGTCCAAGCCCCCCTGCCAAAAGCAGGATCACCCAGGGTAGACCACACAGGAATGCATCCAGGTGGGGTTGGAAAGTCTCCAGAGAAGGAGACTCCACACATACAACTTGCACACTTTGAATGTTATTAATGAAGCTCTCAAGTCAGTCTTTCTACAAAAAAAATAATACTGGTAACTTGCTATGATCCTTAACAGATGCCCCAGGTATAACATGTTTGGACATTTCAAGTTCTGCATCACCCTGCTGGGAGGGTGCCTCTTGTTTAAGGATCCTCTGTCTTTTAATCAAGGCCTTGGGATTCTGTGCACGTTGTTGGGCATCTTAGCTTACACCCACTTCAAGCTCAGTGAGCAGGAAAGCAACAAGAGCAAATTGGTTCAGCGCCCCTAAAGCTGCTGGAGATTAACAGTGTTGTGAAGGGAAAACCAAGTGTTTATATGCATTGATTCTGGGATGCACCTATTGGCCTCACTCATTCGGATCTATACTCCTGGTTTAATTGCCAAGATCATCGTTGTGTAACTAAACCAAACAGACTGAAGTCTGTGCAGTCCTTGGGGGGTTGCCACCTCAGCCCCTCCTGGCATTTCCATTGCATTGAAATGGTAACTCACAAGAGAAGAAGGCACACTTCAAATCACCCTGGAAATTGGACTGCAGGAATTAGATTATTTGGGTTTTTTGCATACCAAATGAGATCCTGATGGCTACAGTTAGAGAGGAAGAAAAGGAATCCTCTCTGTCATCATTGCCCTTGTGAAGAGTCTTGGAGGCACTTCTCCATGCAGATGTCCTGCTGTGTAGTGATGCCTCCTCCTTTTGGTCTGATTTGTTCAGTGCTTTAAGGGCCACCAAGCTCCATCCTGTTTCTCACATATGTTGGCTGACGAGAGGAGTAGATAAAATGACAGGTGGAGAGGGACTAGAGCAGTTATTGGAAACCCTGAAGCCACAGGCCAGGCTACAGAAGAGTAGGAACTCAGATCATCAGTTTTTCTTACATTTTTGGGTTGGTCCATCAGGGCATTAATGAAGTCATTCATGTTCTAGAAGCTTCTGTTACTGCTATGCCAGAGCCAAGGGTTTTACAGGAGCTCTTGGAAGTAATCATGAGCCTAATAAAATCTCTGATTTTGTGGTAATAAGCAAATATTTTGCAGCCTTTGCATGCAGACATCCATGCTAAAAATGTTTCTGGAGCAATCTGTGTGAAGGTCACCATCTGTAATGGACGTGAAGGTTGCCTGGTTCCCCCTCCTGCCTTCAGCCTCACCTCCCTCCCTCCTGCCCCTTCTTCCAGGAGTTACCTTCAGAGGGGTCTGCTGGGGCTGTCTGGGCAGTGCTGGGCAGGCAGCATTTCCTCAGCAGCCAGTCTCTGGAAATACATCAGTGACTGAAGAGTGTGAGGCTGGCCCTGCTTCTGCTCTAATTCAGGAATGCTTGGAGCATTATTTTGTGCCAGTATCAAGCACTGATTTTTTTTTTTTTGACAATGTGGAAGGAGGAAGCTGAGTGCTGTTCTGCTTTAAAAAAAACAGAGAAAAAAATATCTGCTTTCAGGAAATCTGGTGAGAACATATGCTCACTGGATTGGCAGGGTTAGAATTTATTTGCAGTATCTTAATCCTTACAGTTAGGGGTTCAGTTTTATCTTCATCTACCTCTAGCAGATCCCAAGAGGGGAATTATGTGAACGAACCCAGGTATGTCGTACAACCACCAACAGAAGTGGCATTTAGTTCCTCTTCCTTTTGACCAATCTGGGCAGCAAGCCTTTGTGCAGGGCACAATGCAGTTCTTCTCAAGCTTGTACATTATTTATTCTGTCAGAGAGTTCTTCCCTTCAGAAAAGCTCTTTCTCTGTGTCACCTGAAGTTTACACTGCAACGCTCTACATCGTTTCAGAGTCAGAAACGCCTGAACAATTTTACATCTTTACCAACTGTGTCTTAGACATTGGGCTGGTCCAAGGAGATAATTGGGTGGCTTTTGTATACTTATATATATATATATAAAAACAATTCTGCATAATGACTTTAAAAATACAGCCTGGACTACTGGAAATTCAGACAGCCAATCTCTGGATGCATATCCTTTGGTACCTGCACTTTGAAAGCCCTTTGTGTTAATTTGTGCTGTGCACAAGTTCTGCTGAAACGTTGGTAGCCCACAAAAGACTCTCACAGTTAGAAAACAAGGGAATTACAGCAATATTTGGGATGAGACAGTGTGTAGAAAGTGGTAGGATGAACCAAACAACCCTGTCTGAAAGTGCAGAAAGACTAAAGTGTCAGGATGAACAAACCAAGTGGAAAAGGACTGAAGTGGTTGGATGACCAAACCAGCCATGTCAGACTGAAGTGGTAGAATGAACCAACCACCCATGTCTGAAAGTGGAAAAAGACTGAAGTGATAGAATGAACAAACCAGCCATGTCTGAAAGTGCAGAAAGACTGAAGTGGTAGAATGAACCAAAAGAACATGTCTGAAAGTGGAAAAAGACTTAAGTGGTAGAATTGACCCAAACAACCATGTCTGAAAATGGAAAAGGACTAAGCTGGTAGGATGAACAAACCAACCATGTTTGAAAGTGTAAAGACTAAAGTGGTAGGATGACCAAAACAACCCTGTCTGAAAGTGCAGAAAGCCTTGAGTGGTAGAATTGAACCAAACAACCGTGACTGAAAATGGAAAAGGACTAAAGTGGTTGGATGAACAAACCAACCACGTCTGAAAGTGGAAAAATACTCCTTCAGGAGAGGGGCAAATCTGCAAGAGCAAGTAGAGAGCATCAGTAAAACAGTCCTGCTCTAGACACAGCCTGTTGCTGGAATGTGCAAGTGGTGGAGGTCACTAAAGTGATGATGTGATCTGTTTCATGTGTTCCAAGAGCTGTCCTTTTGAGATTTACCTGTTGTACTGAACCAATAAAAGTATCTTGAGCTTTTTGTGCCACGGGTCAAAAGATGAAACCCAGGAGGCTTGTAGAAGGGTGGGACAACCAGCTCTTTGTATGTATTATCTCCTTGGGTACCATGTGTAGGGTGGGAATAAATTTTTACTCACTGGGTTGGCATCTGCTTGTTGCTGTGGAGAACAGTTGTCTCTTTCTCATCTTCTGCTTGAACTGCCAACACTTGGAGGGGGGAGGTCTAGAGGTGCTAAGACCAAACAGTGCCACTTGAATTGCTTCCATCTAAATGTTTGCGTGTTTCAGGGCTGAACTCCTGATACAAATGAGGGAACTTTCTAAATCCTGAGGTAACAATTGGAGCTTTATAAAAATTACTGATCCTTACCTGGTGTGAAATTTGCTCAGGCTAGTTTTCAGTGCTCACTTCAGCATGTTTTCCTGCTCATTCTGTGGAGTTCTTTCACTTTTGGCTTTCCTGAAAGAGACAACAGAGGGTTGGTATCTTTAACATGATGCAGTCTCTGTGCTGTCACAGTTGGAGCCACACTGCACAAACCCTGCTGTTTGCTTTCTGCTCTTCATTTTACTTCACAGTCCACATACTTTTTTTTTTTTCAATCATCTTTGAGTCCTAGGTCTTAAAACATTGCCTAATGTTTCCTTTGAAGTGCTTCCTAAAGTTCACTTGATTTCTCTGACTGTGAAGACAGAGAAGCAGAAAATAAAAGCACAGTCAGCCCTGCATCCTCACTATATTTAGGCTATCACATCAAGCACAGAGGCAGAACAACTGTGGGGGCCATAATGCTTTTTTAAAACAAGACAAATATCAAGACTGAAGTATGCTTAGATGGATTCTGTAAGTTAATGACCATTGAGGGAGCCCAAGAAGTCTCAGAATGAACATGACTAAGCCATGGTAACAAGATGGTCCTTGGTCCTGTTCTGCCATTGAGTGGTTTGCTGCTTTTAGGAACATCCTTTTCTTTTCAAAGCTGCCATTGATATGGTTCCAGTGGAAAAGAAACTAGCATAGGTACCAGGGGGGCATTTGAAAATGAGAGCAGATCCAGGTTATTCTGGTTAAAATATGAGTGACTGGCAGTAAGTTATCTTTGCCAGCCTTGTCTCTGAAAACACTACAGACCAACATATAGAAGGTTTCTTCATTTTTCCCAAAGCAATAGGAATTATTCCTTAGGAGATACTCAGTTCAAAGCTTTGTCTTACCTTTACCTTTAATAACCCACTGCCTGGTTTTCACAGAATCACAGAATGTTAGGGGCTGGAAGGGACCTTGAAAGCTCATCCAGCCCAACCCCCCCTGCCAGAGCAGGAGCACCTAGAGCAGATCACACAGGAACACATCCAGGTGGGTTTTGAATATCTCCAGGGAGGGAGACTCCACAAACCCCCTGGCAGCCTCTTCCAATGCTCTGTCACCCTTACAAGGAAATTCTTCCTCCTGTTTCCATGGAACTTCCTCTGCCTCAGCTTCCACCACTGCCCCTTGTGCTGTCATTGGGCACCTCCCAGCAGAGCCTGGCTCCAGCCTCTTGGCACTCACCCTGCACATCTTTGTAAACATGAATGAGGTCACCTCTCAGGCTCCTCTCCAAGCTACAGAGCTCTCAGCTCCCTCAGTCTCTCCTCATAAGGAGGATCTTCCACTCCATGATTTGTGTGGCTCTGTGCTCAACTCTATCAACCACTTCCCTGATGTTCTTCTTGAACTGAGGGCCCAGAACTGGACACAATACTCCAGATGCAGCCTCAGCAGGCAGTTTTGTAAAGCTTGCTAAGTTCTTGCAGGCTCTGTGGGCACTGTGCCAGAGGAGTTTTCCTGCTGGTGGAGGATCAGCTGCTCTCTCAGGCTTGAGGTTGGAGAGTGGTTTGCTGCTGTTACAGGTATGAAAAAGAGGTTTGTGTACCTTCAAGACAGAGCTGCAATTCAGCAGGAATGTGTCCCCTCTGTCTCATGTAGTGGCATGATTGATGGCCCAAGGCTAAAGGAACTTTAGAGCCTTGTTTGGGATGGCCATAGTTTTTATTCAACTTTTTTTTTAACTACCTAGTGGTGTAGTCACTGTTGGTTAAGTTTTAAGGTTAAAAAAATGTCATTTTGGTAACAGGAGCTTCAGAAGAGTCTCTTACAACATTTTGGAGTACAGCTACTGCCTAACCCATGTCTAGTTGGTCACATCTGCAGAATCTATCAAGAAGTAATGGATTTTGTAACTGGATTTGTGTATTTAGGCAGTTGGACTGCTGGGGATGGGGCTTGTTCTTGGGCAATGCTGTGCAACTGAACCCTAGCATGCTCTTAACCTGTTGAGAAACATCAAGCCTGAAATTCACCAGCGTGCTTAGCAAAGAAGAAGAGGACTCAGCCTGATGGGTGAGAGAGCTTTAGCTGGCTTTTCACAACAAGCATGAAGAATTCAGAGAAGAGCCCAGACAAATCACCTGGCTTAATGCAGTTTTCTTCTCTGCAGATGCCTCTTTTGCTCCATAGTTACATAGTTGTTTTCTTACCTGGATGTTAAAAGCAGCAGAGTTTGGATTGCAGACTGAACAGGTGAAGGAATTCACTCTTCAGACTGTACAGGTGCAGCTCTTTCTGTTTGTTTCTCCACAATCAGGCAGATGCACAGAAGTTTTCTGCTCACAGTCTCAGCCAAGAGAAGCAGAGCCAGCAGGTCGAGGGTGGTGATTCTCTCCCTTTACTCCACTCTGGTGAGACCCCACCTGGAGCACTGTGTCCAGTTCTGGAGCCTCTATTACAAGATCTGGAGGTAGTGGAACATGTCCAGAGGATGAGCAGAGGGCTGGAGCTGCTCTGGTGTGGAGACACTGAGAGAGTTGGGGTTGTGCAGTCTGGAGAAGAGAAGGCTTTGAGGAGACCTAATTGTGGCCTTCCAGTACAAGAAAGCTGGGGAGGGATGTTGGGAGGGATGTTTTAGGGTGTCAGGTAGTGATAGGACTAGGGGGAATGGATCCAAGCTAGAGCAGGGTAGATTCAGATTGGATGTTAGGAAGAAGCTCTTCCTCATGAGGGTGGTGAGACACTGGCACAGGTTCCCAGGGAGGTGGTGGAAGCCTCATCCCTGGAGGTTTTGAAGGTCAGGCTGGATGTGGCTCTGGGCAACCTGCTGTAGTGTGAGGTGTCCCTGCTGATGGCAGGGGGGTTGGAACTGGATGATCCTTGAGCTCCCTTCCAACCCTCAAAGTTCTGTGATTGTATGCTTCTATTTGATGGCTCAATTGCTGCAGAGATGATTGAGATGTCAGCCACAGAACATCAAGTGAAAAACTGATCAAATCTTGGGTGATGAAAACTCCTAAAAGACAGAGCCATCCTGCCAGAAAGACCTGTGCCAAGTGGGGAGAGGTGCAGGTTTCTCTCCAGGCAGGTATTGCAAAGAATGCAAGAGCTGACCAGTATTCACTATTGCTATGCTGCAGTAGATAGCAAAGTTAAATTGACTCAATAATATTAAAAATAATAATAATAATATAAATGCCATTAAAAAATAAAAGCAAGCTGTGTTCCCAGAGTCTGAAATCTGTGCCAGACTCAGCCCACAGCGATGATTAACCTTCCTGAGAGAAGGGAGGTATTGTTCCGCCTCCCCTTCGCCCAGGGATGCAGGGCTGAGTGAAGGAGGGTTTGTGGTCCTGGAAGCTGGGCTGCTTTTTTCTTTGCAGCTGTATCAGTTGGGCCAATGAAAACATAACACCTCTCCCTGGGGAGCTTGGCTTGCTCAAGTTGCTGCTTTCATCTCGCTGACTTTAGGTCATGCCTCTATCTTGTGGCCTCTATCAAAAATAGTGTGGCCAGCAGGAGCAGGGAAATCATTCTGCCCTGGACTCACCACTGGTTAGGCCACACCTTGAGTCCTGTGTCCAGTTCTGGGCTCCTCAGTTTAAGAAGGACATTGAGACACTTGAAGGTGTCCAGAGAAGGGCAACAAGGCTGGGGAGGGGTCTGGAGCACAGCCCTGTGAGGAGAGGCTGAGGGAGCTGGGGTTGCTTAGCCTGGAGAAGAGGAGGCTCAGGGGAGACCTTCTTGCTCTCTCCAACTGCCTGAAGGGAGGCTGTAGCCAGGTGGGGGTTGGTCTCTTCTCCCAGGCAACCAGCAACAGGAGGACACAGTCTCAAGCTGTGCCAGGAGAATTTTAGGCTCAAGGTGAGGAGAAAGTTCTTCCCAGCAGGAGAGATTTGCCATTGGAATGTGCTGCCTAGGGAGATGGTGGAGGCCCCATCCCTGGAGGTGTTCAAAAAAGGCTTGGATGTGGCCCTTGGAGCCATGGTTTAGTTGTCAGGAGGTGTTAGGTATTAGCTAACAGGTTGGACTTGATGATCTCTGAGGTCTTTTCCAACCTTACTGATTCTATGATTCTTCCAGGAGCCAAAAGATCTAATGGGCCTCAGGGAGCAGAATGTGCTCCTTCATCTCTGGCGTGGGTTGAAGTTCCACCCCCCCCCCCCCCCCAGCTCATTTGAGAGAACTGAAATAAAATTAAAATAAAAAAATAAAATTAATTATTTTTTTTTTAACTTGCCAGAGTTAGCTCAGTCTGGGATTGAAGCAAATGAAGCTCTATTTACAAGCAGACTACACCCTGGAGACATGAATTGCAATGAATATGTACCAAATATACAATACATGTGCTATACATATATATATTTTATATATATATATATATATATATATATATTTACAATTTATTAACAACACAGAAACTCCTTGGACCACCCCCCCCCCGGACAGATCCAGAGGATCTGTTCTCCTCCTCTACCACTCTCTCCCTCTTTCCTGTTACCTCACATAGTAGTCAAAACAGAGCTACCCTGGCAAGGCCACGAGAGAGGGAGAGGAAAGTTATAGACTCACAGAATAGTTAGGGCTGGAAGGCAGCTCCAGGGTCAGCCAGTTCCAACCCCCCTGCCATGGGCAGGGACACCTCACACTACAGCAGGTTGCTCACAGCCACATCCAGCCTGGACTTAAAAACCTCCAACAGATGAGGCTTCCCTGGGCAACCTGTGCCAGTATCTCACCAGCCTCATGGGGAAGAACTTCTTCCTAACACCCAGTCTGAATCTCCCCATTTCTAGTTGTTTTCCATTCCCCCTAATCCTGTCACTCCCTGACAGCCTATAAAGTCCCTCACCAGCTGCAGGCAGAAACAAGAGCAGAAGAAAAGGGAGAGAACTGTTTATGCCTCTACCCTCTATCCCCATTAGCAAGCCAATAAATTATAGAGACCTTAGCAGTATTTTTTCTTTGGTATCCAATGGTAATTCAGTCAGGGACTAGGCTAAAGCTCCCCCTTCAAACTCTCATGTCAGGGCAGTGTCCAGTCAGCCCTGCTGCAGGGAATCCAGCCCAAAGGGGCAGAGTTGTACAGAGGTACAAGAAGAAGGAAAGAAAGGGGAAATGGGATCCTGTGCATTGTTTCAGTTGTGAGGCAGTTGCTAATCTTTCCCAAGTTTAGCCCTTGTCAGTTTCCCTTTAGCAAGCCCCCAAGCACTCTCCCTTTCCTCTACCAGCCTGCCCTTTCAGTAGAAAGTAGAATTATGCAATGTTGTAGGGAATTCTGGAATTCAGACAGGAATTGTATTTGCTGCTCACATAAATATTAACCTCAGTGTTGGGGTTTGGTGTTTTTTTCACCTAGAGACCCTTGACTGCCTTCCAATCCAGGAAACCAGTAAGTGCTTAAAATACAGGAGTCAGGTTAACCTGAATCAGGGATCACAGGATGTTAGGGGTTGGAAGGGACCTCTGCAGATCGTCAAGCCCACTCCCCCCCTGCCAGAGCAGGACCATAGAATCCAGCAGAGGTCACACAGGAACACATCCAGATGGGGCTGGAAAGGCTCCAAAGCAGGAGACAACCTCTCTGGGCAGCCTGTTCCAGGGCTCTGTCACCCTTACAGTAAAGAAGTTCCTCCTCATACTGGGGGTGGAACTCCCTGTGGTATAGTCTTACATCCATTGCCCCTTGTCCTACCACAGGGCACAAGTGAGCAGAGCCTGTCCCTGTCCCTTCTTTCCTGACACTCAGCCCTCAGCTATTGATAGACATTGATCAGATCCCCTCTCAGTCTCCTCTCCAGACTAAACAGCCCCAGGGCTCTCAGCCTTTCCTCATCAGGCAGTGCTGCAGTCCCTTCAGCATCCTTGTAGCCCTCCCTTGGACTGTCTCCAGAGATGCAACAAGGAAGGCCAAGGCTCTCTTGGAACCTCTTTGGCTAAGGAGGTGAAAGAAAACAAGAAAGGCTTCTCCCCATGGACACAGCTTGGGTACTTGCTTCTGAGCTGCCCCCTGTTAGGCAGAACAGCCAGGACTGCTTCAGACAAGAAATTGATGCAGGTGGGCACCTTTCAGTGCTGGGACAAGGGAGAAGAGTGACATCACATGGCAGGCCTGAGGTAAGTAGGGGGAGGGGGAGGCACCTCTGTCAGTTGTCCAGATGTAATGTCCACATGTCCAGTGGAATCCCAGGGTACATCAAGAAAATTGTGGCCAGTAGGGCTAGGGAGGTTCTGCTCTGCCCTGCTGAGACCACAGCTGCAATCCTGTGTCCAGTTCTGGGCTCCCCAGTTCAAGAGGGACAGAGACCTGCTGGAGAGAGTCCAAGGGAGAGCCAGGAGGATGCTTAGGGGACTTCAGCATCTCCCCTGGGAAGAGAGACTGAGAGCCCTGGGGCTGTTGAGTCTGGAGAAGAGAAGGCTAAAGGGGATCTGATCAATGTCTATCAATGGCTGGGTGGCAAGTGGAGGGGGCCAAGCTCTCTTCAGTGGTGCACAGGAAAAGGCCAAGAACCAATGGAGACAACCTTGAACAGAGAAGGTTTCAGCTCAACATGAGGAAAAACTTTACAGTGAGGGTGCCAGAGCCCTGGAGCAGGCTGCCCAGAGAGGTTGTGGAGTCTCCTCTGGAGAATTTCAAACCCCACCTGGGTGCATTCCTGTGTGGACTCCCCTGGGTGCTGCTGCTCTGGCAGGGTGGTTGGACTTGGATGATGTCTGGAAGTCCCTTCCAACCTCTAACATTCTGTGATTCTGTGATGTCCAGCCTCAGGCTTTGAAGGGGAAGGTTTCCCACAGCAATGAAGTGGTGAGAAACCCTGTTTTGATGTACAGCTCCTAACCCCTCAGCCAGAAGCCCTCAAAGAGCTCCTAAAGCACTCCACAGCACCTTTATGTGTGGATAAGTGGTCTTGAAGTCTTTGGAAGACTCGCAGGCTCTGAGCCTCAGTGGCTAGTTGCCTGCCTCTACAGCCTCCTGTCAACTAGCAGCTTTCCATTCATCTTGTCCCCTGTGTAACAGGAAGATCTTTGGCAGGTTCATATGTGGGGACTGTTTTTCACTGTGCTCTATTTAGCTGAACCAGTCTGTGCTACATCAGCTGTTTCTGCTGCTGTGAAGACAGCTTTTACCCATTTGAGAGCCTATAATAATTCAGGCAAATCAGAACTCACTGGGATGCTATTTTTAAAGGCAGGATAATTTGCTGATGGGTTACTTGTTCCCAAGCAAGCCAGGATTGAAATATTTTATAGTTAAGTATTCTCCTTATTGACTAACAGGATTTAACATTTTGGGGGCTAGGACTGACTGAAATGAAACAGACTTCTGGAAAGGCCTTTCTGCAACAGTGGCTTGACAGGATTTGGATGTAGCAGAAGCAGCAGCCAGAGACATTGGGCTCAAAGGAGGCATTGTTTGCACTGACCACTGGAACCAAAACCTCGTGCAAAAGGGGAGCTGATATGCATATAGAAAGCACAGGGGAAATAAACAGCATCAAGTTTCCCTGGGTTTGCTGCAGTCACATTTTTGGTCTTGTGTAAAACTCCAGAAGCACAGAATGTTAGGGGTTGGAAGGCACCTCAAAAGCTCTTCCAGTCCAACCCCCCTGCCAGAGCAGGAGCACCTAGAGCAGATTACACAGCAACACATCCAGGCAGGGCTTGAATCTCTCCAGAAAGGGAGACTCCACAACCCCCCTGGGCAGCCTCTTCCAGTGTTCCATCACCCTCACAGGGAAAACATTTTCCTCCTGTTTCCATGGCACTTCCTCTGCCTCAGCTTCCACCACTGCCCCTTGTGCTGGCATTGGGCATCCCCCAGCAGAGCCTGGCTCCAGCCTCTGGGCACTCACCCTACACATCTTGATCAACAGCAATGAGGTCACCTCTCAGGCTCCTCCTCTCCAAGCTACAGAGCCCTCAGCTCCCTCAGGCTCTCCTCATAAGGAAGATGTTCCACTCCCTTCATCATTTGTGTGGCTCTGTGCTGGACTCTCCCAAGCAGTTCCCTGAGATCCTTCTTGATCTGAGGGGCCCAGAACTGGACACAATATTCCAGATGTGGCCTCAGCAGGGCAGAGTAGAGGGGGGAAGAGAACCTCTTTGACCTACTAACCACAGCCCTTCTAATACAAAATAACTGTATGGTTACATGGACTGAAGGAACATTTAATGCTTATTCCATGTGTGCACGCTGACAATCATGGGAGACAGTGCTGCTCCCCGGCTACTTGAAACTTCTCCTCTTCTAGAGACAATGGCTCTTTCCCATCTGTCACAGCAAAGAGGAATGTGTGCTCATGTCATGGTCTCTCTTATTTGAGTAAGAGTTTAACCTGCCAGAATGTGAACTGAACCCACTGAGACGTGGGCAATAATCCCTCTGACCTACTGTGTTGCTGAGAAAGTGCCAGCAGTAGAGGGAAGTGACTGCTTGAGCTGGAGCAACTTTATTTGCCAGAGCTGCTTGACCAAAGGCTGTAAAAACAAGAGCAAATCATTCCTGCTAGTAGGCAAAGAGCCATCAAGACCAGAACTTTGGAACTGTGTAGGGAGAAAAGCTTTGAAAGCTGAATCAGTGTGCTGAGGCCAATGGGATGAGGTTCAACAAGGTCAATACAGGGTCCTGCCCCTTGGCCACTATGACCCCATGCAAGCTGCAGGCTGGGGAATGAGTGGCTGGAGAGCAGCCTGGCAGAGAGGGACCTGGCAGTGCTGGCTGACAACAGCAGAACATGAGCCAGCAGTGTGCCCAGGGGGCACAGAAGGCCAATGGCATCTTGGCTTGGATCAGGAACAGTGTGGCCAGCAGGGCTAGGGATGGAATTCTGCCCTGTGCTGGGCACTGGGGAGGCCTCACCTGGAGCACTGTGTGCAGCTCTGGGCCCTCCCTGCAAGAGAGATCTTGAGGTGCTGGAGCAGGTCCAGAGGAGAGCAACCAGCCTGGGGAAGGGACTGGAGGGGAAGTGCTGAGGAGAGGCTGAGGGAGCTGGGGGTGTTCAGCCTGGAGGAGAGGAGGCTCAGGGGGGACCTTATCACTCTCTACAAGTACCTGAAGGGAAGCTGTAGTCAGGTGGGGGTCAGGCTCTTGTGCCAGGCAGCTTGTGACAAGAGGAGAGGGCATGGCCTGAAGCTGTGCCACGGGAGGTTTAGGTTGGATGTCAGGAAGCACTTCCTGATGGAAAGGGGAATGAGAGACTGGGATGGGCTGCCCAGGGAGGTGGTGGAGTTGCTGTCCCTGGAGGTGGTTAAGACAAGACTGGATGTGGCACTGGGTGGCATGGTTTAGCTGATGTGGTGGTGTTAGGTCACAGGCTGGGCTTGGTGATCTCAGAGGTATTTTCCAGAGGTATTTCTGTGATTCTGATAGAAAGACTAGCCACAAGAGGAAAGAGGGTCTCATTTCTCAGTTTTTTATCAAGAAGTTGCCAGATTAAAATGTGTGTATGTGCTGTCACAAAGGAAATCCCCTCAGTGGCTTGCCCAAGGGGAGTGCAAAACACACAGCTGAGACTTGCCCTCTCCAGCTGTCAAGATGTATATTTCCACCCAAGCTTTGAAAGGAGAGAGCAGGTTCAGTCTGAACAGAGCAAATGAGCTGTAAAAGAGAATGGCCTGCAAAGTGCCATCAGAAGTGTCTTTAGCAGTTCAGTACAATCAACCCAACTCATCCTGCAAAGAGAGCTTTCAGCTCCTTTGCAACAGAGAAAAGCTGGCTGGGGCTAGCTAACTATCAGTAACTCTTCTCCCTTAGTCACACCTGAGAGAAACTCCTAGGAATTTGGACCCGGTTCTATCGCAGGAGATACTGCAGGGCCTTATCAGCCCAGGCCACTGATAGCTCAGGTAATCAGGCAGAGCATTCAGGGTGTGGCTAGGCGATAAGGGAAGGAGCACCGAATGGCTGCTGGCCTTCAGAAGGAATGCTCTCCCCATTTCCACCTCCGATTCTCTGCTCCCAGCTGTGCGTTCCTGCTGCTTTTCTTGTGACAGCCTCATGTGCTAATGCAAAGGCATGATAAAGCAAGCTGACAAATCAAAGTAAACATCCTCTGTTGGAGCAGCTGAATCTGCTGCCAAAGGAGCCAGAGGCACTTCAAAGGAACACTTGGCTGGGAATGCACAGCTCCTGGCATTGTTTAAGTAGGGCATTAGATGGGCTCAGGACATTCTTTCAGTGAGAGATTTGCTGGGCAGCAGTGAGACATCTGATGGGCTCAGCTGCATCACCTAACCATGCAAGGTGGCAGAGTCAATCCAACACTGCTTCCAGAATGTCCTCCTGACGCCCCAGTCATGATGCAGCAGTATCTTCCAGCCCCACAATGCTGCATTTGGGATTTTCCCCACTTCCAGCCTTTATTGTGCTCAAGGTGTTCTACCATGCTGGCCCTCTGGCCTTGGCTCGTATCTGAACACCATGGTGTTAAGATTAGTAAGATGGGTCCTAAGTCAAAGCCTCAGTACCTGCTTGTCTCTCCAGGTACACAGGGAAGGGCAGGAGACACTGCCAAGAAAAAAATGCACAGACTCAAAGCTACCACAGCTAAAAAGATTGGGTTTAAATGACAGAGCTGAGCTAAACTAAGATGTTAAGATGCACCCTGAGCTGAATGCCAAAAAGCCCAGGCATTTGCTTTCTCTGGGGGCAAGAGATAACTGAGCTATCACCACCTCAGTCGAACCAAACAAGGCACAGAGCTGCGTTTTCCACGGCTTGCTCCTAAGCAGCCAGAGCTTAGTTTGTGTCCTGCTGTTGCAGTGACATCAAGGGGTTTGTACAAGCTTCCTCGCTTCCCTCTTTGCAGGCTGTGGATGGAAAAATCCTTTTCCTCCACCAGATGGCACAATCACCAACAAAACAGCATGGTCTGAGGCTGAAGGCTTGCAAGCAGTAGGCTGTCAAGCCAGCTAATGAAGCCAGGGGAAGTGTCTAAAAAAGCAGCATTCGTCCTTCCAAAATTCATGTACCGTTGGGATTAATATTCCCTCTCTCTCTTTCTCCAATCCTTGCCTTCATCATGTGAAGATGTGTGGCCAGCACATCCAGAGAGGTGAATCTGCCACTTTGCTCTAGTGAGACCTCACCTGGAATACTGAGTCCAACTCTGGAGCCCTCAATACAGGAAGGACATGGACCTGATGGAGAGGGTCCAGAGGAGGATCACGAAAATGCTCAGGGGGTTGGAGCAGCTCTGCTATAAGGACAGGCTGAGGGAGCTGGGGGTGTTCAGCCTGGAGAAGAGAAGGCTCCAGGGAGACCTAATAGCAGTTTTCCAGTACCTGAAGGGAGCTACCAGAAGGATGGAGAGAGACTGTTTGCAAAGGCCTGCAGGAACAGGACAAGGGGCAATGGCTTCAGACTAGAGATTCAGATTGGATTTTAGGAACAAGTTGTTTAGCATGAGGGTGGTGGAACACTGGAACAGGTTCCCCAGGGAGGTGGCTGGGGCCCTGTCCATGGAGGTATTCAAAGTGAAGCTCAACAGGTCTCTAGGCTGATCTAGCTGAGGATGTCCCTGCTAACTGCGGAGGGGGTTGCACTGGATGACCTTCAGAGGTCCATTCATAGTATCATAGTATCATAGAATCAGTCAGGGTTGGAAGGGACCACAAGGATCATCTAGTTCCAACCCCCCTGCCATGGGCAGGGACACCCCACACTAGATCAGCCTGGCCAGAGCCTCAGCCAGCCTGGGCTTAAACACCTCCAGGGACAGGGCCTCAACCACCTCCCTGGACAACCCATTCCAGGGCTTCACCACTCTCATGGGGAAGAACTTCCTCCTCCCCTCCAGCCTGAATCTCCCCACCTCCAGCTTCATTCCATTCCCCCTAGTCCTATCACTCCCTGAGATCCTGAGAAGTCCTTCCCCAGCCTTCCTGTAGCCCCCTTCAGATACTGGAAGGCCACAATGAGGTCACCTCAGAGCCTTCTCTTCTCCAGACTGAACAGCCCCAACTCCTTCAGTCTGTCCTCATAGCAGAGCAGCTCCAGCCCTCTGCTCATCCTTGGGGCCCTTCTCTGGACACCTTCCAGCACCTCCACATCCCTCTTGTCATAGGGGCTCCAGAACTGGAGGCAGTACTCCAGGTGGGGTCTCACCAGAGCTGAGCAGAGGGGGAGAATCACCTCCCTTGCCCTGCTGGCCACACTTCTCCTGATGCAGCCCAGGATCTGATTGGCTTTGCGGGCTGCAAGTGCACACTGAGAGCTCCTGTTGAGCTTCTCCTCCCCCAGCACCCCCAAGTCTCTCTCCTCAGGGCTGCTTTCCAGCCAGTCCCTGCCCAGCCTGGATTTGTGCCTGGGATTGCCTCCACCCAGCTGCAGGACCCTGCACTTGGTCTTATTGAACTTCATGAGGTTGGCCTGTGCCCACCTCTCCAGCCTGTCCAGGTCCCTCTGGATGGCCTCCCTTCCCTCCAGCTGTCTGCTGCACCACACAGCTTGGTGTCATCAGCAAACCTGCTGAGGGTGCACTCAATGCCACTGTCCATGGCACCCACAAAGATGTTGAACAAGCCTGGTCCCAGGACTGATCCCTGAGAGACTCCACATGATTCTATGATCATAAAGAGTGTGGATGCTATCCTGATCTGTCCAGCTGACTCAGAGGTTTCAATTTACATGGCAGCAGGGGTGGGGACTCCTCTTCCTTTTCCTGTTTCTTATTTAGTTTAAAAATAACCAAGCTATTCTGGTAACCAAACCAAATCACAGACAAGAACAACCTGCCTTGTTCAAGTTTCTCTAGTGCAGCTGGGGCCATCAGAGTCCTCCTCAGGCTAAAACATGCCCCATACTGGAAGCCATGGAATCATAGAATGGGTTGGGAGACAACTTAAAGATGACCTGGTTCCAACCCCCCTGCCATGGTCAGGACCCACCAGTACTAGGTGGCTTTCAGGTGGAACCTAGGAAGAACTAAAACTCTACAATAAAAGAACAGAGTGTGAAATATCTGGATATTAAAAGACCTTTTTAAAATTAATTAACCCTCTTGGTATGTGCTGCTTTAGCCTGTGGCTTAGACAGGAGCACTCTGAGCTGGGTTAGGAACTGGCTGGAGGCTGAGCCCAGAGAGTGCTGGTGAATGGTGCCACAGCCAGCTGGCAGCCAGGCACCAGTGGTGTGCCCCAGGGATCAGTGCTGGGCCCCATCCTGTTCAATATCTTTACTGATGATCTGGATGAGGGCATTGAGTCCAACACCAGTACATTTGCTTATGATACCAAGCTGGGGGCAGGAGTTGATCTGCTGGAGGTTAGAGAGGCTCTGCAGAGGGACCTCAACAGGCTGGACAGATGGGCAGAGTCCAAGAGCAGGAGATTGAACACATCCAAGTGCCAGGTTCTACACATCAGCCACAACAACTCCATGCAGTGCTACAGGCTGGGGACAGAGTGGCTGAGAGCAGCCAGGCAGAGAGGGACCTGGGGGTGCTGGTTGACAGCAGCTGAACATGAGCCAGCAGTGTGCCCAGGGAGCCAAGAAGGCAAATGGCATCCTGGCCTGCATCAGGAACAGTGTGGCCAGCAGGAGCAGGGAGGTCATTCTGCCCTATACTCAGCACTGGTTAGGCCACACCTTGACTCCTGTGTCCAGTTCTGGGCTACTCAGTTTAAGAAAGATGTTGAGATGCTGGAAGGTGTCCAGAGAAGGGCAACAAAGCTGGGGAGGGGTCTGGAGCACAGCCCTGTGAGGAGAGGCTGAGGGAGCTGGGGTTGCTTAGCCTGGAGAAGAGGAGGCTCAGGGGAGACCTTCTTGCTCCCTACAACTCCCTGAAGGGAGGTGATAGCCAGGAAGGGGTTGGTCTCTTCTCCCAGGCAAGCAGCACCAGAACAGGAGGACACAGTCTCAAGCTGCGCCAGGGGAAGTTTCGGCTCGAGGTGAGGAGAAAGTTCTTCACCAAGCGAGTCATTCGTCATTGGGATGTGCTGCCCAGGGAGGTGGTGGAGTCCCCATCCCTGGAGGTGTTCAAGAGGGGATTGGATGTGGCACTTGATGCCATGGTCTGGTCATGGGGTCTGTGGTAACAGGTTGGACTTGATGATCTTTGAGTTTCTTCCAATCTTGGTGATAACTGTGATACCATCACTGGAAGTGTTTCAAAAGAGCCTGGCTGAGGCCCTTGGTGCCATGGTTTAGTTGCTGAGATGGTGTTGGGTGATAGTTTGGACTGGATGATCTCTGAGGTCTTTTCCAACCTGGTTAGTTCTATTCTATTCTAAATTCTCCAAATATTTTCACATGTACTTACCAGAAGTTAGGGCAGGGAAGTGTATTTGCAGAAGAGTTTGCAAGCTCTGGGTATGAAACTAGTACATATATGAACTCTACTCTGGGAGTACATGTATTAAAGAGTACCTATATTAAATCTACTATGGGAGCACAAATATCACAGAGTACAGATATTAAAGAGAATATACATTAAATCTACTATGGAAATATGAACAAAATCTGAAAAGCAGCACTGACATGGAGGGGAGAAGAAGACAAAGAATATGCTGCTCCCAGGAGACAAACAATGTAAGGGGCAAAGTGGAGAAATTCAGAGGTGACTATAAAAAGGGAGCTCATGGCACCTCAATTGTCTGGCACCTCAGTTCCAGAGTGCCAAACCGCACTTTCTTGGCATTTCTCACTGCAGCTCTAAGAGTGGAAAGCATGTCTGAGAGCTCTTTCCTTGATTCACTGGGAAAACATGTATGAAGGCTTTCCCCTGGGATTCTGTGACTCATGCTCCAGGGCCTCAGCACCCAGCTTGGCATAAGCAGATTAATCATCAAGACTGTTGCAGCAGAACTGCACCTCACAGGCTCACAGGATGTTAGGGGCTGGAAGGGACCTCGAGAGATCTTTGAGTCCAATCCCCCTGCCAGAGGAGGATCCAGCACAGGTCACACAGGAGCACATCCAGACAGGGCTGGAAAGCCTCCAGAGACTCCACAGTCTCTCTGAGCAGCCTGCTCCAGTGCTCTGTCACCCTTACAGTGAAGAAGTTCTTCCTCATGCTGAGATGGAACCTCCTGTGCTGGAGTTTCATCCATTGCCCCTTGTCCTATCCCAAGGCACAAGTGAGCAGAAGCTGTCCCTGTCCCTTCCTTCCTGACCCCCAGCCCTCAGGTATTTACAGGCATTGGTTAGATCCCCTCTCAGTCCCCTCCTCTCCAGGCTAAACAGCCCCAGGGCTCTCAATCCCTGTGGGTCACAGAAGTTCTTCCCAGGGACACGCAGCTATCTTCTTAACTAGCTCAATTCCCTAAAGTTGTCCAGGCCTTTGGAGGGGCCTGGGTGCCTGTGCTTAAGTCCTTGCACCTGCTCTTACAGAATCACAGAAATACTCAGCTTGGAAAAGAGCCTCAGGGTCACCAAGGCAACCCAGAACCCTACTCTGCAAGGCTCACCCCTAAACCACAGCCCCAAGCACCACAGCCAAACCACCTGCAAACACAGCCAGGCTTGGGGACTCCACCACCTCCCTGGGCAGCACATTCCAAGCCCTCACCACTCTTGCCCTGAAAAAAGGTTTCCTAATGTCCAGTCTGAACCTCCCCAGGGACAGCTTGAGGCCATTCCCTTTTGTTCTGTCACTAATGACCTGGGAGCAGAGACCAGCACCAACCTCTCCACAACCTCCTTGCAGGTAGCTGTAGAGAGCCAGGAGGTCTCCCCTCTCCCCTTACAGCTCTTCCACAGAATGTTTTTCTCTGTGTAGACTGTCATTGAAGGGCAAATCATTTTTGCAGTGATCTTGAGATATCCAAGATCTCTAGGGACATTTCTCTGTTCTGTTATAGCAGAGAAAGATTTCTTGCTTTGCTCTACCTTGACAGTAGTAGCAGATTAACTCTGGGAGAGAGGCTTAGTCCCTACTTTCCCAGCCCTTTCTTACTAGGCATCTGAATAGGAAAAACAAAACCTGAGCTGTTAGGTGAACTGTGAGTAGCTGCAGAATGGGAAATGAACACAGTTGATGCACAGATAGAGCCCAAGTGGTGAAGCTAAGTAGCTGCCTTCCATGGCTTTGGTAGCCTGAGAGCAAGGGACAAACCCTGAGGATCAGTGGAAGGAACAGATCAAACAAGATCATTAAGTACATCAGTGAACAAACAGCTTTTATCCCAGCTTTAACATTTGTTACCATGATTATGTCATGTTGATAAGGTACCTTGACAATCCTTGTCAGCTTATTTCCAATGGAGAACCAAATGATTATCTTCTTTGTGGAGATGGCAGTGCAGAGGAGCTATGCTTGTGGCCTTGGAGGAAATAAATCACACCATCTGCCATAAATAGAATCATAGAATCACAGAATTGTCAGGGTTGGAAGGGACCTCAAGGATCAGCCAGTTCCAACCCCCCTGCCATGGGCAGGGACACCTCACACTACAGCAGGTTGCTCACAGCCACATCCAGCCTGGCCTTAAAAAACAAATATGAGGGATGCAAGCTCTGAGATATACCAGAAATGTAAACCCTCCAACTACTGCTAGAAGAAAGCTGAGAAAAGATCCCTCAAGACCAATGGCATCCTGGCCTGCATCAGGAACAGTGTGGCCAGCAGGAGCAGGGAGGTCATTCTGCCCTGTGCTCAGCACTGGTTAGGCCACACCTTGAGTCCTGTGTCCAGTTCTGAGCTCCTCAATTTAAGAAAGATGTTGATCTGCTGGAAGGTGTCCAGAGAAGGGCAACAAAGCTGGGGAGGGGTCTGGAGCACAGCCCTGTGAGGAGAGGCTGAGGGAGCTGGGGTTGCTTAGCCTGGAAGCTCAGGGGAGACTTTCTTGCTGTCTACAACTCCCTGAAGGGAGGTTGTAGCCAGGTGGGGATTGGTCTCTTCTGCCAGGCAAGCAGCACCAGAACAAGAGGACACAGTCTCAAGCTGCACCAGGGGATGTTTAGGCTGGATGTGAGGAAGAAATTCTTCCCAGAGAGCTTGGCCATTGGAATGTGCTGCCCAGGGAGGTGGTGGAGTCCCCATCACTGGAAGTGTTTCAAAAGAGCCTGGCTGAGGCACTTGGTGCCATGGTTTAGTTGATGAGATGGTGTTGGGTGATAGGTTTGACTGGATGATCTCAAAGGTCTTTTCCAGCCTGGTTAATTCTATGTTCTGTAAGATGAAAATATAATGTGTGGTGGACTACGAGCACATCACAGCCAGGCTTTGTGGATGCTAGGGCACTTAAACAACCTCTGTATACATCAGATGTAAATCTGTCTCTTCAGATCTTGTGTTTTTAGATCAGAACACAAACAGACCACTGTAAACATAGTCAATAATTAAAAGAGAGAGAGAGAGAGAGAAGAACTTTCCTGCATATTTGCTATGCTGTACAAACATCAAAGTTCACCAGACCACATGCTTCAAGATGATTGCCCCTCCAGGACAGCCTTTTTTCTGTGGCAAGCTCAGTGTGCTTGAGATGCAAAGTGCTGTCTCACAGACTCCTCTGCCAGCTAGGTAAAAGGAAAACTTGTGGTACAAGCCTGTAGCTGCCTGGGATTCACTGGATTTATTTTCTACTCTGACAGTTTGTCCTTCTTGTACATACAGCCACAAAAGCTGCCTTTTTCCTTCACTTTCTCTCCCATGAAAGGGGTTTTCAGTCAGACCAAATACAACTAACCATCATTTCATAGAATCATAGAATTGGAAGGGTTGGAAGGGACCTCAAGGATCATCCAGTTCCAACCCCCCTGCCATGGGCAGGGACACCTCACACTACAGCAGGTTGCTCACAGCCACATCCAGCCTGGCTGCAAACACCTCCAGGCAGGAGGCTTCCACCACCTCCCTGGGCAACCTGTGCCAGTCTCTCACCACCCTCATGGGGAACAGCTTCTTCCTAACATCCAATCTGAATATACTCATTTCTAGATTTGCTCCATCCCCCCCAGTCCTAATCCTCCCTGACACCCTCAAAAGTCCCTCCCCAGCTTTCTTGGAGCCCCCTTCAGATCCTGGAAGGCCACAATGAGGTCTCCTCAGAGCCTTCTCTTCTCCAGATTGAACAACCCCAACTCTCTCAGCCTGTCCTCATAGGAGAGGAGCTCTAGCCCTCTGATCAATCTTGTGGCCCTTCTCTGGACACATTTCCAAGTAGAAAGGTGAGAAGATTGAATAACCACTGTCTGGACAGGGAGTTGCACAGTGATTTGGGTTGGGCTTTTCAAAAGAAAGCAATGCAGTGCATAAAAGCTCACTATTAGGAGCCCATGGATTCAGTCCTCTTCTTGAGTTGGGTCTCAGGTGGAACTGGGGTTGATGTTTGTAACATTCAGTCATTTGATAGCAGCAGAAAGGTGGCTTTGTAATTCATCAGCAAAATCAACTGCAGTAGCCAGAGGAGAGTGCTGAGGCTTCTCTCAGGAACAGCTAGCTCATGCTGCATCAGGTAAAATCATCTGCATCAGGTAAAATCATAGCCCAGTCAAAAATCATCTGCATCAGGTAAAATCACAGCCCAGTCAAAAAGGCTGCATCGACCACAAGCAGACCACAAGCAGGTCCACAAGGGAGGCTGTTACAGAGACTTTGTGGTTGAAAATAAAGGATAAATCCCTTCCATAACAGGCAGCTAGAAAGCAAGGATGGAAACATGCAGGGGGAGATGCAGACCAACGGGTTAGCATGGCTGGGACAGTTCTGGGAGGCAGAGGATCAGATGGCTAGAATGGGTCTGAGTGAGGAAGCTGCTTGTGTAATAAGATGCCCTGCTGGGGGTTGTTGTTAGTAACAAACAGCTCAACTAACTGCCAGACAGTTCAAATCAGTTTTTGATCTTCCCTTCCTGACTTTAATAGCACTTCAGGCTGCAGTGCATGGCTTCCCAAAGAGACTGGATATGGACTGCATGCTATGTTTGCTCTCAGACTGCCCCAGATCTAGTTTGTCCCTGAATACATTGCAAAGTGTTTCCTCAAGGGCTTCTAAAAGACATGTCAGTCTCCCACATGAGTCCCATGAGCTTGTGCACAGCCCACACGCCCTTCTGGGCCACTCCCTTGAACAGAAACGTGTTTTGTGCTAGACTGAATAGAACATTTGAATGACAAATGAACGCTGCCTTAACAGAACAATCCCAAACTGAACTGGAGCCATCCTGGCTCCCTTGAGCAAGGCAGATGGCCATTAATGACCTGAGGCTTTCTCTGATTTAATCCCATGCAATCAAGTACTCCCTCAAAAGGAGAGATCCATGGATTGTTTCATCTTCACAGCTACAGATTAGTAAAGCAGGAAACGGCCATAACCTGGCCACATACTTCACCCATGCTCAACAAAAGCAGGAGAACACAAACACATTTCTTCACCAGTGATGTTCCTAACCCAAACTACGGAGAGCAAAGAGAGCCTTTTCCTGAGATTTTTTTCCCTTTTGGTTCTTCAGATTGCTCCATGAACTCCAAAAGCAAGGGCTAAAGAGAGAACTAGAAGGTAAAAAACAAACCAACCACACAAACAAACCAAACCCCACCTCCCTAGCCTTTCATTTCATGTCAGACATCGAGCATCTCTAAGCAGAAATGCAAACCAGTTGGTTTACGCTCTCCCTTCAGAAGGCACACACTATTGTCTTGCAAAATGTTGCTTGTGGCTCATTTTGCTGCTAGCAAATGGGAATCACATGTGGGCAGAGAGGCTACCAGCGTCTCCCAGATGCAGGCAGGAATGTGCACACCCACTAAACAAAAGCAGAAGAGCTGCTGTCTTCTGATGTGGGATTGCTCCAGCCCCAGGTGGCTTTGAAGCAGCTAGTAGTTAATGCTTGCAAGAGCAGAGTGCGCTTCAACAACGCGCTTGGGGGGGGGGGGGGGGGAGAGCAGCCAGAAAAACATTTGCCAGCCCACCTGAAGCAATGTTATGTTTTAAAACATAAACAAGGTGGAATCTGGGGTTAGGGAAATGCAGCAATCTGCTGAAGATCTCCTATCTTCACAGCTCGTGGGTGGGTGTCAAGAGGAGGGGGGCAAGCTCTCTTCAGTGCTGTGCCATAATAACAATGGAGACAAACTGGAACAGAGAAAGGTTTCAGCTCAACATGAGGAGAAACTTCTTTGCAGTGAGGGTGCCAGAGCCCTGGAGCAGGCTGCCCAGAGAGGTTGTGGAGTCTCCCTCTCTGGAGCCTTTCCAACCCCACCTGGATGCATTCCTGTGTGGACTCCCCTGGGTGATGCTGCTCTGGCAGGGGGGTTGGACTGGATGAGCTCTGGAGGTCCCTTCCCACCTCTCATGTTCTGTGATTCTATGATGCTACCCAAAGCACCCACAAAATACTTCAGGTAGTTGACCCAGGGTGCATCCACAGAACCCCTGTCACACCACCCAGTCCCAGGGCTGCTGGGGTTGCTGGGAAGGGCAGTGCAGTCCTGGGCAGCTCAAAGACATAGTTCCTGTGCACAAGAAAAACTCGAGTTTAACAGCAAAGTACAGATCAGTGTTCCCTGTCAAACAGCTGCATTGCAGCAGTGGTCTTTGGGTTCCCACTGCTGCTCAAGTCTTGCTTGATTCCTGTTTGTCACTACTATCTGTTCAATTCTGTCCCCAGGAAGACTGTATCCCTTTTTCATTCAGCAGAATTTTTGCATCATTTATAGTAAGCTCTTTCTGGTGGAAGTCACAGAATCACAGAATGCCAGGGGCTGGAAGGGACCTCGAAAGCTCATCCACTCCAAGCCCCCTGCCAGAGCAGGAGCACCTAGAGCAGATCACACAGCAACACATCCAGGTGGGGTTTGAATATCTCCAGAGAGGGTCTGTATCACAGAATCACAGAATTAACCAGTCCATCAAGTCCAACCTATCACCCAACACCATCTCATCAACTAAACCACGGCACTAAGTGCCTCAGCCAGTTCTGTTTTTAAATACTTCCAGGGATGGTGACTCCACCACCTCCCTGGGCAGCACATTCCAATGGCCAAGCTCTCTTTCTGGGAAGAATTTCTTCCTCACATCCAGCCTAAACCTCCCTGGCACAGCTTGAGACTGTGTCCTCCTGTTGCTGCTTGCCTGGGAGAAGAGACCAACCCCCACCTGGCTACAACCTCCCTTCAGGGAGTTGTAGAGAGCAATAAAGTCTCCCCTGAGCCTCCTCTTCTCCAGGCTGAGCAACCCCAGCTCCCTCAGCCTCTCCTCACACGGCTGTGCTCCAATCCCCTCCCCAGCCTTGCTGCCCTTCTCTGGACACTGTCAGACTGGGACTGGCCTTACTTTATCAAGTTTAAGTTCTCTGCACAGAATGTGCTATTACTGGCTGGCATGAGGATTTCTTATCAATGTGCTTTTTCTTACACAACAAAACAGGGACATCAAGAACACAACAACATTCTTTCTCTCGTGTTTGTACTGCAGTGTGCTGACCCACACTCTGGTATGTGGGGTCATGGCTGCAGCAGACAGGCCTGGCAGAACACAACATTCACCCACACATGCCCCAGCTGCCTTTTGCCATCCTTTTTCCTCTGATATTTTATCTCACAGGCTCACAGGATGTTAGGGGGTTGGAAGGGACCTCGAGAGATCTTCAATTCCAACCCCACTGCCAGAGCAGGAGCATAGAATCCAGCACAGGTCACACAGGAACACATCCAGACAGGGCTGGAAAGGCTCCAGAGGAGACTCCACAACCTCTCTGGGCAGCCTGCTCCAGGGCTCTGGGACCCTCAGAGTGACGAAGTTCTTCCTCATGCTGAGATGGAACCTCCTGTGCTGTAGTTTCCATCCATTGCCCTTTGTCCTGTCCTAGGGCACAAGTGAGCAGAGACCGTCCCTGCCTCTTCCTTCCTGACACCCAGCCCTCAGGTATTTATAGACAGGCTGCCCAGGGAGTTTGTGAAATCTTCCTCCCTGGAGTTATTCAAAACTCACCTGGATGTGTTCCTGTGTGATCTGCTGTAGGTGCTCCTGCTCTGTCAGGGGGGTTGGGCTGGAAGAGCTTTCGAGGTCCCTTCTAGCCCATCAAATTCTGTGATTCTGTGACATTGATCAGATCCCTCTCAGCCTTCTCTCCAGACTAAACAGCCCCAGGGCTCTCAGCCTCTTCTCATGCCGTGCTCCAGTCCCTTCAGCATCCTTGTAGCTCTTGTAGCCCTCCATTGGATGCTCTCAAGTAGATCCCTGTCCCTCTTGAACTGGGGAACCCAGAAATGGATGTAATATTCTATGTGGGGCCTCACTAGGCAGAGCAGAGGGGAAGGAGAACCTCCTAGTGCCTGCTAGTCTGTGGCACAAGGCTGATGCCAGCTTCATGTCACACTAACAGAGATGCAGTGTAAGGCTTCAGTAAGGATACAGCAGCACAATGGAAGGGGGTTTTGGTCTGGGATAGACACCACAGGAGGTTAACCTGTGTTATAGCCAAGAAGTGACAAATAGGTTGGAGATGGGCTGCATCAGGAGAAGTGGGGCTAGCAGGTTGAGGGAGGTGATCCTCCCCCTCTACTCAGCCCTGGTGAGACCCCACCTGGAGTATTGCCTCCAGTTCTGGAGCCCCTATTGCAAGAGGGATCTGGAGGTGCTGGAAGGTGTCCAGAGAAGGGCCACGAGAATGAGCAGAGGGCTGGAGCTGCTCTGCTATGAGGACAGACTGAAGGAGTTGGGGCTGTTCAGTCTGGAGAAGAGAAGGCTCTGAGGTGACCTCATTGTGGCCTTCCAGTATCTGAAGGGGGCCTACAGGAAGGCTGGGGAGGGACTGCTCAGGATCTCAGGGAGTGATAGGACTAGGGGGAATGGAATGAAGCTGGAGGTGGGGAGATTCAGGCTGGAGGGGAGGAGGAAGTTCTTCCCCATGAGAGTGGTGAAGCCCTGGAATGGGTTGTCCAGGGAGGTGGTTGGGGCCCCATCCCTGGAGGTGTTTAAGCCCAGGCTGGCTGAGGCTCTGGCCAGGCTGATGTAGTGTGGGGTGTCCCTGCCCATGGCAGGGGGGTTGGAACTAGATGATCCTTGTGGTCCCTCCCAACCCTGAATGATACTGTGATACTATGAGATCTGATAAACCCTGGACACCTATGCAATCAGCACTGGGGAACTTCAGACCTTTTCATGTATGTCCTAGGCGGCAGCCAGAGGGGGAACAAAAAGAGTTACAGTGGGAGCACTGGAGTTGGACTCCCCTGCAGCATAGCAACCTACCTTTCTTCTGGCATATATGTGCCTGCAGGTTAGACTAGATCCACTGCAGAAAATGGATCAATTCAGCTTGCCAGCATTCAGCAATGAAATGTCTATAGCAAGAATCTGAATTGATATCAAACAGGGTGTCTTCCCTCTGCTCCAGACACTTTCTCTAGCATTATAAATGAAACACACAGGTGGGGTCTTGCCCTTGCCATGTCTCCTTTTCTTTCCATGACCTTCAAATAGAAGGAAGTCAGCTCTCAGAACTACACAAGCTTATCACTTACCCTTCAAGTAAAACATTTGAATTATACTTGGCCTGAACTGGCAAGTAAAAGACTATAATTATGGTTGTTGATGGCACAAGGGTCCTGCAGCTGGGGCAGGGCAATCCCAGGCACTGATACAGGCTGGGCAGGGCCTGGCTTGAGAGCAGTCCTGAAGAAAAGGACCTGGGGGTGCCAGGGGATGAGAAGCTCAACAGGAGCCAGCAGTGAGCACTTGCAGCCCAGAAAGCCAACCAGAGCCTGGGCTGCAGCAAGAGAAGTGTGGCCAGCCCATTGAGGGAGGTGATTCTCCCCCTCTGCTCCACAATGGGGAGATCCCACCTGGAGTTCTGTGTCCAAGTACAAGAAGGACTTGAAGGTGCTGGAATATGTCCAGAGAAGGGCCATGAGGATCATCAGAGGGCTGGAGCTCCTCTCCTGTGAGGACAGACTGAGGGAGCTGGGGCTGTTCAGTCTGGAGAAGAGAAGGCTCCAAGAAGACCTAATTGTGGCCTTGCAGCATCTGAAAGGGGCCTACAAGAAAGCTGGGGAGAGGCTTTTTAGGGTGTCAGGGAGTGACAGGACTGGGGGGAATGGAGCAAAACTAGAAGTGGGGAGATGAAGATTGGATGTTAGGAAGAAGTTCTTCCTCATGAGGGTGGTGAGAGACTGGCACAGGTTGCCCAGGGAGGTGGTGGAAGCCTCATCCCTGGGGGTTTTGAAGGCCAGGCTGAATGTGGCTGTGAGCAACCTGACATAGTAGGAAGTGTCCCTGCCCATGGCAGGGGGGGTTGGAACTGGATGATCCTTAAGTTCCTTTCCAACCCTGACAATTGTGTGATAACATGCTGCATAATGACAAAATGGTGATAACAAGGGCAGAAGTGATGCAGCACTGCAGGTCAGAAAACATCCCCCTATCTCCTGGAGCAAGCATAGACAGCACATTTCACACACACAGAGCCTCCCTTTACTTGAGATTAGTCTGTCTGAGAAGAGAGATAAGATTGTCCCTGAACACTGATACAAATTCTAGACAGAAACTGCTTTTTCTTTATTTGTTCCCCTAATCCATAGCAGTTGATGAATCAGTAAGGGAAGTTCTTATTTAAATAATCTCAATTTAATCTCAACCTCATTGGTTACAAGATGTTTGTTGGTGGAGAAATGGAACAAAGAAAGTCATAGTTACCAGTTTAATTCCTGGACCATGGAAAATCCATTGCAAAGTTTAAGAGCACCTTGATCCCCACACAGCCTTGGTAAAATGACACAGCCCTTTAGACTACTCTTAATCATGACATAGTTTTGGGAGAACTCCATCAACACTCAGCTTCAGCTCAGCAAGATGCATTTTGTATAAGAATTAAATAGCTTTCATGCCACATGAAGACAAGGTTGAGCACCAGCACCACTGCTGTTCAGTGTTACACCAGCTGAATGCAGCCCCTCGGTTCTATCCTCTTGCATTTTTGTGCAGACACGGTTTTCCTGCAATGATCACAGAAGCACAGAAAACATCTGGTTGGAAGAGACCTCAAAGCTCATCCAGTCCAACCTTTGAGCCAGTTTAGAGTCAATCCTAAACCACGTCCCTTAGCGCCAGCTCCACAGGCTGCTTAAACACCTAAGCTAGTGAGGTAAAGGATCTGGAGGTGGTCAGGAGGAGACTTGATAGGGTGCTTGGTGCCATGGTTTAGTTGATTAGGTGGTGTTGGGTGATAGGTTGGACACGATGATCTTGAGGGTCTCTTCCAACTTGGTCTATTCTATTCTATCTCCGGAACTGGGGTACTGGTTAGAAATCACAGAGCATTAGAGGTTGGAAGGACCTTCCAGAGATCACCCAGTCCAACTCCCCTGCCAAAAGCAGCATCACCCAGGGGAGTCCACACAGGAATGCATCCAGGTGGGTTTGGAAAGTCTCCAGAGAAGGAGACTCCACAACCTCTCTGGGCAGCCTGCTCCAGGGCTCTGTCACCCTTACTGGAAAGAAGTTTCTCCTCATGTTGAAGTGAAACCTTCTCTGTTCAAGTTTGTCTCCATTGCTCCTTGGCTTATTGCTGTGCACCACCCAAAAGAGTTTGGCCCCCTCCACTTGACCCCCACCCCTCAGCTATTGATAGACATTGATCAGATCCCCTCTCAGCCTTCTCTTCTCCAGACTCAACAGCCCCAGAGATCTGACTTCACCAGTGTCAGGGCATTGCCTTTAAACCAGAATTCTGTTCCCCTTGAAGCCCCAGTGCTGACAGAAGGTGAGCACACTTGGCAAAATACTGGCAGCTGCTCAGCTGTCCCTCACTAGACCTTGAGCTTTATGCTCTAGAGGGGTAAAACAAGCTTGTCTTGAAATCTGTCAGAATACAACTACCTAGGTTTAAGGCATTTTACAAGGTGCCACAGTAGCTGAGAATCTACACTTAGCCAAGGGACAAGTCCAGGCAGTTATCCACTGCTTGTTTGGACAAGTTAGTTGTCATGGAAAATCAGCATTCTCCTCGCTCTGCACTAGTTTAGCTTTACACACTACCTGCAGCACTCATCTTCTCAATAAATCTGTCCCCTGTTCAGATGTCAGTACAAAATATCACCATAGGCAAAGAAAACAAACCCCTAAGAGTTAGAAAAGGGAGTAAGACTGAAGACTAACTAGTTCTAGTTAAGTGTAGCAATTACTAGAATCATAGAATCACAGAATGGTAGAGGTTGGGAGCTGGCAGGAATTCTCTCTGCTTCAATAGGAAAACATGAATATAGGACAACATAGAATCATAGAATGGTCCAGGCTGGAAGGGACCTCCAAAGGTCATCCAGTCCAACCTCCCTGCAGTCAGTAGGGACATCCCCAATTAGATCAGGTTGCCCAGGGCCTCATTGAGTCTTGCCTTGAATATCTCCAGGGATGGAGCCTCAACCACCTCCCTGGACAATCTGTTCCAGTGTTCCACCACCCTCATAGTGAAGAGCTTCTTCCTGATATCCAATCTCAATCTGCTCTGCTCAAGTCTGAAGCCACTGTCCCTCATCCTGTCCCTGCAGGCCTTTGCAAAGTCTCTCTCCATCCTTCCTGTAGCCCCCTTCAGGTACTGGCAGGCTGCTCTTAGGTCTCCCCAGAGCCTCCTCTTCTCCAGGCTGAGCACCCCCAGCTCCCTCAGCCTCTCCTGACAGCCTCCAGTTCGCTTGGGATGTTATCACCTAGTTTCCTCTCCTAAATATCGAGGGGGGGAAAAGCCCAACATAAAAGGCACAGGTGAGCACTGCACATCAGACTAGCACCCAAAGGCGTCAGTACCTGTGGTGTCCAGCACTTTCCTTAGCCTGTCCCTGGATTTGTGGGGGCTGTAACAACCTCAAAAACGAGTGACAGAACAAAGTGGTTTTTATCACTAACCTACAGCAGCTGGATTCAGAAGAGGACAAGGTTGCCATCAGAAGCTGTAAGGCTTGATGTTTTGGATTGTTTTGGAACCCGAGGTCCTGAGGGTCGACAGCGGTCGGGGGCCGCAGGGCCTCAGGCCACGCAGGCAGGGCCGCGCCTCAAGGCAGCTGCGAGCGCCTGAGGAAGCCAAGAGCTGCCTGCCACGGAGCAGCCCAGCGTCTGCAGGAACAGCCACGCGCTCGCAGGCTGCTGCTAACAAACCCTGCTCTCCCAGCTCTGTCTCCTCAGGGACTCACGTCCACAAACGACAGCACGGTCAGTTCACAACCCGACCCTTTTAGCGTAAACACAGTTGGGACGATGGCCGAGAGGAAGGGTGCTGCTGCGCAAAGAAAAAGCGGACGGCAAAGCGCTGCTCGAACCTCCTCCGCCTTCCCAGCAGCCCGCCAGCGCTGGTCTCGCAGCGCCTGCCGCTGCCAGGCCTTCGCCCTGTCTGTCCCTCAGCCTGGGCACCGCATTTCCGTGGGTGCCGGCTGTCTCCCTACGCCGCACGGGCGCGGGGCTCGGCAGGCAGCTCCGGCTGGGCGGCCCAGGCCCGCCCGGGCCGTGCCCGCCTGTGAGCGGCGCTGCCGCAGGCCGGCACCCGCCGCGGCCGTTGCCCCGCTGCCTGGCCGCGGCGCGGCCGTTGCCCCGAGCCCGTTAGGGGGCGCTGGGGAGACCCACAGGCCGCGCCGTACGGCGGCCAAAATGGCGGCGTTGGGTGCAGACCGCGCTGCGGCGTGGTAGGGCCCCCGGTCCCCCGCGGGCCGGGCAGCAGAGCGGGCGCGGCTGGCGGTGCGTGGAGGTCCCGGTTTGCTCGGGGCGGCGGCTGAGGGGTCGCTCGGGGCTCGCTTTTCGCGCGTGGCAGCGCCCCCCCCGGGTGCTGGGGGAGGGGCGGCCGAACAGCGGCAGGGCGCTGCGCTCGGGGCCTGGCGCTGAAGCGAGGGCCGCGGCGCCTGCTGGCGGAGGGAGGGAGGGAGGGAGCGAGCTCGGCGCTGCGCAAAAGGCTGTACAGACACCAAGCTGTTCCTCGGTGGCGCCTTCACCGTCCGCGCCCCTCTCCGCTCTTGGCGGCTGCGGTGAGTCAGCGTCGGGCCGCGCCCCGCCTGCCCCCCGCGGTGACTGGGCAGCGCCACCGCTCCTGGTCATGCTCAGGCATGTCGAGCCGCGGCCGGCCGGGGAGCTAAGCCCCGACTTGCCTCTTGGCAGCGCTATATAAGGCCCGGCCCGACTCGGCCCAGAAACCTGCTGCCGGAGCTCGGCGTGTGGGCTGGACAAGGGCACCGAGGTGAGTGGGCAGTGCTGGGAGTGCGGAGCGCTGCGGTGGCCCCGGCCCCGGGGTGCCTCTGCGCTGGGTGGGGGAAACCCGGGTTGTGTGGCTGCGTGCCACGTCCTGAGCTTTTTTCCTCCGCTCAATTGCAGGCAAATGTGCAATACCAAGATGTCCTCCTCTCTTTCGGATGCCGCTTCTGTCACCACTTCGGAGCAAGAGGCGCTGGTCAGTAAAACTGTTGGACGCGGGAGTTTATCGTGGGTTTTGCAGTGTCGATCTGCTAATTCGGAAGAGCTGCTTTGCTCCTCGAGTGATGGCTGGAGAGAAGCCAGGAAATCCGGTGAAGATGGTCCATCTTTGATCCTCTAATTGTGAAGCAAATCTTGGTCATTCGTGTTTGAGTTGAGGGTGATGGTTTAGGTCTAGACTATTTCCTGCAGACCTTTGACGATCGGTTTGCTTTCTTTTAATGAAAAGGATCTTATGGTAAGTATGCCGAAGGTGAAAGCCTATTTATAGCAAGAAGTGACTCAAACCGGCATGTGTGCAATGATGGTTGTAGAAGGGTAAAGCTCAGCAGTGTAGAGTGATAGTCACAGCAGACTGGGAAAAGTTGACATGTTTTTCTTCTTATTTACTTAAGTTATAATATGATGCTGTCTGCTGTCAGATCAGTATGGCAAAAGAACTTTATACTTACAATCGTAGAATTGTCAGGCTTGGAAGGGACCTCAAGGGTTATCATGTCCCTCCATGAGAGCCTCATCCAACCTGGCTTTAAAAACCTCTAGGAATGGGGCTTCTGCCACCCTTCTACTTGAGGGAGGGTTAAACGGCAGGAGAGGCATGGAGGGTAAAAGCATCTGAGCTCGTGGATTTAGTTCTGGATTCAGAGATCTGAAACTCTTCCTTCCTGTGCTTAGCTGGCATTAGTAGTTTAATAAGTTACTGTTTGCTTCCTTTATGATATGATATATATGCCACATGCTGGAAGAAGTGAAGCACCTAGGAACAGGTGAACAGTCATCTAACGTTTTCCACAGCTTGTTTGTTATTATTTGTGATTCTTGACACTTAATCTCGTGTTACTGCCCTGAAACTGAACGTTGGTTTTAGCAGATGCTTGAAATGTAATTCGGGTCCCACTTCACTTAAGCATTTACTTCTTGTCCTGTCCCCCTTCACTTAAGCATTTACTTCTTGTCCTGTCCCCCTGTCCCCCTTCACTTAAGCATTTATTTCTTGTCCCTTTACATTCTGTTCACACTTTTCCTGTGAAGTGTTTTCTTTTCTTTAATACTTTTTCTCTTATTTTAGGGAAGAAATTGGGATAGCTAAGTATTAGCCCGCTCTTAGAACGGTTCTGATATTGTTTTAAGTGGCAATACTAAACCAGCCTGCACTGGGAAACATTAGTGGCTCCGCAGGCGTTTCCTTTGCACTTGTGGCAGTCTCCTGCAATGTTTTCTCATCTGCACTGGCACAGCTGCTTGTGGAACACTGCAGTGAATGGAAGCAGGACAGTGCTCTGGTCAGAAAAAAAAAGGAGGGACAGGACTTATGTTCATTTCGGTTCCTCTACCTTGGAAGTAGTCAGAGACTGGCTGCAGATACAGCTATGTGGGGACAGTGGGTGGGAAGCTGCTGGGGAGGTAGGAGTGATTGAGGTGAGGTGGAAAGGACAGAGGGTGCTTCCCAGCTGAGAAAAGGTCAGAGATAAAAAGCAGCCAGCTGGCAAATTCAAAACTGCAGCCCTAGAAAGTGTCACAGGAAGAGACGAGGAAAAAGGAGGAGCTATGTTTTGCTTCGGGGCTGCAGTCTGGACCTGACAGGCACAGAAATCTTTTTGCCTTCCTCCACTTTGGGAGCCACTGCTAGGACCAAAGGAGTGCAGCTGAATTCCCTAGGACAGAGACCTGTACATGGAACTACCAAAGTAATCCTGTAGCTCCCATTCAGGAGCTGTGTGTACTGGGCTCTGAACTAAGATCTGTGGTGCATGAGATGTTTAGTATGATTTGGTTCATGTGATTTTAACTTTGCCAAGTTAAAAACTTGAATATAGGCTTTAATGTTGCTGTTTGTGCATGGGATTAATAGAGAAGGAGGAAGCCAACCTGCTTAATAAGTGTTTTGTTTGGTCAGTAATTGGTGTTTTTCTTTACACAGGTTAAGCCAAAGCCCCTGCTGCTGAAGGTGTTAAAGCTAGCTGGTGCCGAGAAGGACACTTTTACTATGAAGGAGGTGAGAACTTCTGATTGCTAAAGGCAGATTACAGTGAATAGAGGTAGATTGTTCTTCCATTTGGAGTGAATGGGGGCAGTGTAGTTCACAGCTTACATAGAAGATGCTGAGACAAAGTATTGTTTTTATTCTGCTGATGACTTGTTAGGTGGTGATTAGCAAGTTCCTCAGAATCTGAACAAAATTACCTAGTGGTCAGTACAGTAGCAGATCCTTTGGTGGATCACAGGGTGTTAGGGGTTGGAGATCTTCGAGTCCCACCCCCCTGCCAGAGCAGGAGCGTAGAATCCAGCACAGGTCACACAGGAACACATCCAGACAGGGCTGGAAAGGCTCCAGAGAAGGAGACTCCACAACCCCTCTGGGCAGCCTGCTCCAGTGCGCTGTCACCCTTAGGGTAAAGAAATTCTTCCTCATGCTGAGGTGGAACCTCCTGTGCTGGAGTTTCCATCCATTGCCCCTTGTCCTATCCCAGGGCACAAGTGAGCAGAGGCTGTCCCTTTCTTCCTGACACCCAGCCCTTATATATTTATAGACATTGATTAGATTCCTCTTCTCAGTCTTCTCCTTTCCAGACTAAACAGCCCTGGAGCTTAAGGTAATCAAAGGGAGAAGAGCAAATGCCAAGGAATTTCATGTATTTTCTCTTCAGCTGGAAACAGCAGAACCTAATGTGTGTGTATGTTATTTATTTTACAGGTAATATTCTATCTTGGACAATATATTATGTCTAAGCAATTGTATGATGAAAAACAGCAGCATATTGTACACTGTGCAAATGATCTCCTGGGGGATTTATTTGGAGTAACCAGTTTTTCAGTAAAAGAACACAGGTAAAATGGGACTGTTTTTTATTCTGAGAGTCTGTTTGTGACCTAATGAAGAATAATCAGTATGGTGTGTTAAAAACTCTTTCCACCTTCAACAATGGTAAGCTGTCTTTTCTCATGTCATGTACCTAACTTGCAACATCTCTTTCTTTATCCCCATCTAAGGAGACTATATTCAATGATATCCAGAAATCTGATAGCAGTCAATCAACAAGGTAAGCTAGTGTGGGAAGAGCTTCTGTTTCAGGATATAGCAGTAGGGAAAATAGAACTTACATTAATGCATCTTGTATGTAGTGATCAGATAATGTCAGTCTCTCCATAGCTGGCTGGTTTGGCTTTACACACTACTGTCCAGAGCAATGAGTGAATCAAAGCAAACACTGCTTCTTGTGGGGGGGGGAAAACAAATCTGAAGGGCTTCTGGTTGATTTTTATCAGACTGGAACCAAAACAAGCAGAGTCAGAGCTGAGCACAAGAGGAGTAAATTGCAAAATGAGTCATTTGTTTGTGTTCCTCACAGATACAGCCCTCAACAGCAACAGAATTTGTAATAAGAAAAATGGGTTCTTTTAAACTTGTGTCAGTGATGAAGTCAGAGCAAATGCTTCTTTCTGTTCTTCCTCTTAGTGTTCTGGTTTTAAATCTCCAGGTGGGAGTGCATTTAGAACTGGTCACCCTCAGCTGTACTGAGTCCTGGTTTAAAATGGCTGCACGCTTACAAAGTTAGCTTTCTTGTAACTATGTGGACAGCCACTCCAGAAGTGGAGAATTGTAGCACACTCTCATCTTCCCTGCAGTATACAAATGCTCGGTGGAGCTGTAATTGTTGACTAATAACAAGAACCAGGAGTCCAAACAATGGAAGCCATTTTCTTCTGAAGCCACATTAAGATTCCTTTTGTTTCTGTTTCTTCCCAAAAGGCAAATGTTCAGCTGCTGAAGATGGGAAACATGTTCTCTTTGTTGTCCCTCATTGTTATGCTTGCAAATATGCCTCTCTTGTCTTGAAAGATAATGCTCTGGCAGGGGGGTTGGACTGGATGAGCTTTCAAGGTCCCTTCCAACCCCTAACATGCTGTGATTCTGTGGTAATGTGTTCAGGGTCTGGCTGGTATTAAGCATATATATCTTACAGTTAATCTTTCTTTTCAATTCATCTTCCCCAGAAGGTGACAGCTAATAAAATATCATTTGGAGAGGAAGGAGTATTTTATACTTCCTGCAGAATTCCAGCTAATGCACAGCCTTCATTTGAAAGCACTTAGTAATAAGATTTGGAGCATCTTAGTAGCTGAGGTTTCTTCTCCAGTTTCCCGCTTCAGTAATGTTGCAGGGAAGGTGCTGCACACACCTGCCCAGGGCCATTTTTCCATTGCTGCAAAATGTCTCTGTTTTACATTCTGCTTAGGACTTTGTAAATGCTGTCTGCAGTTAAATTCTCTCTCTTTGTTCTAATGTTTTTGAGCCTCAAATGACTTTTTCTTCAGCTTTGTCTTTTTGGGTTTGGTTTCAGACTCTGCACTTCCTGACACACCTGAGGGTGACAGCAGATTGCATCTCGAGGAAGATAATGTTCTTAAGGTGATTTTTTGTTTGGGTTTTGTTCCTTGTAATAAATTGTTCTGTGATGTAAATCCTCTTCAGTTTTGTGTGATAATGGTTTAGATACCTTTAGGGGAGTCTGGCCTTCACCCCATCATGCTCAAGCTTAGTATTTCTGTTACCCAGGAATCTATGCAAGAGTTGGAAGAGAAGCAGACTTCATCAAACGTGGCCTCACGACCAGCTACATCTTCTAGGAGGAGAAACCACAGTGAATCTGGTATGTGCAGGTGTATGATGCAGAGCTTTCAGTAGCATGGCCACTTAAGGGGGGAGAAAAAAGTGCATTCTGCTGCCTTACTGACTGTGGAAGATGCTGACAAATACCATTCATGTTTCTCTGCTTACCTGACAAAAAATGTTCAGGCTGACAAAAATGGCAGCTGCCTTGCATTGCTCCAGTGTCCTATTCCAGTTTGGGTCTCTAGAACTGATAGTAAGGTGATGGAATAACTTGTTCCACAGACTTGCTGAACTTGTTCACATCAGCAGGACTTAGCAGTTGTTTTGTCTTGAGGACAAGAACGTTTTTTGACTGATGTAGTCAAGCTCCTTTCAGTTCTAGGCAGCCACAAGACTTGACATTCTGTTGGCTCCCTAAAACCAGATTTCATTGGATTTCAATTTGTGACAGACATCAAAGTCCTGGTAGCAACTTGGGATGATTTGGGGTATGTTTAGCTACCTGACCAAGCACTTCTTAAGCACTTTTGCTAACAAAGCACTTCTGAAAACATCTGGTGGCTTAAGCCCCTTTGTCATGGTTATTCAGTAAATCAGTGACAAACACACTTGGAAAACACAGAATGTTTCCTCTGACAGCAAAATTCCAAGCTGGTCAGCGCAGAGCTGAACAAGTTTCTCAATAGAAGTGTTCCCTGCAGTTCTACTTAAACACTGTACTGTGGAAATCTTAACATTAGTTTGTTCCATCACTTCAGTCACTCCCCAGGGAGGTGGTTGGGGCCCAGTCCCTGGAGGCATTCAAGGTGAGGCTCAACAGGGCTCTGGGCAACCTGATCTAGTTGAAGCTGTCCCTGCTGATTGCAGAATGGGTTGGACTGGATGAACCTTCAGAGGTCCCTTCCAACCCAGCCCATTGGATGATTCTGTTCCCTGATGACTTGGTGGTAATTACCTGGGCCGTGCTAACCTCCTGTCCCTGCAGAGAGCTTCCTGTTCCTCAGGGACCATTTTTGAGTTCCTCAGGGTTTTTGGGTTTGTTTTTCTTTTTGTTCATCACAGGCCACTGTCATGTGAGTCAGTCCAGGAATTGTGCTGCATTGATGAGCTCTTTGCACTAAATTAAAAGAACATTTTAATGTTGCAACAAAAACTGGTGAAGGGATGGAAAGCCTTGGTTAACTATCAACAACCTGTGATACTTAGGCACGACCCAGGGCACCTCGAAGGTCCTGTGCTGTGCTTACTTATTGGAGGTCTGATGGTTAACTCTTGCCTTTGCATCCACTCATTAGTTTGTTGCAACCTTAAAAGTTCTTTTAATATAGTGTTTTTATATACACTTCTTTTCTAATTTATAGGAAACCTTCCTTTTAAACCACTATTCTTGTTAAATTGGGATGGTAGCGGCTCCTGTGGAGCCGTTTAGAGAGTGTGTAGAAACCTTGTGGTGGTGGTACAGTATCAGTACAGCATGGAGCCATGACAACTCTAAATGAGGACAACGATGGACAGGAGCAACCCTTGGGCCTGGGGGCACCAAATTTGGTGGGGCTCTCAGAAAGAGAGAGGGGCTGAGCCCAGAAGCACCAAGGGAAAGTGAGAGAAGTCTCAAAGTATGTACAAGTGTTTCGTTCTCTTTTCTTTTACCTTGAAAGATGCAAGGCTTGGAGACTCGTGGATTGTCAGGGTGTGTTTTGCAAGGCAAGGGAGAAGCTGGGCACTAGGGGGGGGGTGCAGAAGGCACCTGTAGGGGGGCAGCAGGCTCTTGCCGAGGTCTGTTGAGCCACCTTGTCAGGCTTGGTGGGAAGTTTTCACTCCACTGCACTTAGAATACCGACTTTGCAACACCTTTTATGATGATGTTGTTTCTTGCCAAACACTCCCAAAAGTCAGTGGAGCTGAATTTTGACTTGCCTACCCATACAGCGCTGTCCCTCTACTCCTTGTGCTGCTGTAGGTGGTTGTTTTGAAACACGATGTATCTAAAAAGCTTCATCTTTTTGCTTTCAAACCAAGCATACTTAATAAGCACAGCTTAAAGCAATTCTTCCCAAGTTCAATTTGTACATAGAAGGCCCTGAAGATTCTCTTGCTACTGTGTGGTGAAAGTCCTAGTGGTTTGGTACAGAAATACAATTGCATGTAGTGAAACTGTTGGCTAAGAAATCTGTTGAGATGTTCAAAACCTGAACCGTGAGGTCCTCTCTGTGTATGTGACCTGGGAGCTGGTTGCTCTGTCTCCCTGCAGGTTCTGGGCTGGATTCAGAAGCCCTCTCAAAGTGTTTTTGTGTCTACTGACTGCAGAGGGAGCTAGGAAAAAATCACATCCTAGCTGTATTTCTTCAAATTAGGGAGGGTTTAATGTGTCCTGTGTAAATACAGTAAAAATGGTGCCAGATCTGCAATTGATTTTACTCCCTGCCATTTACAAGCTGTTCTGCTGGGACAGGTGGGGAAAGCCAGCTCCTGAAGTACTGTTTTCAGGGACATGTCACACTTGCATGCCTCTCAGCATTAATGTCCCTTTCTTAAGCAAATCAGATTTTGGTGCCTTTAGTTTTCCCCTGTACAATAATACTGAATGTCTTTACTTTGCTTGAAGTCCTCTGTAAGTCAATTAAGTTGTAAACTTCTGTTAAGACTATTCAAAAGGCAGCATTGCATAGATGTTTTGGGTTTTTTGGAGTAATAAATCTTCTTGGATGTGTGTGTCCAGAAGAAAATTCTTCAGATGATCTGCAGAGCGACAGAAGGAAACGCCACAAGTCAGACAGCATTTCCTTGACCTTTGATGAAAGTCTCTCCTGGTGTGTAGTCAGTGGTCTGTGCCGGGAAAGAAGCAATAGCAGTGATTCTACAGATTCTCTTTCCATTCCTGTAAGTGAAAAATGCATCCTTTTTTTATGGTTTTGGGGTTGTTGGGTTTTGTTTTTTTTTGCACATATGCCACAGCCAGCTGGCAGCCAGGCACTAGGGATCCCCAGGGATCAGTGCTGGGCACCACCCGGTTCAATATCTTTATTGATGATCTGGATGAGGGCATTGAGTCCATCATCAGTAAGTTTGCAGATGACACCAAGCTGGGGGCAGGAGTTGATCTGTTAGAGGGTAGGAGAGCTCTGCAGAGGGACCTTGCCAGGCTGGGCAGATGGGCAGAGGCCAAGGGCAGGAGATTGAACACATCCAAGTGCCAGGTTCTACACATTGGCCACAACAACCCCATGCAGTGCTACAGGCTGGGGTCAGAGTGGCTGAGAGCAGCCAGGCAGAGAGGGACTTGGGGGTACTGGTTGACAGTAGCTGAACATGAGCCTGCAGTGTGCCCAGGTGGCCAAGAAGGCAAATGGCATCCTGGCTTGCATGAGAAATAGTGTGGCCAGCAGGAGCAGGGAGGTCATTCAGCACTGGTTAGGCCACACCTTGAGTCCTGTGTCCAGTTCTGGGCTCCTCAATTTACAAAGGATGGAACACGTCCAGAGGAGGGCAAGGAGGCTGGGGAGGGGTCTGGAGCACAGCCCTGTGAGGAGAGGCTGAGGGAGCTGGGGTTGCTTAGCCTGGAGAAGAGGAGGCTCAGGGGAGACCTTATTGCTCTCTACAACTACCTGAAGGGAGGTTGTAGCCAGGTGGGGGTTGGTCTCTTCTCCCAGGCACCCAGCCCCAGAACAAGAGGACACAGTCTCAAGCTCTACCAGGGGAAATGTAGGCTGAAGGTGAGGAGAAAGTTCTCAGAAGGAGAGATTTGCCATTGGGATGTGCTGCCCAGGGAGGTGGTGGAGTCACCATCACTGGAGGTGTTCAAAAAGGGATTGGACATGGCACTTGGAGCCATGGTTTAGTTGTCAGGAGGTGTTGGGTGACAGGTTGGACTTGATGATCTCTGAGGTCTTTTCCAACCTTACTGATTCTATGATTCTTAAACCATCCTGTCCTTAATTAAAAGCTGCAGTGCCTTCAGCAGTGTCTGAGGACAGAAAAGAAGTTGAAAGGGGAGTTGGTGTGTGGGTGGAGTTGGGTCTTTCATCCATCTGCTGATAAAAGCTGAAAGAATTTCTTTTCAAGGATTAATTTTGATTTATTCTTTTAAAACCAAGGATGTCTTCCTGCTTGGCACAGTATTGAGGGGAAAAAAAAAAGTCAGATGTAATTTGTGTTTTAGTAGAAGTATCTCTTGGAATGCTGAGAGAAGAAATGCAGTGACAGACAGTCCACAGCTTGGGATAATTGGTAGCTCCAAGAGAACTTTAGCAGCTGCCCTGAGGAGAAGCTGTATTCATTTTCCAAGCCTTTACTGGGTTTTAATTTTCTGCAAGGCCTGAGGCAAATTAATTTGTGGTTAGATCTAAGTCACAAAGAGCTAATTTAGCAGTTTCTGGTCACAGACTGTATTCTGAATTGACAGAACTTGGCCTGCATCTGCACTTCTGTTCCATAATTCAACTTAAGGTTAGCGAAGTTGGGACTAGAGAATGCAATGACACACAGGCAAAAGCTATCTACTTGCATCTGTTCTTCCACTTTCAGGAGAGCCTCTGTGAAGTAGTAGAATCATAGAATCAACCAGGTTGGAGATCATCAAGTCCAACCTATTACCTAACACCTCCTGACAACCTCCTTGCTCCAAATGCCACATCCAAGCCTTTTTTGAACACCTCCAGGGACAGGGCTCCACCACCTCCCTGGGCAGCACATTCCAATGGCCAATTACTCTTTCTGGGAAGAACTTTCTCCTCACCTCCAGCCTAAACTTCCCCTGGTGCAGCTTGAGACTGTGTCCTCTTGTTCTGGTGCTGGTTGCCTGGGAGAAGAGACCAACCCCCACCTGTCTATAACCTCCTTTCAGGAAGCTGTAGAGAGCAATAAGGTCTTCCCTGAGCCTCCTCTTTTCCAGGCTAAACAACTCCAGCCACTGCAGTCTTCAACATGGCTGTTGGTTGACTGCAGCCTCCTACTACAGAGCCAACCAAAGGATTTCAGATCTGGCTTTGGTTTTGGCTACCTCTGATTTCATTTGTCTCAGGTGCTCTGCCTGACAGCAGCTGTGATGTTACTGCTTTCATAGCCAGTTAAACTGTGGGGATGAGTTTTGTCTTACAGGTTATCAGTAATGGTTATGGCAGTGGACTGGTGAGGTTAAATGTATCTTTTCTTCTTGTTTTTCAGGATCTTGATGCCAGTTCATTAAGTGAAAATTCTGACTGGTTTGACCACAGTTCTGTTTCAGACCAGTTCAGTGTGGAGTTTGAAGTTGAGTCTATTTATTCAGAAGACTACAGCCATAATGACGAAGGACAGGAGCTCACAGATGAAGATGATGAGGTACATTTGGGGTTTGTTTGGGGTGTTTTTTTGACTGAAGAGGTGGTGAGAGTGGGAAGGAAATGTCTTAGAATCATAGAATGGCTTGGGTTGGAAGGAATCTTAAAGATCATCTCGTTCTACCCCCATGGCCATGGGTAGGGACACCTCTTACTAGACCACGTTGCCCAAGGCCCCATCATCCAACCTGCTTTTCAATCCTTCTAGGGTTGGAGCCTCCACAGGTTCTCTGGGCAGCTTGTTGCAGTGCCTCAGCACCCTCATGGTGTCTAAATCTAGCTTCTTCCAGTGTGAAGCCATTGTCCCTTGTCACTACATGTCTTGATACAAAAAATCCCTCTCCAGCTATCCTGTAGGTTCCTTTCAAATACTGGAGGCAGCTCTAAGGTCTCCCTGCAGCTTTCTCTTCTCCAGCCTGAACAACCCCAACTCTCTCAGCCTGTCTTCCTAGGAGAGGTGCTCCAGCCTTCTGCTCATCTTTGTGGCCCTCCAATTTACAGGAATGCCTCACACTGAGATTCCAACAGAAGTAGCAACTCTGCAGTTTAATTCAGGACTCCCTGTGCTGTGTCACAAACTGCACCCAGTCATTCTGTAAACCGAACTAGGTGCCTGTGCACTCTTACACACCCACCTGGCAGTAGCTGGGATGGTGCTAAGCCTTTCTACAGGCTCTGAAACAGGCTCCCGACAGCCTGAGAAACTGTGAGTAACTTCACTCACTAGCTGCTGGAGTTAATGGCAGTGTGTATGCTTGAGTCTGCTGCTGCATTTTTACTTGCAGATGTATGTGTGGAGCTTTGACAACACTTCTCATACACTTGCTTAGTAACTCCTTGCAGGGGGGTACTGCTGAATCATTTGTCTCCATCAATCTAAATGTTTCATAGAGATGCTGAAACATAGGTTTAGAAGTTTTCATTAGTAGGCAAGAAGACAACAAAATTGTGATCCTGATCTGGGTCAGGGTAATCCCAGGCACTGATACAGGCTGAGCAGGGACTGGCTTGAGAACAGCCCTGAGGAAGAGGACTTGGGGGTGCTGGGGGATGAGAAGCTCAACAGGAGCCAGCAGTGAGCACTTGCAGCACAGGATCCGGCTGGCTCTCTGGGCTGCAGCAAGAGAAGCAGAGCCAGCAGGGTGATGAAGGTGATTCTTCCCCTCTGCTCCACTCTGCTGAGACCACACCTGGAGTACTGTGTCCAGTTCTGGAGCCTCTATTACAAGAAGGTATCCAGAGTGGACACCAGGTGGAGGTGCTGGAAGGTGTCCAGAGAAAGGGTCACAAGGATGATCAGAGGGCTGGTATTCCTCTTGTATGGAGACAGACTGAGAGAGTTGGGGTTGCTCAGTCTGGAGAAGAGAAAGCACTGAAGAGACTTTATTGTGGCCTTCCAGTATCTGAAGGGGGCTACAAGAAAGCTGGGGAGGGACTTTTGAGGGAGTCAGGGAGTGATAGAACTGGGGGAATGGAGCAAAATGAGAAGTGGGTAGATTCAGACTGGATGTTAGGAAGAAGTTCTTCCCCATGAGGATGGTGAGAGACTGGCACAGGTTGCCCAGGGAGGTGGTGGAAGCCTCATCCCTGGAGGTGTTGAAGGCCGGGCTGGATGTGGCTGTGGGCAACCTGTTGTAGTGTGAGGTGCAGGGGGGGTGGAATTAGATGATCCTTGAGGTCCCTTCCAACCCTAACAATTTTGTGATTCAGTGTCCAGATGGCTTTTGAATAGTGTGTCCTGATGTTGAGATAGAACCTCCTGTGTTCCAATTTGTGCCAGCTGCCTTGTGCCCTGTCACTGGACACCCCTCAGAAGACCCTGGCTGTGCCTTGTTCAGCACCCTCCTTTTGGGTATTTATGCACACCAACAATGCACACAAACATGCTGCCTCTTCTTCAGGTTGAATGGTCCCAGCTCTCAGCCTTTCTTCATGTGAAAGCTCCTCCAATCCCTTAAATATCCTGGTGGCCTGTTGCTGCTCTTCCACTCTCCAGTGGCTCCATCTCCCTCAACATACTGAGAGCCCAGAGCTGGGGAGTGCTGCAGCTGTGGCACAGGGGATGGATCACCTCTGTTCTTGAGAGCAGTACCTTCTGTCTACCTACTCTGCATTTTTCTTCAGGCTGTTACAGATGTGAGCTGAATTCTTTTCCCTCAAACCAGTCATCAGATTCTGTGGAGTGAGAAGAACGAACACACATGTGCCTCTTGTGACATCTGAATAAAAGCCTTACCAGAATTTAACCAGATAGCAGATTTTGAATTGAATGCCCCAAGCCAATGACATTAATCATAGAATTGTCAGGGTTGGAAGGGACCTCAGGGATCATCCAGTTCCAACCCCCTTGTCATGGGCAGGGACACCTCACACTGGATCAGGTTGCTCAGAGCCACATCCACATTAATTCTTTCCTTTATTGAAACCAGGTCTATCAGCTGACTATTTACCAGGATGAAGACAGTGATGCTGATTCATTTGATGAGGACCCAGAGATCTCTCTAGCTGTGAGTAAAAACCTTGACTGGCAAAGATTGTTAGCTGGGTGAAGTGACAGTGGGACAAGGAGCATAGAATCCAGTCACTGGTAGCAGTAGAATTCATCTATTTTTAAGTGGTTTTTTTCAGAACTAAATGGACATTTTCTTGTTTGCCTGATGACTTCATTATTAAGGAACCTTCACAGGCTCACAGGAAGTTAGAGGTTGGAAGGGACCTCTGGAGATCTTTTTTGAATCCAACCCCGCTCTCAGAGCAGGAGCATAGAATCCAGCACAGGTCACACAGGAACACATCCAGACAGGGCTGGAAAGGCTCCAGAGAAAGAGACTCCACAACCTCTCTGGACAGCCTGCTCCGGGGCTCTGGGACCCTCACAGTCAAGAAGTTCCTCCTCATGTTGAGGTGGAACCTCCTGTGCTGGAGTTTATATCCACTGCCCCTTGTCCTATCCCAGGGTGCAACTGAGCAGAGCCTGTCCCCTCCCCTCTTGACCCCCAGCTGTCAGGTATTGATAGATATTGATCAGATCCCCTCTCACTCTTCTCCTCTCCAGACTAAACAGCCCCAGGGCTCTCAGCTTCTCCTCACCAGGCAGTGCTGCAGTCCCTTCAGCATCCTTGTAGCCCTCCCTTGAACTCTCTCCAGTAGATTCCTGCTGCTCTTGAACTGGGGAGCCCAGAACTGGATGCAGTATTCCAGGTGGGGCCTCACTAGGGCAGAGCAGAGGGGGAGGAGAACCTCCCTTGATCTGCTTAATCTTCTAACCCCAGGGTCCTATTGGCCTTCTTGGCCACCTGGGACTCAAACAACACGTGCCTGGAATTTTCTAAGTAAATTTTAGTTTGGTTTGGGATTTTCTGTGTCTGTTCCCCGTACAGCATGCATTATTTGTCGTTAAAAATGCAGTGTCTGGTTAATTGAGGTAGTGGTTTCTCACTGATGCAGTTTCACGGCTGGTGTTTCGCATTCCCTACCACTGCTGTGTCAGGCTGCCCTCTCGCGGCCGTTCTGCGCACCAGCAGTTCAGAATCCCACAGGTTAAATCTCCCTTCAGCCCCTGCCCAGTTCCCATTTTGGAAGTCTTTTGTTGAAAATAATGGGCGTGGTGAGCTTTTTGTGAGAAGCTTTTCATGAGGTTATCTGGTTTAGTTTAGAATCACAGAATTGTCAGGGTTGGAAGGGACCTCAAGGATCAGCCAGTTCCAACCCCCCTGCCATGGGCCAGGATACCTCACACTAGATCAGGGTGCCCAGAGCCACATCCAGCCTGGCTTTAAAAACTTCCAGGCATGAGGCTTCCACCACCTCCCTGGGCAACCTGTGCCAGTCTCTTACCACCCTCATGGGGAAGAACTTCTTCCTAACATCCAATCAGAATCTACCCTGCTGTAGCTTGGATCTATTCCCCCCAGTTCTATCACTCCCTGACACCCTCAAAAGTCCCTCCTCAGCTTTCTTGTAGCCCCATTCAGATACTGGAAGGCTACAATAAAGTCTCCTTGGAGCCTTCTGTTCTCCAGACTGCACAACCCCAACTCTCTCAGTCTGCCCCCATAAGAGAGGTGCTCCAGCCTTCTGCTCATCCTCATGGCCCTTCTTCAAGTTTGCCTAAGAACCAGTAAATGATGTTTGTTCTGTTTCTTATACACCTCACATATCTGCTGCAAAAAGAAAAGAAAACCAGAGAGTCTTTTTAAAGTCAAGGCTATTTTCACAGATTCACAGATTGTTAGGGGCTGGAAGGGACCTTGAAAGCTCATCCATTCCAACCCCCCTGCCAGAGCAGGAGCACCTAGAGCAGATCACACAGGAACACATCCAGGTGGGTTTTGAATATCTCCTGAGAGGGAGACTCCACAACCCCCCTGGGGCAACCTCTTCCAGCTGAACAAAACTGTAAAGTGGGACAAAACACTGAAGGGAATTTTTAAAGTACCAAGTTAACTATCTTGGTTTGGACAGTAATAAATTGTTGATGATCTCTGAATCCTTGAGTTGTAAGCATTCAAAGCAGCTTAAGTTGTTCCAACCTTTAATTCACTAAAGGATTATTGGAAGTGTCCCAAATGCAGCGAAATGAACCCTCCGCTTCCACGGCACTGCCACAGATGCTGGGCCCTTCGTGAGGACTGGCTCCCAGAGGAAAAGAGGGACAAAGTGGAAAAGAGCAAGACAGAAAGTTCCTCCCCTCTAGAGTCTGAAGGTTTTGATGTGCCTGACGGCAAGAAAGTGCAAACAACCGAAGAGAAGGAACCAGCTGCGGAGGAGAACAAGGACAAAGCAGCGCAAATCTCCGAGTCCCAGGAAAGCCAAGATTATTCCCAGCCCTCGACATCCAGCAGCGTGTTTTGTAGCAGTCAGGAGGACTATAAGGAACCTGAGAAGAGGGAAGTGCTAGACAAAGAGGAAAGCACAGAATCCAGTCTGCCTGTGAGCAGCATAGAGCCCTGTGTCATCTGTCAGAGCAGACCCAAGAACGGCTGCATAGTCCACGGCAAAACAGGACACCTCATGTCTTGCTTCACCTGTGCCAGGAAGCTGAAGAAGAGGAACAAGCCCTGTCCGGTGTGCAGGCAGCCCATCCAAATGATTGTACTAACTTATTTTAGTTAGGTGGAAAGCAGCAAAAGCCTTTTCACAGACTGCTGAAGAGAAGAAGATGCTATTTTTGTATGCTGATTGGAACAAATGAATATTTTGGGTCTCTCTTAACGTTTGGTGTGGAAAGTAATGGCTGAAAGAAATGCACTGGAGTGAGGAGGGTAGCTTGGTATTCAGAAGTCAAGTTGAAGGTTCAATAGAAATAAGTCATTTCCTGTAAGCTGCCTGCCTCTCCAATAGGTTGATGTTGCATACAAGTTAGTGAGATTTGTTTTCCTGGATTAAACAAACACATTAAAACCCCAAATTCAATTGTTAGGAGAGGAGAGAGACACGTGGAAGAGTTCATTCATGTGAGTTCCTCCTCTTAAGACAACGAAAATTCTTCATATTCCAGTGGCATTTGCTTGGCAAAGATACCAGGCTCTGAATAAGTCAATAAAATAAGCAAACAGAATCTTGTCTCACTCATTCCCAAAACTTCAGTTCCTGCAAGTAACCAAAGGCTGAGGGAGATCTTAAAATCAAGTGGGGAAAGATGTGATAGAAAATCCTTTAGGGTTTGGGAAATGGGGAAGGGTGCTGTGTGTCTCTTTCTTTTTAGTGTACATGGTCACTGTGTGTGTCCTGAGAAGTCATTGATCCAAGTTCAGTCTTAACAGTTGTTCTCTCAAATGTCTTGATACAAACTGGCTCTTAAATGCTGTGTAGGTTTGGAAGTCTGTACTATCTACATGATGATTTTAGCAGTATGAGGAGAGGCTTGAACAGACAAGAGAAAGGAAGGAGCAGCAGTGTGATGTTAAGTCAGGCAATAGTAGGGGACAGCCTTACTCTTTCTCTCTGCAATTGTTTCTGATGTCAGCAGTGTAGCATGCAGCTTCCTCCCTACATTCAGTGAAATCAACATAGTAAGAAAACAAAAGTTCAGCTCCATCTGCAGGAACCAGTGAGCTCTGCAGTTCTAGTTCACACAGACACTCTAACTTCAGTAGTGTTCCCAGTTTCTGCTGTTTCCATCACAAGAATTCTTACTGCAACGTGTTTGGCTAACTCCAGATTGTTCTCCAGTTGTCCTGTCCTGCTATCAGCTCTTGCCTCCTTTCTCTATTTTGTCCAAAACTTCGTGAAACTTAGCAGTTCCTTTTACGAAGGAGTCTGCTAACTGACTCACTTCTGTGGTGTGTTCAGCACAGGTGGCATGAGTGTATTTTTTAAGTTCAGCTATCTTCAGGATACAGTTAGAGGGCTCATCTGAGCTGCTCTTTAGAGAGTTTCCGTACCAGTGAGTTGTGTCTATTCCTTCATACAACTAGATACAAGAAGTGTCTTGTTTTCAGCACCTTTTAATTTTGTAGGTAGTGGCTGATCAGCTGCCCAATAATGTCAAGTAACTAGGCAAGGGAGTGCCAAGAATGGAGATGAAGCCTAAATGCAGGTATTGTGCTGTTACCTCCTGCAGGCCAAGGTTAAATAGCCTCTTTAACTCCACCAGTACAGAACCATAGATGAAGCCAGATGACCTTTAAAGGTCCTTTCCAACCCAAAGAATTCGAAATGTTGATGCCTGTGTGCTAATGCAAAGACCTTGGCTGCTGTAATCACCTTCTTGTTGGAGCTGAAATAGTGGCTCTGGTATAAAGTGTCTGTGAACCAGGCATCCAAACACCTGGAAGATCAGGCAATACCTAGACAAGGACCTACAGCTGTAGAGGAGAGACTTGGCCTGCAAAGAATTGCCTTCATAGGTGGAGACTGAATTATCAGAATCAGTCATGTTTTGTTTGTACACTTGAGCTAATTCTGAGAAATACTAAAAGATCTGAGTTGGGCCAGAGTGCATTTCAGCTAAACAAAATGTAAGTGCCACTGCTGGGTGTTCCTTCACATTCTTACTTGCAAATTGCTTGCCCTTTGCAATTGGTAAAGGGATGGCAGGTAGCTGGAAGCTCTTGGAAGTTCTTTTGTCAGCAGAAGTTTTTTTTGTGGGGGACTTGATAAACCTTGAGCCCAAGGTAGAGAAGTCCTCTGGGCAGATGTTTACACTGTTCAGGGAGGGATGCTTCTCTTAGGTGGCTGCCTGCCTTCATTCACACTGCTGCTGATTGATTGTTCTGATTTTTGGTTTGGTTGGTTTGATAAACTTTTAATAGTGCAGTGAAGCTTGCAGAGAGGCTCTTCCATTGTACCCCAGATCAGAACCAAGCAAGTGGTTGGTGTCAATCTGGAATCTGTAGCTGAGAGAGAGTTGTAGACATGTTCAGGAGCAACACTGATATAACAGGGACTGTACTTAGGAAGCTTTGCCTGGTACATTGTCTCCCGTTTCTTAATGCTCTTACAGTTTGATACCTTTTTTACAGTCCCTGGTGGCTGTGTAACTGCAGTTCTGGGAGAGCAGCTGTTCTTACCTAGCTCCTCCTGGGACAAGTTGTACCATCCCACTCTTGGCATTCCCTTCCAATCAGCCCCCTGAAGTGGCCTCTATTTAAAAAGCAAGACTACAGCTTATAAAGGGCAACACGTGGCCAGAGCCACGATCCCTGCTGTTCCCCGTTGCTCGGCTTTGGGATTTGTCTTCAAAACCAATTTAATCTCCTAAGTAACACCTCCTGCTTTGGCAAAAGCTAGACTGAGAGCATACAGCAGAGTGAATTTTTGCTTTTGGGATCTAAAATTGTACCAGCCTGGCATGTTCTCTGTTGTGCAGAATAGCCCTGGAGTTACCCTCCACTTCACATGGTGCTGAGGAAATGCCTAATGCTGATTGCTGCCTCTGTGGCCAAACTGCTGTGTCAGAGTGAATCCTCCTTTTGAATTATGTTTTCTGGCTTAATACAATTTTAATAACTCCCAGGAAAACTTTAGGGTTTGCTCTCTTTTTGCTCCACTCAGTGTGTCTTTAAGGGAGTGATGAGTGTTGGTGTCCGTTCCAGTCCCTACAGGAGATGCTGGCAGGCAAGAGCACTCCAGAGGGTTTGGGGGGTGCACTGCAGCCCCAACCCCAAGGCCAGGATGGGCCCTTGATCTGAAAGGCTGAAGTCTCTGGGTCTGCCTCTGTGCTGCTGTCTGTGCTCAGTGTGTGTAGGGTAGGTGGTGACCACCCTGGCGTTCATCACCCTGCGCTTTCCACCCTCTAAAACATGTTTCTGGCCTCGGGCAGCAGCACAGGAATTCAGCCAAAACCTTGGTACAGAAGCTGAGAATTGTCCTTCCTTGGTGAAGTCTTGTGAGATTCTTAACTTAATATAGCACAGATTTTAATTTATTGCAGTTTGTAAATATTTCTTGTGCTTACAGTTAGTGGTTTTGAGCTTTAATTTATTGAAGTAGTCTCTTGGGTGGTACGTGTGTAGATAACAGGAATGTGCAGACTTGGTGAATCACAGTCACAAGAACAAATATTTAAGGAACTAGCATTTAAAGATTCCGATTCTATCCAGAGAGGCATTGATGTCTTTTGAGGTTGGTTTGGTTGTTGGTTTTTTTCCCTTCTGTAACAACATTTAATAACTAGAGATGGAGGCTGGTGCAGCATCAGCAGAGTGAAAACGTTTTTGATGGTGTTGGATTTTCCTTTGGCATGCTTTTGCAATCTTCTGAGTACAGCCAAGGAGCTAAACTGGCTGCTTTGTGGCGCTGGTTACATTGGAGGTGATGAGAAGTTTCAGTGTTAATTTGCAAGGGGTGGTAATGATTTCTGTGACCAAGACAGTTGAAGGGCTGGCTGGATGCTGACAAACTGTGACAGTAGAGTTCTCAAGAATGGTCTTTGTCGATGCCTTCGTGCAGGTCAGGTAGGTGTTAGGTGCAGATGCTCCAAGAACTCCATTTATTCTTTTTCATAAAGTACAATAAACCTATTCTTGGATTTAAATATTATTCTTTCCCCACTGTGTAGCTATTCATGAGTATTGAAATTCAGCTCCTGACCCAAGGAAGCAAAGTGAAACACTCCAGGCAGAAGGCAAAATTGTTTCTTTTCCAAGGGCTCCAGGTGTGGAGTAATAAAATGTTTGAGAACCTACAGTGCTGGAGTCTTCAATTTGGATTGATTGGTTGTGAAATCTGCTGCTTTCCTCCTTTAATAACCTTGCCCAGCATTGCTGACCATGCCAAACATCCACCTTACCAAGATGCTGCTTGTTGCTGAGCACAGCAACCCTTGGCTGCTTCAGTGTTGCTGATGAGCACACTGGAAGAGACTTGTAGCCCCTGTGCAGGGGGGGCTGTGGCTACCACATCCATTGGCAGGTGGAGTTAGGCTTAAAAATGCTTCAAAATGTTAGCCACTGAAAAGCTTACTTCAGTCTAACAGCATGGTACAGCTTTTGTCACCAAGTTCTGCTTGCTGTGAATTTAAATGTCACTGTCTCCAAGGTGCTTGGGCTTGGGTATGAAGCCAGGGGAAAGGCTTCAAGCATATTTCTCCCCTTACAGGCTAGCATGAGGCAAAAAAAATGTCCTTATTATTTACTGTCAGCAAAAAAAACCCCAACTGTGTCAGAAAACTGTGCTCTTAAAAAAGAGAGAGCAGACAATTATGAGAAGCATGATGCACCTGGACAAACTGAAATTAATAGTGGGTTAATAGGTGAAGAAACTTTCTTCCCCCTCTTAACCTAAAGCTGCTGCTGTGTTAGGGCAGAAGTTTCTCATTCTAAAGCAGTTAATTAACTCAGTGTGTTAACTAACTTGCCACAAGACTTGCAGCAAGATAGAAACCTTCATAGAGGATGCATCTTTTTACTGTGCAGCACTTGGCCTAAGAGGGGATATTGGCTGTGGTGCTTCCCTGTGGGAAGGAGCTTTGAGGGGCACCTGTAGGTGACTGGCAGCAGGGCACTGCTCATACCTGTGCCACAGTACCAGCAGGTGGAAGCAGGCTGTGTCTGTAGGGTCCCCTCTGTACTTCCTAAAGCACATTATGCAGTGTGTTTCTAGTCTTCATGTCTGCCAGCCTGCACAAGGATGCATCCAGCTCCCAAGGCCAGTGCTCTGCAACCCCAGCTGGCCGGTGGGTGTCTGCTGTGGGGAGTCTCCTCCCTGACTGCTGGAATTCCCCAGCTTGTTTGTACCCAAGTCAAAGTCTTCTCCTGAGTGACTTGTCCTTTAAAGGTTGCACAAACAATGGAAAGGGGAAAAAAAACCCAAACAACTGAAACCTTGTCTTAAGCTGTCTTTCAACAATACATTGCACTTAGCCCACAACTAAAATAATGCTTTAGCTAATTGCTGCTTTTTACTTAGCACAGATGCACTGAAAGCTTCCAGTGAAGGCCTCTCTGTAGTGTGTATCTCTATTGTACCTGTAACACTGGTGGGTGATACTTCAAAAGGTATTGTCTCCCCTTCTGAGTAGGTGTTGCTTTCACTTAACAGCCTGATTCTGAAGGGACAGTTCCTGAACCTAACAAACAGCTTTCCCCAGAGCAGAGCCTTTACTTTCCTGTGTGACTGCACCTAGCTGTGACAACTCTTAGGGGGAAGGGAGGGTTAGGGGGAAGTGAAATCCCTATGCAATGTTGCCACTGTTCCAAGGTGAAGATGCTTTCAAGGACTTGTGGTGGTGCCTACTACACATAGTGCCACAGCCAGTAACCATCAGAATACAAATAGCTACTCAAATTGCACAGAGCATAGATCCTCTTAGGAGCAGAAGAGTTACTGTGTGTAATGGCCTTTGTCTTTCTGTTCTCAGTTTTTCCTTTTCTGAGGAAACTGAATACTATGTTGCATTGGGAAAAAAAAGCTTTAATAAAGATTTGTTTCTATACTCCTTGGTGCTCTTTTTTGTTGTCATCTCTTGGCTTGGTAAAGCTCCTGCTGCTTGGTTCTCAGACAGATCTTTATTCTGTGAGCCAGCATTTTCTTGAGTGTGGTTTGGTTTGGTTTTGTGTATGGGACTGCTTCAGAGGGCCCTGAAACTGCCTTGCAGCTGGCCAGGCAAAAAGAATCTGCTGCTTTTGAGCACTGTTATAGCCCAACCAGGGGAACCTGGCGACTTAAGCTGTCACAGAAGCCAGTTTCTGGGCTGCAGCATGCTGCTTGTGCTAGCCAGTTTGTGGCACATGGTTTGGCTGTGGTCCAGACAGCCTGGTAAGTGGTCTGTGAAACAAACACTGTAAAGCCACTGGTAGAACTATTCAGGTTTAAAAAAACCCCAGAATGGTGTGCTTCTGTTCCATACTGAATTCAGTAACAAGCAGCCACCAACAGCATGAAGCTGCCAGAGAGTGTTTCCACAGCTCTGGCTTAAAGGAGTGCTGGTTTCAGAACCCCAAGTTAACTCTTTCTGGCCTGCTGGCACACAGATTATGATGAGGCTTCCATCAAGGTGGCCCTGCAGCACATACTTGCACATCATGTCACAGAATCTCAATGTTAGGGGTTGGAAGGGACCCTGAAAACTCATCCTGTCCAACCCCCCTGCCAGAGCAGGAGCACCTAGAGCAGATCACACAGGAACACATCCAGGTGAGTTTTGACTATCTCCAGAGAAGGAGACTCCACAATCTCCCTGGGCAGCCTGCTCCAGTGCTCTCTTACTCTCAGTGAAACATTTTTTCCTTAATGTTCACCTGGACCCTCCTGCTGCAGCTTGCACCCATTGCCCCTTGTTCTGGCACTGGGCACTGAGCAGAGCCTGGCTCCATCCTCCTGCCACTCACCCCTCACATGTTTATAAAGCTTAATGAGGTCACCCCTCAGTCTCCTCCAAGCTACAGAGCCCCAGCTCCCTCAGCCTTTTCTCATAAGGAAGATGTTCCACTCCTTCAATCATCTTTGTGGCTCTGAGCTGGACTCTTCCAAGCAGTGCCCTGTCCTTGAACTGAGGAGTCCAGAACTGGATACAATATTCCAGATGCAGCCTCACCAGGGCAGAGCAGAGGGGCAGGAGAATCTCAACCTACTAACCCCACTCCTTCTAATACACCCCAGGATGCCATTGGCCTTTTTGGCTGATTTCCATCTTGCACCATCTGTGTGTTCCTGGGTTTTTAGCTTATTTCAGCCCTGAGCAGTCTCACATCTGTGCAGGTAAGCAAGAATGTAGGTAAAAATGCCATTCCCCTTTTCCAGCAGTGACTTTATTAGGAGAAAATCAGCAGTGAGCTCATGGCTTACAGGTGTATGGCACATGAGCTGCTGGGTCAGTAAGGAACCTGAGCTTGCATGAAACATTTGCAGTCAAAATCCTTTTTGGATGCAAAGACTCCCTTTTGGGTTTTTTTTTTGGAACTCAAGGAAATTCTTCAGAGTCCCTCCTACAGTTACCTGTACAGAATTTCTTCAGAGTCCAATAACTTGTGTAGAAAAATAGGAGAGTCTGCCATTGTTACAGTCAAACATTTGATTGCTGAGTCAGTGGTCTATAAACCACCATAACCCCCACAGTAAACCCAAGAATTGGCTGTATAAAAACTTACATTCTTTGGCCTATAGAATTCCTGGTCTGAAGAACCACATTTCTGCAGGAAGCTTTTTGCCTTGCCTGTGCCATTCTTGACTTCAGTGGAGCATTCCAAGCAGAGTGGTCATGAAGACCAAGAGATGCAGAGTTGGTTTGGCTGCAGCTGACAAAACCCGTTCCAGCTCTTGGTAGAGGGGAACTTTGGGACATGAAGCAGCTCTTGGTCTGACTGAGACTTCTGAGAAGGAGAAGTCCTGTCTCACAGCACTGAAGTTCCCAGTGTTGTCAGGTACTTCCACTGTCTTCAGCATGGATCTAAAGCCTGGCACAGTAGCCTAGGAGCAGACACAAAAGCTTTCTCACTCAGTTGGAAAGGGTGAGGTTAGCTCTCAGTCATTGTCTAATGGGCTTACTTATACTCACAGTTCATAGGGAAAGGGCTCTAACCATGTTTGAGAGCACACCATGAGAAGAGAGTAAAGTCTTCACAACACAGTGGTAAGACCAACCCTCCAAAAATGGAGATAGAAAGGGTAATAGGATATTTATTGATAATACTAAGCACAAGGCCTTGGCTGGCAGCAGGCAGAGCCTACACTGCATGGATGTTCTCTAGTGCCAGCTACTGACAATCTCCACAGAGAAGCTGTTTTGACCCAAAGACATAGCTGAGGCTCTGTTGTCAGCCTGTTGCTGCCTGGGGCTATGTGGATCCCATCCTCCACATTCCCACCCTGCAAGAACTCTGCAGTTTGTTTCAAACCCCTCAAGCTAGCATCACCATGGTCCAGACACTCATCCCAGCTGGCTCCCCAGTGCCTATCTCTAGACCTTCTAGAGACTTCACGATTTTACTGTGTCAAAACATTCCACAGAATCACAGAAACATTCAGCTTGGAAAAGGCCACCCCAGAACCCTACTCTGCAAGGCTCACCCCTAAACCACAGCCCCAAGCACCACAGCCAAACCGCCTGCAAACACAGCCAGGCCTGGGGACTCCACCACCTCCCTGGGCAGCACATTCCAATGCCTGACCACTCTTGCCCTGAAAAAAGGTTTCCTACAGTCCAGTCTGAACCTCCCCAGTGGCAGCTTGAGGCCATTCCCTCTTGTTCTGTCACTAATGACCTGGGAGAAGAGACCAGCACCAACCTCTCCACAACCTCCTTTCAGGCAGCTGTAGAGAGCCAGGAGGTCTCCCCTCGGCCTCCTCTATTTCAAACTATCTGTCCCCAGTTCCCTCAGTTGCTCCTCATCAGATTTATTCCCCAGACCCTTCCCAGCCTCCTTGCCCTCCTCTGCCCTGGCTCCAGCACCTCCACATCTCTCTTGGATTGAGGTGCCCAAAACTGGACACAGCACTCAAGGTGTGGCCTCACCAGAGCTACTCCTCCTTTCTACTGACTCAAGACATTTTCTTTTAAACCTGCTAAAGAGTCTTACAGATCAGCTCACTGGTCTGTAAGGATACAATCTCACTGTGCTCAGGAACTCAATGCATTTAGAAGCAATAATCCAGTAAGGCTGTGCAGAATCACAGAATTGTCAGGGTTGGAAGGGACCTCAAGGATCATCCAGTTCCAAGCCCCCTGCCATGGGCAGGGACACCTCACACTAGATCAGGCTGCCCAGAGCCACATCCAGCCTGGCCTTAAAACCCTCCAAGGATGTGGCACACTTACATTGATCACGTATGTCCCAGGCAGAAGGAGAAGGTAGTACTCCCCCTGGTCATTTGTTTTGTAGGGGCAGATGTGAGGCCTTCCTTTGGCTTCCACAATGGCATGGGGTATGGGGTTCCCATTCTTATCAGTAACTTGGCCCTTGACACCTATGAAAAAGGAAGAGGAAAGAAGGATCACAACCTGGAACCACAGTGAGCATCCTCCTCTGAGAAAGGCTATTTGCTGCTGGCTGCACTCAGAGGCTGTGTCACTAATTCTATCACTTCTGCCTTACAGAAGGGAGTTAAAATACAAACTCCTTTGTTGTTGTCATTAACAGTTTATCCTCACATCAAGTTACAAACCAGCATTGTAATCTCTGCTTCTTAATCTCACTGGCTCAGAGCATCAGGTACAACCTACTGTATGGGCTGCAACCTTCCCTACTGGTTTTTGAGATTTTTTGCCCTCCCCAACCCCCTCCCTCCCTCCCCCTTTTGTTTTTTAATATTTAAATTTAAAATAAATCAGCCTCTTCTCTAATGCTTCCCAAAGCCAGAATACCAACAGCAGCTGCTGCTGAAGTTGTTTCCCTAAATCCTCATACACCACCTTCAGGGCAGCACTGGCATTAAGCAAAGATAAACCAGCAGCCAGACACCCTGGGCAGCACAACACAAGATAAGCAAAACAATATGGAATGGAATGGAATGGAATGGAATGGAATGGAATGGAATGGAATGGAATGGAATGGAATGGAATGGAATGGAATGGAATGGAATGGAATGGAATGGAATGGAATGGAATGGAATGGAATGGAAAAGAAAAGAAGTAACCAGGTTGGAAAAGTCCTTTGAGATCATCCAGTCCAACCTATCACCCAACACCATCTCATCAACTAAACCATGGCACCAAGTGTCTCATCCACAGTCTTCTTAAACACCTCCAGTGATGGTGACTCCACCACCTCCCTGGGCAGCACATTCCAATGGCCAAGCTCTCTTGCTGGGAAGAACTTCGTCCTAACCTCCGGCCTAAACCTCCTCGGCGCAGCCTGAGACTGTGTCCTCTTGTTCTGGTGCTGCTTGCCTGGGAGAAGAGACCAACCTCTGCCTGTCTACAACCTCCCTTCAGGTAGTTGTAGAGAGCAATAAGGTCACCCCTGAGTCTCCTCCTCTCCAGGCTAAGCAGCCCCAGCTCCCTCAGCCTCTCCTCACAGGGCTGTGTTCCAAACCCCTCACCAACTTTGTTGCTCTTCTCTGGACTCGCTCCAGCAAGTCAACCTCCTTCCTAAACTGAGGGGCCCAGAACTGGACACAGGACTCAAGGTGTGGCCTAACCAGTGCAGTGTCCAGGGGCGGAATGACTTCCCTGCTCCTGCTGGCCACACTCTTCCTGATGCAGGCCAGGATGCCATTGGCCCTCCTGGCTGCCTGGGCACACTGCAGGCTCATGTTCAGCTGCTGTCAACCAGTACCCCCAGGTCCCTCTCCGCCTGGCTGCTCTCAGCCACTCTGACCCCAGCCTGTAGCACTGCCTGGGGTTGTTGTGGCCAATCTGCAGAACCTGGCACTTAGATGTGATCAGTCTCATGCCCTTGGACTCTGCCCATCTGTCTAGCCTGGCAAGGTCTCTCTGCAGAGTCTCTCTACCCTCTAACAGATCAACTCCTGCCCCCAGCTTGGTGTCATCTGCAAATTCACTGATGTTGGACTCAATGCCCTCATCCAGATCATCGATAAAGGTATTGAACAGGATGGGGCTCAGCACTGAACCCTGGGGCACACCACTAGTGTCTGGCTGCCATCTGGCTGTGGCACCATTCACCACCACTCTCTGGGCTCGGCCATCCAGCCAGTTCCTAACCCATCACAGTGTGCTCCCATCCAAGCCAGGGGCTGACAGCTTGGCCAGGAGTTTGCTACGGGGGATGGTGTCAAAGGCCTTGCTGAAGTCCAGGCAAACTACATCCACAGCCTGCCCCACATCCACCTGGCGGGTCACCTGCTCGTAGAAGGAGATCAGGTTGGTCAGGCAGGACCTGCCCTTCCTAAATCCATGCTGGCTGTGCCTGATCCCTTGGCCATCCTATAAGTGCTGTGTGCTTGCACTCAGGATGACCTGTAGAGAATAGAATTAACCAGGTTGGAAAAGACCTTCGAGATGATCAAGGGCAATCCATTCTCCACCTGCACACCCACCTAGATGCACTTGTTTTATGTATTCAATCAGTGCAGCTTTGTTGTCTCTCCAGAACTTTTCCAGCTGGTCTTCTGGAGGATATTTACAGCATGACAGCTCCAATGTGATTTCAAAACATTGTCCCCAGACATAGTTGTAATCTTGCATTCCACCTTAAAAGTCAAATAAAACAAAACACTGCTCAGCTGCAAAGAAGCACTGAGTTCAGGCTAGAAGAAAAACAGGGGAGTTGAAATATTGCCACTTAGGTCACACCTGTGAGAAAAGTAAATCATAGAACTGTCAGGGCTGGAAGGGACCTCAAGGCTCAGCCAGTTCCAACCCCCTGCCATGGGCAGGGACACCTCACTCTACAGCAGGTTGCTCACAGCCACATCCAGCCTGGCCTTCAAAACCTCCAGGGATGAGGCTTCCACAATCTCCCTGGGCAACCTGTGCCAGGCTCTCACCACCCTCATGGGGAAGAACCTCTTCCTTACATCCAACCTGAATCTATCCACTTCTAGTTTTGCTTCATTCCCCCTAATCCTATCCCTACCTGACACCCTAGAAAGTCCCTCACCAGCTTTCTCAGAGGCTCCTTCATATACTGGAAGGCTACAACAAGGTCTCCCTGGAGACTTCTCTTCAAATCAGATAAATGATTCATTAATGCCACGCTTGGATTTACTGCCTCCTGTGGAAAACTAATTCAATTACTCCAGTGACACGTAGGGTGCTGTTTTCTAAGGCATGGTGGCACTTTGGGAGTGATGAGTACTGGGCCTTGGATTTAAGCTCATCCAGGCACTCCCAACTATAAATATGGGCAGATAAAAATTCACAGGCTGGCACCACTCACCACTGCCAAAGGCATCCCAAGAGTCTTTTAAGGCTTTGACTTCAGACTGTGAAAGCAACAGGCAGTGGCACAGTACCCAGGGCTCATATTCAGTTTGGCTACACATAGGATCATAGGATCATAGAATGGTCTGGGTTGGAAGGCACCTCCAAAGGTCATCCATCCAACCCCCTTTGCAGTCAGCAGGGACATCCTCAGCTAGATCAGGCTGCCCAGAGCCCTGTCAAGCGCCACTTTGAATACCTCCAGGGATGGGGCCCCAACCACCTTCCTGGGCAACCTGTTCCAGAGTTCCACCACCCTCATGGTAAAGACCCTGTTCCTAACACAAACAAGAACATTTATTTTCATGATCAAGCACTGGGAAAAAAGGATGATACATGAAAAGAAGACCATTTTATCTCCCTGAAAGGACAAAACCTTTGAGCCACACCAGTGCCTGCACACCCTGTAATCTATACAGCTCTGCAGGCCTTAGGAAAGGGCTCAGAAGCAGCCAGACAGCGGAGGCTTGTGCAACTCCTGAGTGTGAGAGTCTGCAAACACTCAGGTCCTGCTCAGAGATTCTGCTTCAATGCATTTTCTTACTCCCCTCATGAACCCCTTCCTCTGCTCAAAACCACAGCCCTTTGATCATCAAAGATGACAGAAGAAAGTCAGAAGGTCATATCTGGAGCAACTGATCACTGAGATTCTTACCTTCCAGCTGGTACCAAGAGTACCCATTGGTGATGCCTTCTGGGAAGCTATGTCTGTTGTCACAGCCAGTCCCATTGTGCATGCTGGCATGGTTGAAAGAGTAGGTTTTTGCCAGGTGAATAAAGACATCATCATCTGGAGTCCTGCTATAGCCTTTGGAAGAGCCAGTAACTGCAGAACAAAGAGAGCCAGCATGGACCTCCCCTTCCTGGTGAAAGCTACACTCCTGGCTTACACAGAGCCACAGAATTGCCAGGGTTGGAAGGGACCTCAAGGATGACCTAGTTTCAAGCCCCCTGCCATGGGCAGGAACACTTCACACTAAATCAGGCTGCCCAGAGCCACATCCAAACTGGCCACAAAGCCTCCAGGGATGAGGCTTCCACCACCCTCTTGGGCAACCTGTGCCAGTGTCTCACCACCCTCATGGGGAAGAACAACTTCTTAACATCCAATCTCAATCTACCCATTGGATGTTAGGAAGAAGTTCTTCCCCATGAGGGTGGTGAGACACAAACATCTCCCAAACAGCTGTACCAGGCAGGGAATTTGATGGGGTTTATCAAAGTCTGCCTATCTCAACTCAAAACCTGCAAAAATCTTGCAGAAAGCCTTTTAAATGTTGCTGTTCACAGGCTCATAGGATGTTAGGGCTTGGAAGGGGCCTCTGGAGATCTTCCAGTCCAACCTCCCTTGCAGAGCAGGACCACAGAGTCCAGCACAGGTCACACAGGAACACATCCAGACAGGGCTGGAAAGGCTCCAGAGAAGGAGACTCCACAACCTCTCTGGGCAGACTGTTCCAGGGCTCTGTCACCTTTACAGTAAAGAAGTTCCTCCTCATGTTAAGGTGGAAGCTCCTGTGCTGGAGTTTCCATCCATTGCCCCTTGTCCTATCTCAGGGCACAAGTGAGCAGAGGCTGTACCTGTCCCTTCCTTCCTGCCCCCCAGCCCTCACATTGATCAGATTCCCTCTCAGTCTTCTCCTCTCCAGACTGAACAGCCCCAGGGCTCTCAGCCTCTCCTCACCAGGCAGTGCTGCAGGCCCTTCAGCATCCTTGTAGCCCTCCCCTGGACTCCAGCAGAAGCCTGTCCCTACTGTTCCTAAAGCAAATCATCTGTGGAGAAGAGAGTTTATGTCTTGCTTACCTGAGTTACCATTATCAAAGGTATAACTGGCAACCAGGGCACCCCCATGCAAGTTTGCTGAAAGAACAAAGGTCTCATTTTTGATCCAGTTCATGACTGCCTGAGTCTCTGGCTGGATGTCAGCACTGTTGTTTTCAAAGGCATCAGGAAAATTGCGGTTCAGATCTTCTCCATTCTTGTTGTACCTTGGCAAGAGAGAAGGCATTTCAGAATACAGAATTAACCGGAGTGGAAAAGACCTCAGAGATCCTCAAGTCCAACCTATCACCCAACACCTTCTCATCAACTAAACCATGGCACCAAGTGCTACATCCAGGCTCTTTTTAGACACCTCCAGGGATGGTGACTCCACCACCTCCCTGGGCAGCACATTCCAATGGCCAATCTCTCCTGCTGGGAAGAATTTCTTCCTAACATCCAGCCCAAACCTCCCCTGGCACAGCTTGAGACTGTGTCCTCTTGTTCTGCTGCTGGTTTCCTGGCAGAAGAGACCAACCCCCACCTGGCTACAACCTCCCTTCAGGGAGTTGTAGACAGCAAGAAGGTCTCCCCTGAGCCTCCTCCTCTCCAGGCTAAGCAACCCCAGCTCCCTCAGCCTCTCCTCACAGGGCTGTGCTCCAGACCCCTCCCCAGCTTTGTTGCCCTTCTCTGAAGACATTTGAGCAACTCAACATCTTTATTAAATTGAGGAGCCCAGAACTGGACACAGGACTCAAGGCTTGGCCTAGCAGTGACTGTTCTGCCTGTAAGCACTTCCACATCAGCAGCCTCCCAGCACTCAAGGTCTGTGGCATGCTAGTGCCCTCTGGAGACAGGCAAGGTGACCACTGCAAATCGACTGAAGCACGTGAGAAGATGAAAGATTTGTTCACTTTCTAGCAGCACTGCAGTTTTCATAGGATACAACCAAACAGTTCTAGGGTATTCCAAGTAGAAACAGCAAATGGTATTTAACAGGCACAGAGCATGCAGCCACCTACAAGAGCTAGAAGAGCCTGAGCCACATAACAAGGATGTTGTCTGTCTTGTCTTTCTGTGTTTTTCTCACTTGCATAGAAGATCAAGGTAACTACTGGGTGGCTGTCCCCCTTGTACTGCTGTCTCTGTGGACACTGAGCAGAAAGTGTGACTCAAACATATGAGGGATTCTCTCCTCTCTGTACATGAAGGTCCAGCCTGTGCAGCTGTTCTCTTCCTTTTCCTCTCAGGTCAGTAGAGGGAGCATTTGGCCTGAGCTCCACTAGTTTTTAAACCCAGTTAAGCTAACTGTGTATTTGACAGTGAGGGGATGAGAAATCATAGGATGACAAGATGTTAGGAGTCGGAAGAGACCTCTGGAGATCTTCAAGTCTGAACCCCTGCCAAAGCAGGACCACATAACCATAGAATCTAGTGCAGGTCACACAGGAATGCACCTTCAGAGAAGGAAACTCCACAACCTCTCTGGGCAGCCTGTTCCAGTGCTCTGTTACCCCTACAGTAAAGAAGTTCCTACTCATGTTATGGTGGAACTTCCTATGCTGCAGTTTCCATCCATTGCCCCTTGTCCTATCCCAGGGCACAAGTGAGCAGAGCCTGTCCCTGTCTCTTCCTTCCTGACCTCCAGCCCTCAAACATTAATTAGATCCCCTCTCACTCTTCTCCCCTCCAGAGTAAACAGCCCCAGGGCTCTCAGCCTCTCCTCACCAGGCAGTGCTGCAGTCCCTTCAGCATCCTCGCAGCCCTCTGTTGGACTCTCTTCAGCAGATCCCTGTCCCTCTTAAACTGGGGTGCCCAGAACTGGATGCAGTATTCCAGGTGGGGCTTTACTAGGGCAGAGCAGAGGGGGAGGAGAACCTCCCTTGATCTGCTGGACACACTCTTCTTAATGCCCCCCAGGATCCCATTGGTACCTCCCCATAAAAGTCTCATCTATTTGCTGAGGAATCAATTGCTCTGCTAATAGAAAGGAAGGCCTGCACTGGTCACTCCAAGAACTAAATTACCTTTTCACTCCCTTCTGAGGTTACCATGGAAGGCATCCAAGGAAACTTCCAGCTCATGAGTTTGCTTTTTCTGCATATTCCACCTTTTTCCTCTGGCATTTCTTCCCATTCTCTCACTCTCCCCTCTTCTTCCCTCTTCTAGCTTGTTAAATTTTTCCTCCCCCCTTTTGGGTCTCTTGCAAGAGTTATACAAAGGAATGCCAAAGTAGCAGAGGATGCAATGTTAGGTTACATTTCCTTCTGCTATCAGCACAGCATCTATTACTGCCAGCTCTGCTTCTGTAACTCCTCCCTCTTACTAAATCTGCATTCAGCATGATCTGTAAACACATTTCTAGAAGTCCATTCAAGAAGCTCAGACACACCTTTTTCTCACTAAGAAGAGTTACAGGGTTCTCCAGTTGAAATAGAACATTGTGGGTGGTTTTCCTTCTTTTTCTTAGTAGAATCATAGAATGGTCTGGGTTGGAAGGGACATCCAAAGGGCATCCAGTCCAAACCCCTCTGCAGTCGGCAGGGATATCCTCAACTAGATCAGGCTGCCCAGAGCCCTGTCCAGCCCCACTTTGAATACCTCCAGGGATGGGGGCCCCAACCACCTCCCTGGGCAACCTGTTCCAGTGTTCCATCTAAAAGTCTAAATAGGTAATTGTGTTTCTATTTGCAATCTAGGTCTCCTGCCTCAAAGCTTAGATCATTACACCATTGTGACCAATTTTCTTTAGCTGCACCCCATATAAACACCAGTCTGACTCAGCCTTTCAAAAACTCCATGCTGTAACAGTGAAAATTAGCCCTAACACATCCTCTAGGCTGTCCTCTCCACCAAGTGTGAGTCAGCCTCTTGCTTATCTCCCATTATTAATCCCCACCCATTTCCTTTACCTGCAGCCACCCTTACCTTCCTCGTGTATAATAACAATCAGGCACTTTGGTGGCTTCAAATCCATCAGGATTCATTGTTGGCATGATGTGAATCCTGGTGTTATTGAGCAACTGGGTAATGACTGGGTCACGCCTGTAGCTGGTCACCAGGAAGTCTATCAAATGCAGCAGGATTTCTCTCCCAACTGTCTGGAGTACAAAGAAAGACAGATTTGATTTTAAGTCTGCTGTGGAAGAGCACCAACACCAAAAAAAGAGCATCTGGGATGGGGCAATCTCAGGCACTGATACAGGCTGGGCAGGGACTGTCTTGAGAGCAGCCCTGAAGAAAAGGACCTGGGGGTGCTGGGGGATGAGAAGCTCAACAGGAGCCAGCAGTGAGCACTTGCAGCCCAGAGAGCCAAGCAGAGCCTGGGCTGCAGCAAGAGAAGTAGAGCCAGCAGGGCCAGGGAGGTGATTCTCCCCCTCTGCTCCACTCTGCTGAGACCACACCTGGAGCTCTGTGTCCAGTTCTAGAGCCTCTATTACAGGAAGGATCTGGAGGTGCTGGAAGGTGTCCAGAGAAGGGCAACAAGGATGATCAGAGGGCTGGAGCTGCTCTGCTATGAGGACAGACTGAGGGAGTTGAGGTTGTTCAGTCTGGAGAAGAGAAGGCTCTGAGGAGACCTCATTGTGGCCTTCCAGAATCTGAAGGGGGCTACACAAAAGCTGGGGAGGGACTTTTGAGGGTGTCAGGGAGTGATAGGACTGGGGGGAATGGGTCAAAACTAGAAATGGGTAGATTGAGATTGGATGTTAGGAAGAAGTTCTTCCCCATGAGGGTGGTGAGAGACTGGCACAGGTTGCCCAGGGAGGTGGTGGAAGCCTCATCCCTGGAGGTTTTGAAGGCCAGGCTGGATGTGGCTGTGAGCAACCTGCTGTAGTGTGAGGTGTCCCTGCCCATGGCAGGGGGGTTGGAACTGGCTGATCCTTGAGGTCCCTTCCAACCCTGACAATTCTGTGATTCCAAAAAAAAGGCAAAAGAAAGACCTGCTCTCTTGCACTCACAGCTGTTTCTTACTGGATTACTCAGACACCCAAGAGCATTCTGGTCAATGCCATTTTATGCTCTCCCATAAAGGCCTTTAATAGACAGGAGCAGTCACTGGAGGGTTTTCACAAGGGTTTTAAACCTAGATCAGCCAGAGCTTTGTCTGTAGCAGGAAACTGAGTGTGCCAGCTGCACTGCTTAAATCCTGCAGGGATAAGGCAACTCCTTATCAAAACCTAAAACTGCATCGTCTGCCTGTTAAGGACCACGTGGGCCCAGAACTGCACCACGGCGTTCTCACGCTTGCTCTGCAGGCAGCTCTGTGCTGATGCCCCAAGGACCCTGGGCCCTGAATGTGTCAGTGCTGTGCATCACCACCATGGTACTATGCAGCATGACTTTTTGTCTTGTGGATCCCCTTTTATGAGAAGTCAACTTTAACACGGGCTCAAGAGAGGCCCCATGGACACTTCTGTTACACTCTGCTGCTTTGCTTTGTTTTAATGCCAGGAACACACGCACTGAGGAATTCAAGAAGGTAAATCTAAGTCCTCAGCAAAACAGATGGAAGGACATTTCCATGCAGACTTTGGATCAAGGAAAGGCAGTGGCAGAGAACAAGCTGAACACATTTTTGTTCCTGTAAGTTTTTATAGGCTGAGAAAGCTGGCAGGACATCTCCCTTTAATCTGCTCTATCAGACTTCAGGCAAAAGAGTGGCAAGTTCCAGCAAGAGAAGAACAATCCTGTCCTACCTTGGAAACCAACTAGTACACTGTTCCCTCACTGGACCACACTTTCCAGGAGCACTTTCTATAGCACTGTGACCCATGCCTCAAGGGTGCAGTAGGGTTCCTAAGCCCTGGCTGGGATGGGAATGAATCAAGGCTTGCAACTGGATGTACTCTGGAGACAATTTATCTCCACTTTAACTCCAAGAACCAAGCCTGCTAAATCACTGCAAGCTCTACTCCAGAGCTACAGCATCTCAGTATCTTTTAGAATGAGTCTTGCACCACTGAAATGGAAATATTTCAAGGAATTAATGTTTTTATAATCAAAATAAGGAATGTGAAGTGGCACTGCTGGATGAGCCTGGCATCACAGACAAACAGCTTCTTGCTTTCAGACTTGTTCTGAATGAGGTCTGAGGAATGAAGCTGCAGGTGGGGAGATTCAGGCTGGAGGTGAGGAGGAAGTTCTTCCCCATGAGAGTGGTGAAGCCCTGGAATGGGTTGTCCAGGGAGGTGGTTGAGGCCCTGTCCTTGGAGGTGTTTAAGCCCAGGCTGGCTGAGGCTGTGGCCAGCCTGATCTAGTGTGGGGTGTCCCTGCCCATGGTCCCTTCCAATCCTAACTGATACTATGAAGTGAGAGGTAGGTGAAATCAGGCAGGGCAAAAGGAATGCACAAATATCTTGCTGAATTTTCACAAAGGTGCATTTTCAGTGCCAAATCCTGGTTTGGGTGTTAAGGTACACAGGAACACAGACATCATCCAGCAGGAGCTCTGCCTTCAGAAGCTGGGTTGGTACCCGAGAGGGCAAGGAGGGATGAGTGTCCAATGACAAGGCAAGGGGCAATGGGTGGAAGCTGAGGCAGAGGAAGTTCCAGGGAAACAAGAGGAAAAATGTTGTCACTGTGAGGGTGACAGAACACTGGAACAGGCTGCCCAGGGGAACTGTGGAGTCTCCCTCTCTGGAGATACTCAAAAACTGCCTGGATGTGTTCCAGTGTGATCTGCACTAGGTGCTCCTGCTCTGGCAGGGGGATCTGGACTGGATGAGCTTTTGAGGTCCCTTCCAACCCCTAACATTCTGTGATTCTGTGAGTGTAACTACTGTTCTAGATGGGAACAAACCAGGTCTTGCCAATTAGCTGACATTTGCTGTTTGTTGTAGGAGAAACAAACAACAACTGTAGCTCCAAACAACTCTGTTAAGATGCAGATCACAGCATTTTAAATGCCATAGAATCACAGAATTGTCAGGGTCGGAAGGGACCACAAGGATCAGCCAGTTCCAACCCCCCTGCCATGGGCAGAGACACCTCACACTACAGCAGGTTGCTCAAAGCCACATCCAGCCTGGCCTTAAAAACCTTCAGGGATGAGGCTTCCACCACCTCCCTGGGCAACCTGTGCCAGTCTCTCACCACCCTCATGGGGAAGAACTTCTTCCTAACATCCAACCTGAATCTACCCATTTCTAGTTTTGCTCCATTCCCCCTAGTCCTATCTTTACCTGACACCCTAAAAAGTCCCTCCTCAGCCATACTGGAAGGCAACCATGGCCTCTGAGCTGGTACTCAATCAGTTGAGCCATGCCATTTGTACCGGGAAAATGAAGGCTCTTCTCACGCCCTGCCCTCCAGCAGACTTGTTCCTAAGCTTCTGAGCCCCTGCCTGTCAACTCCCACTGATCTCCTGCAAGCCACCATCCAGTGACCTGGGGAAGCTGCATTACATCAGTGCACATAGTGTGGCAGTAAATATGTGGTTCTTTGACCAGGCATCACAGCAAATGGGCTTTGGCAAGGTGGAAGGGGAAATATCTCTCTGGAGATTCAAAACCTGCCTGGATGCATTCCTGTGTGACCTACTCTAGGTGATCCTGCTCTGGCAGTGGGGTTGGACTGGATAAGCTTTTGAGGTCTCCTCTGGCCGCTAACATTCTGTGAAAATACCTAATCTCTTGTGTTGCCAGAAGGTTTCAGAACAGCACCTGAGTACCTGAAAGCAGACTGCTCTGGGCCCCTCAGTTTAAGAAAGATATTGAGTTGCTGGAACATGTTCAGAGAAGAGCAACAAAGCTGGGGAGGGGTCTGGAGCACAGCCCTGTGAAGAGAGGCTGAGGGAGCTGGGGTTGCTTAGCCTGGAGAAGAGGAGGCTCAGGGAAGACCTTATTGCTCTCTACAACTACCTTAAATCAGGTTGTAGGCAGGTGGGGGTTGGTCTCTTCTCCCAGACAACCTGTGCAAAATGAGAGGACACAGTCTCAAGCTGTGCCAGGGGAGGTTTAGGCTGGAGCTGAGGAAGAAGATCATCCCAGAAAGAGAGATTGGCCATTGGAATGTGCTGCCCAGGGAGGTGGTGGAGTCACCATCACTGGAAGAGTTTCAAAAAAGCCTAGATGAGGCACTTGGTGCCATGGTTTAGTTGATGAGATGGTGTTGGATGATAGGTTGGACTGGATGATCTCTGAGGTCTTTTCCAACCTGGTCAATTCTGTATTCTACTCTTAAATTTACTCCATGAAATTTAAGAAGGGATGCAATAGAATCTGTCTTGTATGGGCAGCTCAGCTCCAGCTCTGGGTGACAGACATCTTGGGAAGCAGGAAGAAAAAGGAGAGAAGTCAGCCAAGATATGGCCCTGGGCATGAGAGATAAAGCAAGAAGACTCAGCAGCAGCAAGAATGGCCCTGCCATGGAGACAGCTAATCACAGACAAGACTGGACTGCTCTCCAGAGAAACTGGGAAAGAGCCTCTGCTCCTACTGTACCTTTTTTTTTTTTCAGTGCCTGAGAAAAAGATATCTAGAAATGAAAAAGTTGGGAAGAAGGACCAGGAAGGGTGAAAAAGATAAAGAGAAGCAGCAAGAGAAGGTGGTGGAAAAGAACAATGTTTACCAAGAATGGAAGGTGAGCAGTGTTTCACAGTTAACATTCTTGCACTTCAAAGATCCCCCCAGATACACTTGCATTTTAAAAACTAACTCTATTTTATGGGGTTTCTTGTATAACTGTTAGAATCAGAGAATTGTCAGGGTTGGAAGGGGCCTCAAGGATCATCTACTTCCAACCCCCCTGCCATGGGCAGGGACACCTCACACTACAGCAGGTTGCTCACAGCCACATCCAGCCTGGCCTTCAAAACCTCCAGGGATGAGGCTTCCACCACCTCCCTGTTGTTGTATCCAAGTGCATTAATCAGTTCAGCTAACCTCTAGCACAGAGAGTTAGAGGTCTGATCACCCTTTGTGGGGGCAGAGTGTACTTGTTACCACTCTGTTTTGGTGGGATGACAGAGGGGTGATTTTGTTTTGGTCCAGAGCACCCTGCATGTCTTGAGGAAGCACATCTGGAGGTGTCTGAGGGAAAGGAAAGGGAAAAAAATGTTTCTAGGGAAGTATAGCTCAAGTTTTGATCAATCTCTTGGAAGACATCCACTATCCAGCCAAGCTTTACCCTGTTACTAGAGAGGTCAACAGCACCTGGGAAGAGAAGTGATGAAGAGTTGGAAGAGACTTCCAAAGGTCATCTAGTCCAAAGTGCAGGTAGGCTACTGACAGGGAAGTCAAGGACAGACACCTTAACCTGCCTCTAGTCTAACGTGAAGATGCAGAGAGCTTTTTGTGCTCTGAGGCTTGGAGAAGACATGATGAATATTTGGGTTTAATGGCAGGATCCCCAGGGCAATGCCCAGGTGCATTGTTGTGCTGCAGCTCAGCTGAGGAAAACTCTTTCTCCCACCTCTGGGGCTACAGTTAGACATTAAATTGCTCTGTGCATCTTCAGCTGTCAGTTTCCTTCCTCAGCTGCTTCTTTGTGTGCCCCAAAGGGAAAGAGTCAGAAGCAAAGGCTTTCAGTGATCCTCTGGAAAAGCCCTGGGTAAAGAGGGATGTGTGTGTGTCAGGGCATGGAGCAGCACTGCAGAGGAGGGTGTGACTGCCATTTCTGTATACATACACCTTCAATTCTCTGACTGCTGCTTCAGGTATGGCTGGGTCAGCACCCTGCTCACCTCCTGAAGGGCTTACTCAAGAAGTCCTAGTGGCAGCCACTTAAAAGATTGAGGTTAGCTCCAATTGTACCTGCACTGTAACACTTCACTGCAGCACCTCTGTTTTTACAACTCTTTCTCTTGCCACATGACAGAGACCTATTACTAGGGGACTATGGGTGGATAGACTCTGCCCATTTTATGATTGAACTTAGCTCCTTAAACATGGCCTGTTGCTTTGGGGCTTTGTGTTGTTTTGTTTTGTGGTTTGGTTTTTTTTTTTTTCAGGTTGAACTGTGTTGAAAGAAAGATCCAAACCATCAGGTAGGACCTGTTTCAGAGTGACAGGCTTGCCAGCCTCCTTGCTCCAGCCCTGACTGCTCTGCAGACCCGGTGTAGCGGAGCAGGCACAACCCCCTGCCTAAGGAAGTGGGTTTACAGCAGGGAAATCCAGAGTCCATCCTGGTTTACCACTTCAATGCCACATTCAGAGGATGGTCTTTTGTAAAACTTCCACAGCATGATGATGATGATGATGCACTGCTGCTACACACCCCACTGTGCTTGTCCTGCATTTAAGCTGGAAGAGGACAGATTTAGACTGTGGATACTAGGAAGAAAGTCTTTACAGTGAGGGTGGTGAGACACTGGAACAGGGTCCCCAGGGAGCTAGTGGATGCCCTCTCCCTGGAGGTGTTCAAGGCCAGGTTGGACAGGGCCTTGAGCAACCTGGGCTGGTGGAAGGTGTTCCTGCCCACGGTGGGAGGGGTTGGAACTAAATGGTCTTTAAGGTCCCTTCTAGCCCAAACCACTCTATGATTCATTACTAAAACACACCAGTGTTAAAGCAGCTGTTTGTGCAAATATGGTTTGGCACTTAGCCATTTCTTTCTGTAGCAGCATTCACTATGGAAGTATGGGAACTACCAGCTATGACAGAATCCACTGAAGGAAATGGCAACAGAAAGCCTGCTTCTGAGCTGGTGACTAGCATAAGATGTCACCACCTGGGCAAATTCCACAGACTTCAGGCTTCTCAACACCTGGCTGAGAAAGGGATCACTTTTTCCACTCTGAGTGTGAGGAAAGGGAAGGCAACAGCTAACTGGGGTGAGGCAGTAGCCCTGCTTGCACTGAAAGGGATCTCAGCAGCATCCAGGCCTGGATCAGGAACAGTGTGAGCAGCAGGGGCAGGGAGGTCATTCTGCCCTGTGCTCAGCACTGGTTAGGCCACCCCTTGAGTCCTGTGTCCAGTTCTGGGCTCCTCAATTCAAGAAAGATGTTAGGATGCTGGAAGGTGTCCAGAGAAGGGCAACAAAGCTGGAGAGGGGTTTGGAGCACAAGTCCTATGAGGAGAGGCTGAGGGAACTTGGAGTGTTTAGCCTGGAGAAGAGGAGGCTCAGGGGCTACAACACAGCAGGCAACCTCTCCCTCATCTTGGTGAGACACTGGAACAGGTTGCCCAGGAAGGTGGTAGAAGCCCAATCCCCAGAGGTGTTTAAGGCCAGGCTGGATGTGGCTCTGGGCAACCTGATCTAGTGTGAGGTGTCCCTGCCCATGGTGATCCTTGAGGTGCCTTCCAACCCTGACCATTCTATGATCTTCCTCAGTGCAGCCTTTACAAACATTTCACAGGCTTACACATTTGTGCAATCTACTTTGATGAAAGTCTCACATAGCTGCAAGTGTCTCAACTACCTCTTATCCTCAGTTTTAACCTGGCTGGGGGTTAAACAAAAAGTACTGCTAAAAATGGTGTCCACCTTCATCAAGGCCCACAAAGCATGGGAGAAGTCTTGTTGCATCTCTGTGAATCACAGAATGTTAGGGGCTGGAAGGGACCTTGAAAGCTCATCCAGTCCAACCCCCCTGTCAGAGCAGGAGCACCTAGAGCAGATCACACAGGAACACATCCAGGCAGGGTTTGAGTATCTCCAGAGAGGAAGACTCTACTCCCTGGGCAGCCTGTCCCAGTGTTCTGTCACCCTCACAGGGAAAAAAGTTTTCCTCTTGTTCACATGGAGCTTCCTGTGCCTCAACTTCCACTCATTGCCCCTTGTGCTCTCACTGGGCAGCCCCCAGCAGAGCCTGGCTCCAGCCTTTCGGCAAAGTTCACTCTGTTTGGAAGTGGTCATCACAAAATAAGAGCATTTAAAATTTGGTTGGTGAGGTCTTCTAGCATTAAAATTAACCTTCCTTTAAAAAATAAATCTTTCCAGTTCTGGAAAAAAAAACCAAAACCCAACCAAACCTCTCTTCCTAGTATTGTGTACTCACATTATTTTATCAGACCTTCCTTACTGGGCAGCTTTCCAAACAACCTACATTTTCTTCTGGCAGCATGTCTAGGCAGTCAGCACACATGCAATTCAAGCTCCCTCTCACCTTTTAAGGTTTTAGGAGCAGTTGGCCAGCTGAGTCAAAAAGTCATTTGTGTGATCATGGCAGGTTAGAAGGGCAGCATCACCCCACTACACACCTGAGAGCAGAACCTTCCTCACGGTGGATGTGGCCTTCCAGTATCTGAAGGGGGCCTACAGGAAGGCTGGGGAGGGACTGCTCAGGATCTCAGGTAGTGATAGGACTAGGGGAAATGGAATGAAGCTGCAGGTGGGGAGATTCAGGCTGGAGGTGAGGAGGAAGTTCTTCCCCATGAGAGTGGTGAAGCCCTGGAATGGGTTGTCCAGGGAGGTGCTTGGGGCCCCATCCCTGGAGGTGTTTAAGCCCAGGTTGGCTGAGGCTCTGGCCAGGCTGATCTAGTGTGGGGTGTCCCTGCCCATGGCAGGGGGGTTGGAACTAGCTGATCCTTGTGGTCCCTTCCAACCCTGACTGATACTGTGATACTATGATTTATGGGAAGCATCACTGAAGTACAGAAGATTTAACTAGATGAATGAAGTCATAATCTTGTTAAGTTATGAAAGACTATGGAACACAAGTTGAAGCCTGTTGTACAGCAAGTGCAAAACTTATCTGCTTAATATATTACAGGGATAACTGAATCTTTCCCCAGTGACTGGAGACCAGTGGAAACTTAGATTATGGGAAAATATATCCAAGTTCTCCAATGCTTCTTTAAATGAGGAACTCATTTCCTGCCATCTGAAATACATTTATGGTCAGATAGGAAAAAAAACCCAAACAGTAAAACCCCAACTATGTGTTACATCAACAAAAAAACCCCAAAAGCAAAACAACAACTGAACAAACAAAACAAACACACACCCCATAAAAACCACCAACCCAACCCAAACAACACCCTCCCCCCCAAAAAAAAACCCAAACAACCACCAACCAAACCAACCAAGGCATAAAGCAAAGAGCATCATAAGGCTCTGAAAAGGAGGAACAGTTCTATTTGCAGAATCTTCTCTAGGTGCATGCTTGGTCTAATGAAGAAGCTAGAATGTACCATGGTACTTAGTGCTATGTAGGACTTGGGCAGCTCAAGAATCATAGAATTGTTAGGGCTGGAAGGGGCCTCAAGGATCATCTACTTCCAAGCCCCCTGCCATGGGCAGGGACACCTCACACTACAGCAGGTTGCTCACAGCCACATCCAGCCTGGCCTTCAAAACCTCCAGGGATGAGGCTTCCACCACCTCCCTGGGCAAACTGTTCCAGTGGGGAAGAACTTCTTCCTAACATCCAATCTGAATCTACCCATTTCTAGTTTTGCTCCATCCCCCCCAGTTCTATCACTCCCTGACACCCTCAAAAGTCCCTCCCCAGCTTTCTTGTAGCCCCCTTCAGGTACTGGAAGGCCACAAGAAGGTCTCCTTGGAGCCTTGTCTTCTCCAAACTAAATAGCCCCAACTCTCTCAATCTGTCTTCACAGGAGAGGTGCTTCAGCCCTCTGCTCATCCTCATGGTATCAGCCCAGCTCAGACAAACTCAGACACAGTACCAGATACTTAAAAAAAAAGCAAACAACCAAAACAACCAAACAAAAAATATTCTTGCCTCATTTCCTCATAATCAATACAAAAATTTATATCCTAGGCAGTGATTCACATTGCCTCATCTCCAGCAATTCCTGATTCTGTGTATATGCAAACTGTGCACTGTCTCCATGGTCAAAGTTCCTTGGGCATAGCTATCTGGGCAGTGACAATGGCAGAAGTGTTTCCTTGTGGAGGTTTCAACAGGAGGAACTGCCTTATGCAGTCCAGCAACACTGGCTTTGAGAGCAGGGTCATCCTGAATGAGATCATATCCTGCCCTCCATCCCTTTCCCACCAAAGCTGGGTTAGCTGTAGCCATAGGTTTGGGATTTCCTTCAGCAGTCTGCAGGGACTGTCACACGGAGCCTCAGTTCCTAGGTACCCTTGGCTGACACACATCAGGTTTTTGGAGTAGCATAGAATCATGGAATTGTTAGGGCTGGAAGGGACTTCAAGGATCATCTACTTCCAACCCCCCTGCCATGGGCAGGGACCCCTCACACTAGATCAGGTTGCTCAGAGCCACATCCAGCCTGTAGCAACTATCTAGCAAACCCTATCTGGGGCTCCCAAGAACATGAGTACTCATTTGAAATGATGAATCAGCTTCCCTCCCACACAGACTTAAATTCCAAAGCAGTCAGGCTCCCAGCAGAGTATTCAAGCATAGCCACTGTCAAACAAGGCAAAACGAGTCTGGCTTGAGGAAAATTCTTGGCACCTAATGTCACAAGTGCCTGTAGGCGTGCAAGTGCTCACATACACATGGGGAACAGCAACAGCAAGAGCTTGTGAGGAGTTATGCCCCACAAAGGATACACTTCCTGCTCTGACTTTCTTAGTGTTGGGAATTCTGCCTAGTGCATGTGTTCATTTTCATAGTCATATATAAATTCTGCCATTTCTGTTGAATTCTTTGCCTTTCACGTTAAAGGCTGCATGGGAATATACTGTGCAGCTTAAAACTGATCCTGAACATCTGCCCAGGGAAGTGGTTGAATAGTCATCCCCTGGAGGTATTTCAAAGACATTGTAGATGTGGTGCTTAGGGACAAGGTTTAGCAGTGAAGGTGGTAGTTGTAAGTTGGACTCAATGATCAAAGAATTGTCAGGGTTGAAAGGGACCTCAAGGATCAGATAGTTCCAACCCTTCACACTACAGCAGGTTGCTCACAGCCACATCCAGCCTGGCCTTCAAAACCTCCAGGGATGAGGCTTCCACCACCTCCCTGGGCAACCTATGCCAGTCTCTCACCACCCTCATGGGGATCAACTTCTTCCTAACATCCAGTCTGAATCTACCCACTTCTAGTTTTGCTTCATTCCCCCTACTCCTATCACTACCCAACATCCTGAGAAGTCCCCCTCCAGTTTTCTTGTGGGCCCTCTTAAGACACTGGAAGGCCGCAGTAAGATCCCCTCAGAGCCTTCTCTTCTCCAATTTGAATAACCCCAACTCTCTCAGCCTGTCCTCACAAGAGGGGAGCTCCAGCCCTGTGATCATCCTCATGGCCCTTCTCTGGACACCTTCCAGATGCTCTTGAAGGTCTTTTCCAGACTAAATGATTCTATGATTGTGACTAATATAAGCAGGTAGAGCTAAAGAATAAGGAAAACAGAAAGCAAGAAAAGATTATAGAGTGAATCCTTTTTGCTCCAGATTCATGTGCTACACCAGGAAGATTCATAAACACCACTTCTCCTTTATCATTAATAAGGAGGCATTCATGCCAGAGCAAGTCAATCCTGAAACTGCATTTTGTTTGGTACTCACTGTGCTATCTAAGGTAAATATAGATATTCCTAGCTTAAGGTTCCCAAGAGACATTTTCTTCCTAAAATAAATACATTTGCTGCTTCACAGCAATCATTACAGAAACAAGCAGGTTGGAAAAGACCTCAGAAATCATCAAGTCCAACCTATGACCTAATACCTAACACCTCCTGACAACAAAACCATGGCTCCAAGTGCCATATCCAAGCCATTTTGAACACCTCCGGGGATGGGGACTCCACCACCTCCCTGGGCAGCAAATCCCAATGGCAAATCTCTCTTTCTGGGAAGAACTTTCTCCTCACCTCCAGCCTAAACCTCCCCTGGCACAGCTTGAGACTGTGTCCTCTTGTTCTGGTGCTGCTTGCCTGGCAGAAGAGACCAACCCCCACCTGGCTACAACCTCCCTTCAGAGAGCTGTAGAGAGCAAGCAGGTCTCCCCTGAGCCTCCTCTTCTCCAGGCTAAGCAACCCCAGCTCCCTCAGCCTCTCCTCACAGGGCTGTGCTCCAGACCCATCCCCAGCTTTGTTACCCTTCTCTGGACACCTTCCAGCATCTCAGTGTCTTCAATCTGAGGATGTATTTTAAAACTTCTATCAGTCAATACTTCATGCCTGGTTCATTGCCAGGAAAAAATAAAGTGAATAGTGTCTGGATTTATGGAAGCTCTCTACTTCAGGAAGATTTTAGGTGTAGGAAAAGAGGATGCAAAATCTCCTAGAGCCCTTTCTCCAGCACAGGGGAACTTTATTCTTTAAATGCCTTAAAAAAAATACATACATATTAGGTCCCCTCTGAGGTATGACACCCCTCAATAATGAGCAGCACATGCCTGGAAGAAATTCACTCTAAACCTCTGGTCACTGTATTTGGTATACATGCAAAAGTTGACACCTACCTCATCCCCATGCATATTTGCAACATACTTGAACTCTGGAATGCCAATCTTATGATGGGTTGGAAACCTTCCCAGAACCAGCACCCACAGGTCTCTACCTTTAAGAGGGGAAGGGGAAAAAGAGATCTTGTTAAACAAGTGTAAAAATTCATACAAGCCTTAGAGAAAAACAAATACATAGTAGGTAAGTAAACAGCAGATAAATGAGTAGTAGATAAATAGATAGTAGGCACACAGTAGATAAACAGCAGATAAATGAATAGCAGACAAATAGATAGTAGATAAACAGCAGATAAATGGATAGCAGATAAATAGTAGACAAGTGAATAGTAGACAGATAAATAGAATAGAATAAACCAGGTTGGAAGAGACCTTCAAGATCATCATGTCCAACCTATCATCCACCACCACTTAATCAACTAACCCATGGCACCAAGCACCCCATCAAGTCTCCTCCTGAACACCTCCAGCAATGGTGACTCCACCACCTCCCCAGGCAGCCCATTCCAATGGGCAATCACTCTCTCTGTAGAGAACTTCTTCCTAACATCCAGCCTAAACCTCCCCTGGCGCAGCCTGAGACTGTGTCCTCTTGTTCTGGTGCTGGCTGCCTGGGAGAAGAGACCAACCTCTGCCTGTCTACAACCCCCCTTCAGGTAGTTGTAGAGAGCAAGAAGGTCTCCCCTGAGTCTCCTCTTCTCCAGGCTAAGCAACCTCAGCTCCTTCAGCCTCTCCTCATAGGGCTGTGTTCCAAGCCCCTCACCAACTTTGTTGCCCTTCTCTGGACTTGTTCCAGCAAGTCAACCTCCTTCCTAAACTGAGAGGCCCAGAACTGGACACAGGACTCAAGGTGTGGCCTAACCAGTGCAGTGTACAGGGGCAGAATGACCTCCCTGCTCCTGCTGGCCACACTCTTCCTGATGCAGACCAGGATGCCATTGGCCCTCTTGGTTGCCTGGGCACACTGCAGGCTCATGTTCAGCCTACCATCAACCAGCACCCCCAGGTCCCTCTCTGCCTGGCTGCTCTCAGCCACTCTGACCCCAGCCTGTAGCACTGCATGGGGTTGTTGTGGCCAATGTGCAGCCCCTGGCACTTGGCTGTGTTCAATCTCCTGCCCTTGGACTCTGCCCATCTGTCCAGCCTGTCGAGGTCCCTCTGCAGAGCCTCTCTACCCTCCAGCAGATCAACTCCTGCCCCCAGCTTGGTGTCGTCAGCAAATTCACTGATGATGGACTCAATGCCCTCATCCAGGTCATCAATAAAGGTGTTAAAGAGCAGTAAATAGTAGCCAAGTGAATAGTAGCCAAATAAATAGTAGACATTCTCCTGTTTCATTGCTTCCCAGTCAGTCCTATATAGAGCACATCAAAGCAAGCTGTGGGACTTTTCTTCTATGAGTACTTGCTGTATTAGTTAGGGGAATAAGTATGTTTTGCCTTCTGACCCAGAGTGTGTAGTGAACCTTGTATTTGGAAAGGCATTTAAGCAGTGCTAGTAAATAGGTTTTTGGCTCTTATTGGTTTGGGTTTGTTTTGGTAATAAACATTTCCCAGCACAAGTTTAGCAAGCAGTATCTTCTTAAGCAAAGTCATCAAGCAATGGGAAACTATTTAAAAGGCACTCTCCTCCCCAGCCCAAATATTAAATCACAGGAGCTTTCTGAAATACATAGAATCACAGAAGGGACCTCAAGGATCAGCCAGTTCCAACCATCTGCCATGGGCAGGGACACCTCACACTACAGAAGGTTGCTCACAGCCACAAAGAGTTTTCATTATCACAAAGAAAGAGCATCTTTTATGTATATATATATATAGAGAGAGAGAGATATAAAAGACAATGCAGAAAAGCTGAATACATTCATGAGTTACTGCTCAGAGGAATTTCAGGCAGAGATGTATCAGACAGATATTCCAAACCAAAAGAGCAGAGGAAGAATTAATAAGCCACAGAAAGAGCATTAGTTAGGACCACTAAAGCTACGGAGGAAGCTGAACTTCAGGTAACAAGAAAAGGAAACCCACATGCTGGCATGTGTGGTGAGGGGAGGCAATTTATTAGTGTTTCCAGTGATATTGTGGCATTTCAGATCTCATTTGCAAAACTCTGCTGCTCACTAACCTACTCAGTGAGGTGGAAGTCAGTGCCACAGAGGGGATCTGATCAATGTCTATCAATATCTTGAGGGGTGTCAAGTGGAGGGGGCCAAGCTCTTTAGGGTGGTGCACAGGAATAAGCCAAGGAGCAATGGAGCCAAACTTGAACAGAGAAGGTTTCAGCTCAAGATGAGGAAAAACTTCTTTACAGTGAGGGTGACATAGCCCTGGAGCAGGCTGCCCAGGGAGATTGTGGAGTCTCCTTCTCTGGACACTTTCCAAACCCACCTGGATGCATTCCTGTGTGGACTACCCTAGGAGGGGGGTTGGAGTGGATGATCTCTGCAGGTCCCTTCCAACCTTAACATGCTGTGATACTCTGAAAGCTCTGCTTTCAGTAGATGGCAGCAATGAAACTGGACAAATTCCCTGGTAATAGCAGTCACAGCCTATGGATTGCTAAAGCCCAAACCTTGCATGCATGCTCCCTGTCCCCAGCTTGTTGGGAGCCACAAGCCATCTCAGGAGTCCAGCCATCACTGTTACTTACAAGAAAGGAGAGTGTAGGTGCTACTATACGTAGTGCTACTTAAACCCCACTATTTCCTAAATCTTTATGGCTCATTAAATCTGCAGTAAAAAATCTGGAGCACAACCATTTTCCAGAAGTGGAAGTCATGACCCTCATGGTGAAGTGGCAGCAAGGCAGTCATGTAGATAGAAAGACAAAATCGATGTGGCAACAGCAGCACCCTCAGGAATGGGAGAACACGTCGAGAAGGAAAGAAGGAACACTATGAGATGCACTAAAAAGAACTGCCTACACAAGCACAAATCAGTCACCTGGAAGGTAAGATGGTTTAATGCCCTCATCCTTCATTAAGCTAACCAATACATTTACTACATTTCTATTACCTTTCTGTATGTAGTTGTTACCTAACATATAAAATAACCAACCAAGCACAGCAGAGTCACAGAATTGTCAGGGTTGGAAGGGACCTCAGGGATCAGCCAGTTCCAACCCCCCTGCCATGGCCAGGGACACCTCACACTACAGCAGGTTGCTGTGTCACATCTAGCCTGGCCTGAAAAACCTCCAGGGATGAGGCTTCCACCACCTCCCTGGGCAACCTGTGCCAGTCTCTCACCACCCTCATGGGGAACAACTTCTTCTTAACATCCAGTCTGAATCTACACACTTCTAGTTTTGCTCCATCCCCCCCAGTTCTATCACTCCCTGACACCCTCAAGAGTCCCTCCCCAGCTTTCTTGTAGCCCCCTTCAGATACTGGAAGGCCACAATGAGGTCTCCTCAGAGCCTTCTCTTCTCCAGACTGAACAACCCCAACTCCCTCAACCTGTCCTCATAGGAGAGGAGCTCCAGCCCTCTGCTCATCCTTGTGGCCCTTCTCTGGACACATCCCTAGAATATGAAGCATCTTATGCCACCAATAACTAGGCATGAAGCCTAGCCCTTGGCTTTATTGGAAAGAAAGCAGGTCACAGGGGCTATTTCAAATCCAACTACTAGCAATGCTGACAGCTACATCCATTCCATGCAGACTTTTGGGAGCATCTTGTGAGTCAGTGTAGGGCAGTGCTGTATTCTTCAGCCACTTCCTCACTGCAGCACCAGCACCAATTCAATACTATACATACTCAAGCAACAGGAGTCCAAGTGCAGCTAAAATGCTGTCATTATTTCTGTCATCCATTTCTCTCCACCCAGCTCTCCAGCCTGTCCAGGTTTGGCTGAATGGCACAGCCTGAGGGGGGTCACCACTGTTCCCAGTTTGGTGTCACCAGCAAACTGGCTGGCAGTGCCCTCTGTGCCTTGTTTAGGCTGGAGGTGAGGAGAAAGTTCTTCCCAGAGAGAGTAATTTGCCACTGGGATGTGCTGCCCAGGGGGGTGGTGGAGTCCCCATCCCTGGAGGTGTTCAAGAGGGGATTGGATGTGGCACTTGGAGCCATGGTTTTGTTACCAGGAGATGTTGTGTGACAGGTTGGACTTGATGATCTCTCAGGTCTTTTCCAACCTCATTGATTCTATGATTCCATGATTCTGACTGAAAATTCAGAAGAGATCTCCAGTGCCTTGCCATCAGCAGGGCTCTCTCCTGCTGCTATCACTGTGAGACTGCACTCATGGGAAACACAAGGAAGAGCTAAGTATAGCCTAGCATTAAGCACCGATTTAAATTGCTCTTTCTGGCTTCAGCATTAAACTGTTTATGGTTTGTGTGAGGGCCATCCAAATGATAAACACTCCCAGGAGCTGGAACACCACTTCCAAGCTGGCATTTCCAGCTTGTGAGAAGGATTAAACCTACTATTACCAATTAAAATCAATTCCTGGGTCTGCTCAGCCTGCAGTACAGGATAGTGTACCTGGGAGGGATGATGTAAGATTTCTTTCCAAACAACAGTAATTTAGTGCATGTGAAAAAAGATTCAGCATATAGATAAAGTTTCCTTTAATCAGTACAGCCTACATAACTCTGGGGTTGGATCTGAAGTGAACAGCTAAGCTACCTCACATACTTTGGACCAACTGGATGTGTACCACAAAGCCACACCTCCCTGCCAAATCAGAACTGACTTCAACTAATTAGTGAACTGCATTTCAAGTAATCAAGACAAATGTTGTGTTTTTTCCAACTGTGTCCCAGGACAAGTTACAAGGCTTGGACTGGAACAGAGCCAGACCACTCAGCTTTAAGTTTTCTAGCACTGTCACAGTTCATGGCAGAGGATCAATATTCTAAACAGAACTTTGTAAACTGGGAATTAAGAACTTAATCCAATCTCCAGATCTAGTGGGAAAGGAAACCAAAACATTTGGAGATCATAGTATCAGTCAGGGTTGGAAGGGACCACAAGGATCATCTAGTTCCAACCCCCCTGCCATGGCCAGGGACACCCCACACTAGATCAGCCTGGCCAGAGCCTCAGCCAGCCTGGGCTTAAACACCTCCAGGGACGGGGCCTCAACCACCTCCCTGGACAACCCATTCCAGGGCTTCACCACTCTCCTGGGGAAGAACTTCCTCCTCCCCTCCAGCCTGAATCTCCCCACCTCCAGCTTAGTTCCATTCCCCCTAGTCCTATCACTACCTGACATCCTGAGAAGTCCCTCCCCAGCCTTCCTGTAGGCCCCCTTCAGATACTGGAAGGCCACAATTAGGTCACCTCAGAGGCTTCTCTTCTCCAGACTGAACAGCCCCAATTCCTTCAGTCTGTCCTCATAGGAGAGATGCTCCAGCCCTCTGCTCATCCTCGTGGCCCTTCTCTGGACACCTTCCAGCACCTCCAGATCCCTCTTGTAATAGGGACTCTAGAACTGGATGCAGTACTCCAGGTGGGGTCTCCCCAGAGCTGAGCAGAGGGGGAGAATCACCTCCCTTGCCCTGCTGGCCACACTTCTCCTGATGCAGCCCAGGACCTGATTGGCTTTGCGGGCTGCAAGTGCACACTGAGAGCTCCTGTTGAGCTTCTGCAGCTTCCTGCTGTCTACAACTACCTTAAGGGAGGTTGTAGACAGGCAGAGGTTGGTCTCTTCTCCCAGGCAACCAGCACCAGAACAAGAGGACACAGTCTCAAGCTGTGCCAGGGGAGGTTTAGGCTGGAGGTTAGGAGGAAGTTCTACACAGAGAGAGTGGTTGTCCATTGGAATGGGCTGCCCGAGGAGGTGGTGGAGTATCCATCACTGGAGGTGTTCAGGAGGAGACTTGATGGGGTGCTTGGTGCCATGGTTTAGTTGATTGGGTGGTGTTGGATGATAGGTTGGACAAGGTGATCTTGAAGGTCTCTTCCAACAATCTCATCAACTAAACCATGGCACCAAGTGCCTCATCCAGGTTCTTTTTAAGCACTTTCAGTGATGGGGACTCCACCACCTCCCTGGGCAGCACATTCCAATGGCCAATCTCTCTTTCACTGAAGAACTTCTTGCTAACATCCAGCCTAAACCTCCCCTGGTGCAGCTTGAGACTGTGTCCTCTTGTTCTGGCGCTGGTTGCCTGGGAGAAGAGACCAACCCCCACCTGGCTACAACCTCCCCTCAAGCAGTTGTAGAGAGCAATAAGGTCTCCCCTGAGCCTCCTCTTCTCCAGGCTAAGCAACCCCAGCTCCCTCAGCCTCTCCTCACAGGGCTGTGCTCCAGACCCCTCCCCAGCTTTGTTGCCCTTCTCTGGACACCTTCCAGCATCTCAACATCTTTCCTAAACTGGGGAGCCCAGAACTGGACACAGGACTCAAGGTGTGGCCTAACCAGTGCTGAGCACAGGGCACAATGACTTCCCTGCTCCTACTGGCCACACTGCTCCTGATGCAGGCCAGGATGCCATTGGCCTTCTTGGCTCCCTGGGCACACTGCTGGCTCATGTTCAGCCTACTGTCAACCAGTAAAGCTTTCACTGCAAGAGCAACCACTACATAATTAAGGCTTGCCAGAAGAGGGAAAGAAGCATCCACGTTACTTATACAGAATACTGTGGTGAGACAGGATGGCAACAGAGTCACTCCTTGATGAATTCTTCTGCTGATGTATCACAGTCACCACATAATCTTTCATAGGCTCTTTAATCCACTGTAACTATGCATGGTAACACTGGAAACATGTCCCTAACTGCACTTGGCAACATATTCTGCAATGTCTTCGGATAATCCATCCTTACTGGCTACCTGCAAATCCAGGTTAATTGTTAGACATCTTTACAGTTTGCTTTTCATTGCAGAACTCTGCCAGGCTCTCTTCCCAGCTGCATCTGACACCTATTTTCTGAGGCTAAGTCAAACTATGCTTATTACTGCACACAGTTTCAAATCTTGAAGGGAGAGAGGTGTGAAGAAATCAGTCCTGCCTTGATCACTCCTGGCTGTGAAGTCACACTCATGGTCAAGCTTTGGTTTCTAAGTTTTCTGGGTCTGTTACTTGTGTTCCCTGCAGAGCTCAGTACTGTCATCAGGGTGTAACAAGGGAGTACAACTGCTGCCTGTGCACACACAAAGAAGATGGAAATACAAAGGCAATAAATGCTCATACAACTCAGCATTGTGCTTCCAAGCTTCAACACAAAGTGATAATTTCTCCATGATAACAGTGGGGCAACACTGTCTCCTGGCAAAACACTACCACAGCTAATGAAGGACTCCAGGAGCAATTCTCTTTGGCTAAGCAAGCGCCAGCAGCACCCCTGCCCTGAGCTACTCTGATTTGCCATCACCAATTTGCCTGGAGGAGACATCATGATCACAGGCTCCCATCCCTCTAGGGGATTTTAACCACCCTGGCATGCGTTGGAAAAGCAGCACAAGTAGCTGTAGGCAATCCAGGAGGCTCCTAGAGTGCCTAGTAGACAACTTCTTAAGACAAGAAAATAACAGCCCTGCATGAGAGAATGTGTTATTGGACCTGTTGGTCACAAATGCAAGTGAAGTCATCAGGAAGGTCAAAGTCCTCCCATGGCAGTGGGGTTGGAACTAGATGATCTTTGTGGTCCCTTCCAGCCCTGACTGATTCTATGAAAGTCAAAGGCAGCCTGCAGTGACAGGATGAGGGACAATGACTTCAAACTAGAAAAGAGCAGATTGAGATTGGATGTTAGGAACAGATTCTTTACCATGAGGGTGGTGGAACACTGAACAGTTTGCCCAGGGAGGTGGTTGGGGACCCTTCCCTGGAGGTATTCAAAAAGGGGCTCAGCAGGGCTCTGGGCAGCCTGATTTAGCTGAGGATGTCCCTGACGACTGCAGAGGGGGTTGGGCTGGATGACCTCCAGAGGTCTCTTCCAAGCCAGACCATTGTATGATTCCATGATTCAAGCAGGAAAACCTAAAGCTATTTTGAAACTTGCCTTCCACAAGGGGACTTCACACCCGCACAGAACTGGAGTTACTGATACATGATTGATACAACCAAAAAGGTGTAATCAGAATGACTGATGCAGTAGCACTGCAGAAGTAGCCTTACAAGCACCAACAAACGTGAGCTTTATTTAGCCAGGACACTGAACAAAGCAGCCTGCAGATTATGGGGAAGGATATAAATGAATCCTTTGGGGATATAAATCTTGTAAGTTACCAGCCAATAAAAACACAAAAAAACAGCTGTCTCTGTTCAGAAAACAGCCACTCTAAATATCTGGCCTATACTCAGAATAATCTATGTACCTGAAAGCTGGGATCAGACAGATGTCTGTATGAACAACTGCAGTACATCAGATCCTTCCATTAGACTTTATCCTCACTTTTCAGTGTAGCATGTTCTCATGGTCCACTGAGAGAGAAAGCATTCTCTGAACTCTCAGCCTGGATAAACATTAGTAATGAAAAAAAGCTGATATCCAAGAAGAACTAGGGCGCTTGAAAGCAGGAAGTCTTCAAGGTATCTTGAAGGATTAAAAAGATGCAGACCACTCACATATGTTAACCAGGCGTGTCTGGCAATGGTCAGCACAGTGCATAGGTAAGCAGAACAAATCTACTCAGCTCTGGTGAGACCCCACCTGGAGTACTGCCTCCAGTTCTGGAGCCCCTATGACAAGAGGGATCTGGAGGTGCTGGAAGGTGTCCAGAGAAGGGCGATGAGGATGAGCAGAGGGCTGGAGCATCTCTCCTATGAGGACAGACTGAGGGAACTGGGGCTGTGCAGCCTGGAGAAGAGAAAGCACCCAGGAGACCTCATTGTGGCCTTCCAGTATCTGAAGGGGGCTATAGGAAGGCTGGGGAGGGACTGCTCAGGATCTCAGGTAGTGATAGGACTAGGGGGAATGGAATGAAGCTGGAGGTGGGGAGATTCAGGCTGGAGGGGAGGAGGAAGTTCTTCCCCATGAGAGTGGTGAAGCCCTGGAATGGGTTGTCCAGGGAGGTGGTTGGGGCCCTGTCCCTGGAGGTGTTTAAGCCCAGGCTGGCTGAGGCTCTGGCCAGGCTGATCTAGTGTGGGGTGTCCCTGCCCATGGCAGGGGGGTTGGAACTAGATGATCCTTGTGGTCCCTTCCAACTCTGACTGATACTATGAAATCCAAGCCAGCCCATGGCAATACTAGACTGAAGGCCTACCATGGCCACCTCCCCATTCCCCCTGCCCCAAACTGATATTCTTCTTGTCTGGGGAGGGGAGGAAAGGTTTTAATATGCATTTTATGTCTTCTCATTCCACTGGTGTTTGTTAAGTCTCCTGTTTAATACAGAGATTAAAAGATGTCATACTTAGCAAGAACAACTGTAGCAATGCTGTCCTTCAGCTATTAGAAGCATACCCCCCCCATTATTATTATTGATAATAATAGGAATTTAAAAACAAACAAACATCTATATAAGGAAGTGAATGTTTGAAGATTAGTACTACTACTGATAAATGCTGTATATAGAATATCAATATAGTATATACTAGAATACAATATATTATTATTAATAATAAATGTGGTATATATAATATCAATGCATTATAGACTCAAAATAATAGACTATATATTATTATCATTATTAGTAATAATAACTCCCCCAACAAACATCTATATAAGGAAGTGAATGCTTGTTTGAAGATTACAAGAGAGATTGCAGTGAGCCTGCAGTGTGCCCAGGCAGACAAAAAGGCCAATGGCATCCTGGCCTGCATCAGGAACAGTGTGGCCAGCAGGAGCAGGGAGGTCATTCTGCCCTGTGCTCAGCACTGGTTAGGCCACACCTCGAGCCCTGTGTCCAGTTCTGGGCCCCTCAGTTTAGGAAGGAGGTTGACTTGCTGGAGTGTGTCCAGAGAAGGGCAACAAAGCTGGGGAGGGGTCTGGAGCACAGCCCTGTGAGGAGAGGCTGAGGGAGCTGGGGTTGCTTAGCCTGGAGAGGAGGAGACTCAGGGGTGACCTTATTGCTCGGGGGGTTGTAGACAGGCAGAGTTTGGTCTCTTCTCCCAGGCAGGCAGTACCAGAACAAGAGGACACAGTCTCAGGCTGTGCCAGGGGAGGTTTAGGCTGGAGGTTTGGAGGAAGCTTTACACAGAGAGAGTGATTGCCCATTGGAATGGGCTGCCTGGGGAGGTGGTGGAGTCACCATCACTGGAGGTGTTCAGGAGGAGACTCGATGTGGTGCTTGGTGCCATGGGTTAGTTGATTAGGTGGTGTTGGATGATAGGTTGGACGCGACGATCTTGAAGGTCTCTTCCAACCTGGTCTATTCTATTCTATTAATTGGTACAGTGCCTGTGCAGCACTGTTTCAAAGTGTTAGGACTATTCTGTGCTCTGTATTTCCACTTGTAAACTTTACAAGTGCTAATAAAGATGGTCCCATCTCAGCCCGGTTGTGGTATTTCTTGAGATACAAAGAACCAGCATGACTGAGCAACAGGGACATCACCAACACAGTTACTATGCTAGGACCACTTCTGGTCTCCTACTATGTATCCCCTTTTTACAGGCTTAAATTCCACCTCAACATGAGGAAGAACTTCTCCACTGTGAGGGTCCCAGAGCCCTGGAGCAGGCTGCCCAGAGAGGTTGTGGAGTCTCCTTCTCTGGAGCTCTTCCAGCCCTGTCCGGGTGTGTTCCTGTGTGACCTGTGCTGGATTCTATGCTCCTGCTCTGGCTGAGGGGTTGGACTCAAAGATCTCCAGAGGTCCCTTTCAACCCCTAACATCCTGTGATCAGGCTACCTCTCTCTAGAGAGAGAGGGGGAAAAAAAAGTAATAATTTCCCACCATTTAATATGCACTTCCCTACTTACAGAGATAGAGACCTCAGTTTAGGAAGGAGGTTGACTTGCTGGAACGAGTCCAGAGAAGAGCAACAAAGTTGGTGAGGGGTTTGGAACACAGCCCTATGAGGAGAGGCTGAGGGAGCTGGGGCTGCTTAGCCTGGAGAAGAGGAGACTCAGGGGTGACCTTATCACTCTCTACAACTACCTGAAGGGAGGTTGTAGACAGGCTGATGATAGTCTCTTCTCCCAGGCACCCAGTACCAGAACAAGAGGACACAGTCTCAGGCTGCGCCAGGGGAGGTTCAGGTTGGATGTTAGGAAGAAGTTCTATACAGAGAGAGTGATTGCCCATTGGAATGGGCTGCCCGGGGAGGTGGTGGAGTCGCCGTCATTGAAGGTGTTCAGGAGGAGACTTGATGGGGTGCTTGGTGCCATGGGTTAGCTGTTTGGGTGGGTTGGATTGGTTGATGGGTTGGACACGATGATCTTGAAGGTCTCTTCCAACCTGGTTTGGTTTAGTCTAAAGGTTTATTCTAAAGATGATATCAGACAATCCTCTTTAGTCAGCACCTTGTAGGCAGAACTACAGTTAGATTGGATGATCTCAAAGGTCTTTTCCAACCAGGTTAGTTCTACTCTATTCTCTCTAATCTCCATGGGTTGTCCAGGGAGGTGGTTGGGGCCCCATCCCTGGAGGTGTTTAAGCCCAGGCTGGATGAGGCTCTGGCCAGGCTGATCTAGTGTGGGGTGTCCTTGCCCATGGCAGGGGGGTTGGAACTAGATGATCCTTGTGGTCCCTTCCAACCCTGACTGATACTATGATGATGTTCTATTCTCATGACACATGCCTTGTAATAAATCTAGATACTGCCTGTTTGTAACCAAAGCACTCAAGGGAAGGGAGTGGAAACAGCTCATGGTTTATGTGTGATTGCTTCTTTTCCTAAAGGTTTACAAATCTGTGGTCAATTGGGACATCCATAGCTGCTTTAGACACTCTCCCAGGGCTTGCATCTTATGAGAATGACAACTCTTTTTTCCTCCACATACATGACTCATCCCACTGTGCCAGTTCCAGGTCTCCTAACCACTCTTTATACACAAACACAGGAAAAATTGCCAGTCCAAAGCACAGTCTCTACAAGTTTCACTAGAGCACAAATGTCACAGGATGTCAGGGATTGGAAGGGACCCAAAGAGATCATCAAGTCCATCTCCCCCCTGCCAGAGCAGGACCATACAATCTATCTCAGGTCACATAGGAATACATCCAGACAGGGCTGGAAAGGCTCCAGAGAAGGAGATTCCACAACCTCTCTGGACAGCCTGCTCCAGGGCTCTGGGACCCTCACAGTCAAGAAGTTCTTCCTCATGTTGAGGTGGAACCTCCTGTGCTGGAGTTTCCATCCATTGCCCCTTATGCTATCCCAGAGCACAAGTGAGCAGAGCCTGTCCCTGTCCCTTCCTTTCTGACCCCCAGCCCTCAGACATTGATAGACATGGATCAGATCCCTTCTCAGTCTTCTCCTCTCCCCACTAAACAGCCCCAGGGCTCTCAGCCTCTCCTCCCCAGGCAATGCTGCAGTCCCTTCAGCATCCTTGTAGCCTCCCTTGGACTCTCTCCAGCAGATCCCTGTCCCTCTTGAACTGGGGAGCCCAGAACTGGAGGCAATATTCCAGGTGAGGTCTCAGCTGGGCAGAACAGAAGGGGAGGAGAACCTCCCTGGCTCTGCCGGACACACTCTTAATGCACCCCAGGATCCCTTTGGCCTTCTGGGTCAAGGACAAAAAACCCAAACCTGTATTTTAAAAATTCAAACAAAACCACCCCAGAATGGAAAACTGTTCTGAAGTGAGTAGACACTAACTCTATTCAGAATTGCTCCCTGAACACCACAGACATATAAAATTAGGGCTGAACAGGCTTTTCTCCACTGTTTACACTGACTGGTTTCCTATTCACTCCCATAACCCAACAGACTATTTCCCCCTTTCATCAACTCTTGCATCTGTTACCACAGGGTTTTTTTAAACTGGTTCTGAAAAATCTGTGCCTTATTTACTGGAAAAGATGTGAAACCGGCAGGCATCTAGTAATTTGCAGAAAAGCTGCTTGTACTCAGCTCTAGGGAGGCCACACCTCAATCGAGTATTGTGTCCATTTTGGGGCACCTCAGTGCAAGAGAGATGTGGAGGTGCTGGAGCCAGGGCAGAGGAGGGCAAGGAAGCCCACCTACAAACCAGAAGAACTCAGTCCCTTTGTCTCTGAGGAAAGGTGCTTTGGGGGCCTTTGTTTCTTCTTGGATTCTGAGATCAGCCTAATGCAAGCATGCATCAAAGCAAGCTTTGTACTTCAACCTACTTTAGGGCCACCACAGCTAGGAAATAGGCTCTGCCTGCCAGAAGCAGCCAGGGTGCACCTTGCTAGCAGTGCATGCTGGGGAAGTACTTCGAACAAGCTTCCCAGGGGGGTTGGAGAGTCTCCCTCTCTGGAGAGAATTCAAAACTCACCTGGATGTGTTCCTGTGTGATCTGCTCTGGGAGATGCTGCTCTGGCAGGGGGCTGGGACTGGAAGAGCTTTTGAGGTCCCTTCCAGCCCCTGAAATTCTGTGACTCTGCGATCATTCTGTACCTACTCTACTCCCAGACTTTCCTCTGTTCTAAAAGCCTGCTGGACCACTCTTGACTTTTGAACTGAACAGCAGGAATCCACTTCTTACTGAGAGCACATTTTGCTTCAATTCTAGCTATAAGCTAAAGTTTACTTATGCAGTCCTGCTCTAGTTCTGCTTGAGTGCCTCAGGTAACTGTAAGACTCAGATATATTGGCTAGGAACAAACAGGAAATGTCACTGAAACTGCCCTAAATCCACTGTGTGCTCAGTGTGCTCCACAGCAGCTACAGATAGCACATCAAATAACTCCAACTGCCATGGACTGACCTTTCCCATAACAACAAGTAAACATCAGGCTGCAGATTCATCTGCTTGGTAGTATCCTCTAACCTTTTGCTCACATCTCAACCACTCTGCCACAGAAAGAGGACTTTACAGGGAGGAAAGCATCTCAGCTGGGAGGGGAAGTTTGCTACAGCCAGCCCTATGCACTGAGTGCATCTCCATTAGCTCCCCAACGTATAAAAGTGTTCTGGAAGCAAAACTAGCAATCACGGGCACAGCCAGCTTTCATTCAAGGAGAACCAAACCAACCAGCAAACCAAAACAAAACCACCCACCAAAACAAAAAAGCAAACAACAAAACCAGGCTTAAATAAATAAATAAACCATCTCTGTCTCCTGTGCAAAACAATGCATGGAACAATTGCCTCAGGAACAAAGGCTTCAGGCTAAGAACTTACATCTTGCCTATCAACTACTCGATGTATTATGAGTAGGTCTCCATTTGTAGCCATGTGGAGTGGCTGAACACAACATGCCATACCATAGCTACACACAGTAAAGCTTTAAATTAAGACAACCTTGAGAATCAGCAACACTGGTAGCTCCAAGAATCTACAGCCAGGGGTCCGAGTCCTCCCCTTGGGGATGCAAGTTGCCCTCCTCTTTTGTGGAAGGTGACTAAAAAGCTACTAGAAACACTTTTCCAACAGGGTTAACCCTGAAATTGGGTAACAGGGATACATTACTGTCCTCTCCTCAAGCAAGAGGAGAATGCAAACAGATTGACCACCTATGCTACACAACAGGCTTGGGGCAGTGTGGCTGGAGAGCTGCCTGGAAGAAAAAGATCTGAGGCTTCTAATAGACAAGCAGCTGAATAGGAGCCAGCAGTGTGCCCAGGTGGCCAAGAAAGCCAGTGGCAGCCTGGCTGGGATTAGCAATGTTGTGTCCAGCAGGAGTAGGGAGGAGATTGCATCCTGGTACTTAGCTTTGGTGAGGCCACACCTTGAGTGCTGTGTCCAGTTTTGGGCACCTCAATCCAAGCTAGATGTGGAGGAGCTGGAGCCAGGGCAGAGGAGGGCAAGGAAGCTGGGAAGGGCCTGGAGAATAAATCTGATGAAGAGCAACTGAAGGAGCTGGGAATGGTTAGTGTGAAACAGAGGAGGCTGAGGGGAGACCTCCTGGCTCTCTACAGCTGCCTGAAAGGAGGTTGTGGAGAGGTTGGTGCTGGTCTCTGCTCCCAGGTCATTAGTGACAGAACAAGAAGGAATGGCCTCAAGCTGCCACTGGGGAGGTTTAGACTGGAAACATTGTGTTTCAAGGTGATTTGGCTAGGTGCTTTGGGCGCTGGTTTAGGGGTGAGCCTTGTAGAGTAGGATTCTGGGCTGGACTTGGTGACCCTGAGGCTCTTTTCCAACCTGAATGCTTCTGTGATTTAGGTACAACAAAAGCAGAGGCTAGGAGTTTTATTTCTTTTTAAGCAAGTCTGCCATTAGAATTTGTTTAAAAACTAACAACATTGTACTGAAGAGGCAATTCAAACTACACCCCTGTGGTGCATTTTGATCACTGATCATCAGCATAGACACTGGTGCAGCTTGAGACTGTGTCCTCTCGTTCTGAAGTCCCTCCCCAGCTTTCTTGTAAGTTCCCTTCAGATCCTGGAAGGCCACAATGAGGTCTCCTCAGAGCCTTCTCTTCTCCAGACTGCACAACCCCAACTCCCTCAGTCTGTCCTCATAGCAGAGCAGCTCCAGCCCTCTGCTCATCCTCATGGCCCTTCTCTGGCCACCTTCCAGCACATTCAGATCTTTATTGTAATAGGGGGTTCCAGAACTGGACACGGTGCTCGAGGTGGGGTGATTAAAGCAAATTATTTTACTTTCACTGCAGGAGAAGAGGAGCAGGCTCAGAGTAAGTGATTGCATCTAAGAGTAATGTCTTGACTTAGCAATCTTTTAAACCTCTGACACTGATCATTACACTTTTTCCTAAGTTATTTGCACAAAAAAAAATCAAAACATAAAAAGCTCAAAAAATAATGCATTAAAGCCAGAGCTGCACTGACAGGAATGCAATGTTGAGCCATGACATCCTCAGGAAAAATCTTAGTACTTGGCTATTAGAAGCCTGCTTGCACACAAACCACCTGTGTCACATTACACTACTACTGTGGCAAAGGCAGGAGGTCTGTGACTTTTCTCCTGTAAGGAGACATCCTAGAATTAGTTTAAATGTGAACCATCTGTACCTAAATTGCTAGAGGATACACTCAGATGAAATGTCAAACTGCATTTGTTTTTAACATGTCCTGGTTTAGAACATGTTTAGAATAAACCAGGTTGGAAGAGACCTTCAAGATCATTGTGTCCAACCCATCAACCAATCCAACCCACCTAAACAACTAACCCATGGCACCAAGCACCCCATCAAGTCTCCTCCTGGATGGGACAGAGCTAATTTTCTCCCTAGTAGCTGGTACAGTGCTGTGTTTTGGATGTAGTGTGAGGATAATGTTGATAAAACACTGATGCTTTAAGATAAGCACTCCTTAGCAACAAGTTAGTTAAAGATTTTTCAGCTTTCCATGTTCTGCCAGTGAGGAAGCAAACAAGAAGTTGGGAGGGTGTATGGCCAGGACGGCTGACCCAAATTAGCTATAGGAATATTCCATACCCTAGTATTCCATACCACAGAACATCATGCTCAGTATCTAGACTGAGGGGCATTGGCCAGGAGGGGCAGATCACTGCTCAGGCATTGGATCACAGGATGTTAGGGGTTGGAAGGGACCTCTGGAGATCCTTGAGTCCAACACTCCTGCCAGAGCAGGACCACAGAATTTGGAACAGGTCACACAGGAACACATCCAGACAGGGCAGGATCACCAAAGGTAGTCCACACAGGAATGCATCCAGATGGGTTTGGAAAGTCTCCAGAGGAGGAGACTCCACAACCTCTCTGGGCAACTTGTCCCAGTGCTCTGTCACCCTCACAGTCAAGAAGTTCTTCCTCATGTTGAGGTGGAACCTCCTGTGCTGTAGTTTATATCCACTGCCCTTTGTCCTACCACAGGATGCAGCTGGTAGTGAGCAATTGCATTGTGCACCACTTGCCTTGTGGTTTATTTTTCTCTTTTTGCTACATTAATTTTGATTACAATTATCTTATTTTACTTAAACAGTTTGGAATTCAGCAAATGAGTTTTACTTCCTCCCCCACCCCACGTCTCCTCCCCATCCCACAGTGGGTGGAGCAAATGGGCACAGTGCTTAGTTGCCAGCTGAGGTAAAACCACAATTGAGCATGTAAGGATTTCTTTTCTTAGTTTCAGTTAGGACAAATGGACTTAAAAGATAATGTAGTAACTCTAAGTCCTATTGAAGCACATGGTTTATCACACAGCATCACAGTAGAGCAAAGCTCTGCTGGAAGCTGAAGATTTTTAACAACACAGGCTAATACTTTGTGTTTTTAAAGTCATGGGTAAGCCTTGACTAGATAATCCCTGAAGGAGTCAGGCCTCCTGCTCTGCTTTTTTTTCCCCCTCCTCCCCTTCCCATCACAGTGACTCACATAATATGCTGCAAATAGAGTTTACCAGGCTGTTAGGACAAAGTCCATCTGTGAGGAAAAAAAATCCTTGCAATTATAAAAACTAACCCATAAACCCACCCAGATTCTCCTATATATGCTTCTAATATGCCACAAGTATGAACAAAGACTAGGATAAAGATGGTTAAGAAGGAAAGAACACCAAAGAGAGCAATTGGTACATAACAGGGGGGAAATAAATCATTGGGGGGGGGGGGGGGGGGGGCAAACAAGAGTGGGTCAAAGTTTGACTGCTATGATTAAGTTTTAGAAGGGCCATTTTAAAATGAAACTCTGGCCTTGAGCCAAGTGAATTCAGCGTGCTTCTCACCAGCTCCTCAGAGTGCAGAAAGTCTCATTCATTCCTGTTGCTGCACAGGAACCCTGAATATCTCAATGCTTCTGTTATCTCCACACGCCACACTGGTGTGTGGAGACTGCGGCTCGCAGTACCGAGGAAATCGGTGGGGTGGGAGATGAGGAGGACGGAAGGGGATGCACAAGTGAGGAGTGGAGACAAGAGGAAAGCCATCTGCAGCTGTCATTCAAGACGAACAGACCAAAGCTCTTCTGCACAAACATAACTCACATCATGTAAGCCCAGGAAAAGAACCTAACTGCAATATCACAGTATCACTAAGGTTGGAAGAGACCTCGAGGATCATGGAGTCCAACCTGTCACCACAGACCTCGTGACTAGACCATGGCTCCAAGTGCCACGTCCAATCCCCTCTTGAACACCTCCAGGGATGGTGACTCCACCACCTCCCTGGGCAGCACGTTCCAATGACGAATGACTCTCTCGGTGAAGAACTTTCTCCTCACCTCAAGCCTAAACTTCCCTTGGCACAGCTTGAGACTGTGTCCTCTTGTTCTGGTGCTGGTTGCCTGGGAGAAGAGACCAACCCCTTCCTGGCTACAACCTCCCTTCAGGAAGCTGTAGAGAACAATGAGGTCACCCCTGAGCCTCCTCTTCTCCAGGCTAAACAATCCCAGCTCCCTATTCTCTTTGAAGACATCACACTCCCTGGGGGTTTTCCTCTAGAGAATTTGTTTTCAAGTTCAAGAGAGCCTTTTTGCCTTTCAATCACCTTTGATTTCTGCCTTCTCTTTGAACACACTGCTACTCCCATTCAGTCTGTATCATCATTTAATAATGGGCAAGACTGAGAAACTTATCTCAGAGTACACTAGGCTGTATGCAGCCTTTTCTTTCTATTTTTGTACAGTGCCAGGACCCCTGAAGCTAATCTCCTAAGAACAACTCCAGTAGAGTATAAACATTTTATGGACACAGACTTCAGTTTTGTTTTCTCCAGCACTACAATTTGTTTTTCCCTAGTGCTTTGAAGAAAGTAAAGCCACCCAGAGTATATGCTCCTAATGTAAACTCAATAAAGTTTTCAGTGCATTTTATTGGTGATGGTAGTAACCCAGGCTCTTTCCATGCCATGTTACAATAAGTGTCTGAAAATAAGTTCCTATTTTCATGTTTCAGCTACACACTATCAATATATATGCCAGACAAGTAGAATGTCTGGTCTTCTATTATTAAGCATTCTCATTGGCATGCAATGAACCTGAAGTTAGGACTAGGGGGAATGGAATGAAGCTGGAGGTGGGGAGATTCAGGCTGGAGGGGAGGAGGAAATTCTTCCCCATGAGAGTGGCGAAGCCCTGGAATGGGTTGTCCAGGGAGGTGGTTGAGGCCCTGTCCCTGGAGGTGTTTAAGCCCAGGCTGGATGAGGCTCTGGCCAGCCTGACCTAGTGTGGGGTGTCCCTACCCATGGCAAGGGGTTTGGAACTAGATGATCCTTGTGGTCCCTTCCAACCCTGACTGATACTATGACACTTGTGTCCAGGAGTCTCCTATAAAAGTCTAAAAGTATCAATCACACTATATCAGAACAGTCAGGAGATCTAAACTGATCCCTGTCACCAATTTGGGCACAGGTTCCACTAATGATTGTGCAGAATGATGCCAGGGACAAGTTAATTGCCTAGGTTCTCTATTAACTCTGTCAGCAGGCAAGCACTGGTACACTGCTGCACCAAGTCCTAATCCCTAGTGAGCCCTTTGGCAGGGAGCCCTGGAGAGTACACCTTCCCTGTAGCACATGGCATGCTCTGTGCACACAGCCATGTGGAAGTCCTGTATAGTATCATAGAATTGTTAGGGGTGGAAGGCACCTCAAGGAGCATCCAGTTCCAACCCCCCTGCCATCAGCAGGGACACCTCACACTAAATCAGGCTGCTCACAGCCACATCCAGCCTGGCCTTAAAACCCTCCAGGGATGAGGCTTCCACCACCTCCCTGGGCAACCTGTGCTAGTCTCTCACCACCCTCATGGGGAACAACTTCTTCCTAACATCCAATCTCAATCTACCCACTTCAATTTTTTTTTCCCATTCCCCCTAGTCCTACATGGACTTTACAAACCAAACCAACCATAGACACAGCCCCCCCCTCTGCATGCTTCAGGCTCTCTGTTTATAGAGCAGGGATGGCAGAATGCTGATAAGGGAGATTTTCTTTGGCCCACCAGTCAAAGTTAGCAAAGTTCTTATGATTAATGGGTGGAATGAGCCAGTTCAAGGGCAACAGAGAGAGTAATTGAATAGCAAACAGCAGAATGAGATTAAACCATGGGTCTCCCCTTAAAAAATAAAAACCTTTCAGGACAGCCCTTCTGAACTAAGCTGTTCCTGCAAATTTCTAAATCAAACCACCTTCCAACCTGGTCAGCTCGGTTTGGCTTTTGTCTCTCCAGTTCCAGCATCTGCCAAAGAGACGTTCAGCTGTTAAGCCAGCTTTGGAGCTCTTCGCTAGGTAAAGACAGAGTTACTTTACCCCCACACAAAACATTTGCTCAGTGAACAGGAGCTGGCCTAAGAATGGTGCTTGCAATTGTTCCAGTTTGAGTGGAATTCTAACAATGCAGACTTGCCTCCAGAGAAGGCAGACCTTAAGCAAGCTGTAATCAGCGTGCCATCGCTCTGGTCCAATCTGCAGTGCATCTGAAAAGAGCTTTTTTGAAAGAGTGTGAATCTACTACCAAAGCCACTCAGCCATTTCAACAGCTGCTTGTCTTGGTTCTCCTGATAAGGTTATTAGGTCTATCAGAACCCTGCAGCCTGCTTCCCACCACCCTGGTTTTCTTGTCCAATAAGAGTAACAGCAAGCTTATCTTGAGCAAAAAAGGGCCACAGATAATGCACATACATCAAATGTTTTCTTTTTGATAACACACACTAAGGGTTGCCTTGCTGAGCAGCCAGTCTGGTTTTTGCTGGGGTGGTATTAGGCAGGCCAAGTTAATAGAGTTACACCAGGTCCTGTTCTCCAGGCTGACACAGCTCTGCCGCTTCCTCCACCATTACCCAGCGCACACTGTGCCGAGCTTGGGTATTGTGTGGGCTAGAAAACAGCTCCTGCCAAAGATCCTTTACAGGCAGACTCAACAGCACTTCTGGAAGTATAAAAGAATCAAAGGATTTTCTGGGCCATCATGCATCTGTATCTATCCACCTGCAAGACCACATCACAGGATGATCACAGGATGTCAGGGGCTGGAAGGGACCTAAAGAGACCATTGAGTCCAACCCCGCTGCCAGAGCAGGGCCATACAATCGAGCTCAGGTCACACAGGAACACATTCAGATGGGCCTTGAAAGTCTCCAGAGAAGGAGACTCCACAACATCTCTGGGGAGCCTGTTCCAGTGCTCTGTGACCCCTACTGTAAAGAAGTTCCTCATGCTGAGATGGAACCTCCTGTGCGGTAGTTTCCATCCACTGCCCCTTGTCCTGTCCCAGGGCACAAGTGAGCAGAGGCTGCCCCTTCCTTTCTGACACCCAGCCCTTGTGTTGAGGTGCTGCAGCTTACATCCATTGCTTCATGTCTAGGTCTCTCCCAAGCTCACAACCACCCCCCTCAAGATTTGCAGGTGACAAATTTGCCCACTGAATTAGAACAAACACTCAGCTTTGTTAGCCAACGGGCTACATCCATTTTAACTTCCTTCTGCCCCTGCTGAAGTACAATAGCTTAGGAAATGAGATACATAATTAAATATCATAGCTTCCAAATGTACAGACCTGGAGACTGAATAGGGCACTGGCAGTCTAGAATACATTCCTCCTAGTAACCTAGCAGAGATGTTGACATAGACCTGATGGAGCAGGTCCAGAGGAGGGCCATGACAATGATCAGGAAGTTGGAACACCTCTGCTGCAAGGACAAACTGAGGGAGCTGGGGGTGTTCAGCCTGGAGAAAAGAAAGCTCCAGGGAGACCTAATAGCAGCCTTCCAGTACCTAAAGGAGGCCTACAAGAAGGATGGGGAGAGTCTGTTTACAATGCCTGAAGTGACAGGATGAGGGACAATGGCTTTAAGCTGGAGAAGAGCAGGTCTAGATTGGATGTTAGGAACAAGTTCTTTACTATGAGGGTGGTGGAACACTTCAACAGGTTGCCTGGAGATATTCAAGGTGAGGCTCAACAAGGCCCTGGGCAGCCTGGTCTAGTTGGGGATGTCCCTGCTGACTGCAGGGAGGTCAGACTGGATGACCTTTGAGGTGCCTTCTGCCCCAGACCATTCTATGATTCTGTGTTCCCAGCAATCAGTCAGAGTAGCAGTGAATTTCCATTTGGTGATTTAACCCACCACAAAATAGATTGACCATCTTTTACTTTGCCTTCCACTGAGGCTGTAGGTACCGGTTCTGGTGTGTACACTGCTGTTATAGCCTGCTTATATCCCAACACATTTTGTACATCTCACCTCAAAATTCATTTGTGACACATCATACTTGACTGCTTACCTTTTGTGCAGAAGTGACTGGGTAATGGGAGAAAGGGAAACAATCTCTTTCTTTAACCTTGACTTTAGCAAGGCTTTCAACAGAGTCACACCTTCCTCTGCTCAAGCAGGGCCACCTACAGCTAGTTGCTCATGACTGTTTCCAGATGGCTTTTGAATATCTCCAAGGATGGAGAATCTGCCAGTTCCAGAGCTCAGTCACCCTCACAACATTTCTGTAGGCCAGCTGGGAACAGATGGATTAGATGAGCAGGCTACAGTGAGGTCAGAATCATAAGTTGGCTGGCCTGAGCATTTGGTGGTTCAGGTGACAGCAAATTATTAGCAGCATTTCTCAAGGGTCAATACTGAAGCTGATACTGTTTAACATCTTCATCAGGGGCAGGGCTGGCATTCAGAAGGGCCCTGACAAACTGAAAGAACTTCTCAACAGCAAACTCATTTAGTTTGACAAAGGCAGATGCAAACTCATGCATCTGGAATGGAAGAAGCCCATACTGAGATTATCAGCCCAAGAAGGCAACTCCATGCTTGTACAGGCTGCAGACTGGTTAGAGTGAAGCTCCGCAAAACAGGGGCTGCTTGGTATGGGAGCAATGCCCAGGTGGACAGGATAAATGAGAGTCAGTATTGGGCTCTTGCAGCAGAAAAGGCAACCTATATGCTGGGCCACATCAGCAAGAACAAATCCCAGCACCCTGAGGACAAAATATGCCCCTCCACTAAGTATTAGTACACACAGAGTACCATGTCCAGCTAGGAGCTCCTTGCACAAGAGGGACAACATCACACTGGAGGAAGCCCAGCAATGGGTGACCAAGATGATCACATGTCTGAAAAGAGACTGGAGATCAGTTTGTTCAGCCTGGAGGATGAGACAGCTACAACTTTCAGCTACCTAAAGGGACATTACAGAGAAAACCTAACCAGACCTTTATTAGACATGCACAACAAAAGGGCAGGTAACAACTCAGCAGCAAGGGAAATCCTAATTGGATGCAATAAAACACAGGTAGGTGAGCACTGGATAGGGCACTTGGTGACCTTGCAGGATCTCCACCCCTGCAGATATTCAACACTTGGGTGGAGAAAGCCCTGAGCATCATAATCTTTCAAGCAGCTGTGCTCTGAACAGGAGCTCAAACTAGATAACCTCCAGAACTACATTACTTTATTATCTGCCTGAAGCAAGTGAGGTTTCTGCCATAAAAAGTGTTTAGATCTTTCCATTAAAGAACTAGATGCAGTCACTTCTTGAAATAGTAACACACAGGTCCCTATCCTCCTCCAACACTTGGGCTTCGAAGAGTCAGTTCATACATCCAGAGAGCTCTGGTGCTGCATCCAGTTCTGGAGTCTCTATTACAAGAAGGACCTGGAGGTGCTAGAATGAGTCCAGAGAAGGGCCACGAGGATGAGCAGGGGGCTGGAGCTGCTCTGCTATGAGGACAGACTGAGGGAGTTGGGGCTGTTCAGTCTGGAGAAGGGAAGGCTCTGAGGAGACCTCATTGTGGTCTTCCAGTATCTGAAGGGGGCTACAAGAAAGCTGGGGAGGGACTTTTGAGGGTGTCAGGGAGTGATAGGACTGGGGGGAATAGAGCAAAACTAGAAGTGGGTAGCTTCAGACTGGATGTTAGGAAGAAGTTCTTCCCCATGAGGGTGGTGAGAGACTGGCACAGGTTGCCCAGGCAGGTGGTAGAAGTCTCATCCCTGGATGTGGCTGTGAGCAACCTGCTGTAGTGTGAGGTGTCCCTGCCCATGGCAGGGGGGTTGGAACTGGATGACTCTGGAGGTCCCTTCCAACCCTAACCATTCTGATTCTCTGCCAGCCAAAAGTCAAGCCTTTACTTCACATTCATCATTAATCCTAGTCTAAACGGCAGTGTACAATACTACATTGTTGGGGGAAGAGTATAGGGATGCTGCCTGGTTGTAGGGATGAGGTGAGGAAGGCCAGGGTATGGTTGAGCTGAACTTGGCAAGGGATACAAGGAATAACAAGAGCAGCTTCTACAGGCATGTCAAAGAGGGAAAAGGAAAGTTAAAGGAAGCCTACTGCCCGATGAGCAAGAAGTTAGTAACAACAGGTGAGGGAAAGGCTGAGACTTGCAACAACTTTGTCTTGGTCTTCACTGGCAACCTCTCTCCTCACACCTCCCAGGTTGAAGGGCCACAATATGAGGACCCCTTCCCACTCCAAGTGAAGACAAGGTTCATGACCACCTGAGGAACCTGAACATACACAAGTCTGTGATGAGATGTGTTGCAATATAGACCCTTCTCCCACAGAGGTGCTTTCCATAGGCCTGAGGAAGTTGCCTGATGCAGTTGCAAAGGCACTCTCCATGACATTTGGAATGTTCCTGGCAGTCAGGTGAAGTCCCTGCAGACTGAAAGAAACAAAACATTGCACCCACTTTTAACAAGGGTAGAAAGGACAACCCAGGGAACTACCAACCTGTTAGCCTCACCTCTGTGCCTGAGAAGACCATGGAACAGATCCCCCTAGAAGATTTGAGAGGGCAGATGGAAGACAGGGAGGTGATTTGAGACAGACACCATGGCTCTACTAAGAGCAAGTGCTGCTTGACCAATTTAGTGGCTTTCTGCAATAAAGTGACCACATCAGTGGACAAGGAAAGGGCAATGGATGTCATCTGTCTGGACTTCACAAGGCTTTTCACACAGTCCCCAACAACATTCTTCTCACCAAGTCGGAGAGATATGGATTTGATGAGTGGACAAGGAATTGGCTGGATGCTTGCACCCAGAGGGTAGTGGCTCAACGTGCACATGGAAAGAGGGGACAAGTGGTGTCCCTCAGGGGTCTGTACTGTGAAAACCCATGGCATCCTGGCCTGCATCAGGAACAGTGTGGCCAGCAGGAGCAGGGAAGTCATTCTGCCCTGTGCTCAACACTGGTTAGGCCACACCTTGAGAACTCTGTCCAGTTCTGGGCTCCTCAATTTAAGAAGGGCATCGAAACACTTGAAGGTGTCCAGAGAAGGTCAACAAAGCTGGGTAGGGGTCTGGAGCACAGCCCTGTGAGGAGAGGCTGAGGGAGCTGGGGTTGCTTAGCTTGGAGAAGAGGAGGCTCAGGGGAGACCTTCTTCCTCTCTACAACTACTTGAAAGGAGGTTGTAGCCAGGTGGGGGTTGGTCTCTTCTCCCAGGAAACCAGCACCAGAACAAGAGGACACAGTCTCAAGCTGTGCCAGGGGAGGTTTGGGCTGGATGTTAGGAAGAAGTTCCTCCCAGAAAGAGTAATTGGCCATTGGGATGTGCTGCCCAGGGAGGTGGTGGAGTCACCATCCCTGTAGGTGTTCAATAAAGGCTTGGATGAGGCACTTGGAGCCATGGTTAGTTAGTCATGAGGTGTTGGGTGACAGGTTGGATTTGATGATCTCTGAGGTCTTTTCCAACCTGGCTGATTCAATTCTGTTGTATTCAGTGCTGTCCAGTATCTTCATCAATGCTATGGACAGTGGGATTGAGTGCACCATCAGCAAGATTGCAGATGTCACCAAGCTGAGTGGTGTGGTTGACATACCAGGTAACAGGATGTCATCCAGGGGCACCTGGACAAACTGGAAAAATGGGCCCAGGTGAACCTCATGAGGTTCAACAAAGCCAAGTGCAAGGTCCTGCACCTGGGTCAACACCATCCTCATTATCAATGTATGCTGGGAGATGAAGTGATAGAGAGCAGCCCTGCAGAAAATCACTTGTGGATGAAGAGCTGGACAGGGACTCCCAAGAAATCATGGAGATCAGGGGACATCCCTGAAGACTGGAAGAAAGCTAATGCCACCCCCCTGTACAAGAAGGGTTCCAAGGAGGACTGAGGTAAGTCTAGTCCCATTAGCCTCACTTCAATCCCTGAGAAAGTAATGGAACAAATCCTCCTGGGGACTGCCAGGAGCTGATGCATGTAATTGGAAAAAGCCAACATGCATTCATCAGGGACAAATTGTGCTTGATCAAGCTGGTAGCCTTCTGTGACTAACTTGCTCAGGTGATGCAGGGCAAGTAGTGGACATTGGCTACCTGGACTTTTCCAAGGCTTTTGACACAGACATCCACAATCTCCTCCTAGACAAACTGACACATTATGGCCTAGAGAAGTGGTCTGTGTGGTGATGGGGAACTGGCTTGACAGGCCATAACCCAGAGGGTGGTAGTAAATAGTTCCTTCTCAAAGCAGTGATCTCATTTTTATAGTATTTAAATTAATGCCTGTTACTTCCCATCCTTAAAATACATTTTGCTATCACAGTTCAGCTGATTGCTAGTGGGACACAAAATAAACCTGGACAAGGAAGGGCACATCTATGTGCACACACACATTCTTGGTTTTGTCATCTTATGTAAGAAAAGAGGAACAGAACTGCAGCCTGATGACTGAAATCCAAACTTTGTTTACACAAAAATTATATAACCACTGCCATGACAAAACTTTCTTTCAAGATGAGGGGGGGGAAGAAACAAAGAAAGGAGAGACTCCAGTTGAGTTCTGTCCCCTACCATATTGCATGGGACTTCAGAGGCATGAGGTTCAACAAGAGCAAGTGCAGGGTCCTGCATCTGGGTCGAGGCAATCCCAGGCACAAATCCAGGCTGGGCAGTGACTGGCTGGAAAGCAGCCCTGAGGAGAGAGACTTGGGGGTGCTGGTGGAGGAGAAGCTCAACAGGAGCTCTCAGTGTGCACTTGCAGCCCAGAAAGCCAATCAGATCCTGGGCTGCAGCAGGAGAAGTGTGGCCAGCAGGGCAAGGGAGGTGATTCTCCCCCTCTGCTCAGCTCTGCTGAGACCCCACCTGGAGTACTGCCTCCAGCTCTGGAGCCCCTATTACAAGAGGGATGTGGAGGTGCTGGAAGGTGTCCAGAGAAGGGCCAGGAGGATGATCAGAGGGCTGGAGCTGCTCTGCTATGAGGACAGACTGAAGGAGTTGAGGCTGTTCAGTCTGGAGAAGAGAAGGCTCCCAGGTGACCTCATTGTGGCCTTCCAGTATCTGAAGGGGGCTACAGGAAGGCTGGGGAGGGACTGCTCAGGATCTCAGGTAGTGATAGGACTAGGGGGAATGGAATGAAGCTGGAGGTGGGGAGATTCAGGCTGGAGGGGAGGAGGAAGTTCTTCCCCATGAGAGTGGTGAAGCCCTGGAATGGGTTGTCCAGGGAGGTGCTTGGGGCCCCATCCCTGGAGGTGTTTAAGCCCAGGCTGGCTGAGGCTCTGGCCAGGCTGATCTAGTGTGGGGTGTCCCTGCCCATGGCAGGGGGGTTGGAACTAGATGATCCTTGTGGTCCCTTCCAACCCTGACTGATACTATGATATTTCTTAGAACTAGAAATATCTTAATTAAAAAAATAAATAGAGAAATACAGAAGATTTTTCACTGTCCTTCTGCTTTCTATGGCACTGAGAAAGCTTCCACTGTCCACCCATTCCATTCAGAGGAATGCTGCATGCACACAGGACATGTAAAAAGCATAACTTATCACCTTTTAGAGGTAGATTTAGATTTATACAAGATATTAGTAAAACACTCTTTATAGTGAGGGTGGTGAGACACTGGAACAGGTTGTCCAGTGAGGCTGTAGATGCCCCCTCCCTGGAGGTGTTCAAAGCCACACTGGATGAGGCCTTGAGCAAGCTGGGCTAGGGGAAGGTGTCTCTGACTGTGGAACTGGATGATCATTAAGGTCCCTTCCAACCCAAACAATTCTATGAATCATGGCATGGAGCTGGCAGAACAAGGGAGAGTCCACATAATTATCTTTTCTCACGCAGTTTGGCAGAGCAGGAGGCAATATACCAAGATGTGAATGAAGTTACAGTGCATTGCTTGATCCCAATCAAGAGATCTTCATGCTAATGGCACTCAGACAAGTTAAACCTTTCATGTTATCAGCTTTCAGATGCCTAGATATGTAAGTGCCAAAACTTCATTCTCTCAGGTTAGATGAAAGATGTTGCCCTACCTTCACAAAGATAAGCCAGCAGAGCTCACACCAGAGAAGTCAGAATCAAGTCCTATCATTAAAATGCTAGCTAAGTCCCTTTGAGGCAGGAACATGAAGATATAGTTAATAGGCAGGATGTACTGGAAGGAAGCGTACTTCTAGAGACCAGCCTTCTCCCAAGTGGATGAATAACATAATCCATTATGATTCTGCCTTTGATGAAGCCAATAACACAGCTTAAATAACTTTAAGACTCCTTGTTTAGCTTGAGCCTTCCCATGAGACTTTCTGAAGAGCGAGTGAAGCCATGCACAGAGACCAGAGCACATATGCACAGCAACATGAATGCTGTTTGCTACCTCTCTTCAGCTGAGACTTATGTCCTAGACAAATAGAAGAATACCTTAAAAGCTTGAAGATGCATGTGGTAACAGCAGGAGGAGGTACAAAAAGAAACTAGCAGTGATTTTCACTATTATCTACTCAGGAGAAGTTGTAGGTTTTAGAGAAACCCACAAGCATAGATGGGTAACAGATGCCACAACTATCTCCTTCCAGTGGTAGGAGATGGAATTAGAGGAACAGATGGCACTTCTGAAGAATGAACTTCTGTTTGGTTTTACACCTCTTTATCAAAGCCATTGGATATCTTCAAGAATGATCTTGAGGTGCTGGAGCAGGTCCAGAGGAGAACAATGAGACTGAGGAAGGGACTGGAGGGAAGGTCTGATAAGGAAGAGGCTGAGGGAGCTGGGGGTGTTCAGCCTGGAGAAGAGGAGGCTCAGGGGGGACCTTATCACTCTCTACAAGTACCTGAAGGGAAGTTGTAGTCAGGTGGGGGTCAGGCTCTTCTGCCAGGCAGCTTGTGAAGCTGTGCCAGGGGAGGTTTAGGTTGGATGGTAGGAAGCAGTTCCTCATGGAAAGGGGAATTAAACACAGGGATGGACTGCTCAAGGAGGTGGTGCAGTCGCTATCCCTGGAGCTGTTTAAGGCAAAACTGGATGTGGCAATTAATGACATGGTCTGATCACGGTGTTAGGTCATAGGTTGGACCTGATCTCAGAGGTCTATTCCAGCTGTGAAGTTTCTGAATTAAAATACACTTTCTGGGGGTCTTTTTGTTTGCTTGTTTTTCTTAAAAGTAGACATTCTTTATATACTAATAAATACTACACTTTTTAATCTATTTAAACAAAGTGTGCTGTGTAGTTGGTTGGGTTTTTTTTCCTTGCCTATAGTTTTATTATTAAAAAATACTAGTCAAAAGGATCTGGAGGTACTGGAAGGTGTCCAGAGAAGGGCCACAAGGATGATCAGAGGGCTGGAGCTGCTCTGCTATGAGGACAGACTGAGGGAGTTGGGGCTGTTCAGTCTGGAGAAGAGAAGGCTCCAAGGAGACCTTATTGCCTTCTAGTATCTAAGGGGGCCTATAAGAAAGCTGGGGAGGGACTTTTTAGGGTGTGAGGTAATGATAAGACTGGGGGGAATGGAAAAAAACTAGAAATGGGTAGATTCAGATTGGATGTTAGGAAGTTCTTCACCATAAGGGTGGTGAGACAGTGGAACAAATTGCCCAGGGAGGTGGTGGAAACCACATCCCTGGATATGGCTCTGGGCAACCTGATTTAGTGTAAGGTGTCCCTGCACATGACAGGGGGGGTGGAACAAGATGCTCCTTGAGGTCCCTTCCGACCCTAACAATTCTGTATAAGGCAGGAAAGACCATTACTGATTTCAGTATGGTAGGGTCTGAGACTGAATCCCAATTCCTCACTTAAAACACACGACCTCCTATCAGTATGGAATCTGCAACCTGTTTTCTAGTCAGTCCAGACTGACAGGAATAATAGGTAAAGCCCAGAGAGAAGGTATTTTCAACACAGCCACAAGTTGGAGAACACACGCTCCTATTACAGCCCCACCTAGACTGGGCACTCAGCAAAGGGGGGACGACACAGATTTTTTTAAGCTCTTTGAAGCCCTGTTTCTGAAACTGCCGCTTAGGAGGTTTCCGATTCACAGGGGAAAAGAAGACAGAAAGACAGAAAGAATAATTTCTGCCCTAGCTGAGGCGTTGCGAGTCATCAGAGTTTGTTATTCACGCTTAGGCAAAAGGAAGTGGAAACTTCAGAGAGATCGAAGCAGAGAGGCGCCGGCAATCAGACTGGCGATGAGAGCGGCTCCCGCCGCCAGCAAACGCGCACGCAGCCACCTTTCCCCGCGCCTGTCCCTCCTTAAACAAACCAGCAAGCCTTCGCTTCCCCCTCCTCGCCCTCACTCCCTACCTTCCACCGAGCGTCCGATGCTGTGCAAGTGGGTGAGGGAGGGGTACTCGGCGTGAACCCCCTTCAGGTACGCCTCCAGCTCCTCGGCGTGGTGGTACTTGAAATCCAGCGCGGCCACCACGGAGATCAGGCAGAGGATGCCCACCACGTCCTAGAAGGAAAGAGATGAACCAAACAGCCTGAGGGGACCGGGGGGTGGCCGTTACCCCTGCCGAACGGGATGAGGAGGGAAGGATTCCTCAGCGGGCTCGTCGCTGTGGCGGCACAGCCGGGGCAGCGACAAGCCGGCGGAGAGTACCCCCCTCCCCGCCTCAGCCCTCCTGCCCTCACAGCCAGCAGGCGCCTTCCACCCACAGCCACCGCTCCTACCCCGGCGGCCGCCCGCATGCTGCCGCCGCTCTTCCACAACTGGAACCCCAAGGCCGGGCGGGGGCCGCCATCCCCAGCCGCCAGCCTCGCCCTGCCCTGCCCCGCCCCTGACTGACGCAGGCTTCATCCACTCAGGTCCCCTCGACCCGCCCAAGGGGCACAGGAGCGGGGCACACACCCCTCCCCTTCTGCCCTGCCTCTTTCCCGCCTCGCCGACGGCGCTCACCTGTGCGCCGCACGGCAGCTGCCGGCCGCAGCCCCTCGGAGGCTGAGGGGAGGGAAGGGAAGGGAAGGGAAGGGAAAGGAAAGGTCCCAAACGAGAGGCCGGCGGCCAGCGGCCGGCTTCGTCTCGTCGCGGAGCTGCTGGCTGGCCCCGCTGCTGGGCGGTGTTCGGAGGAAGCAGCGCGGCCACGTTTTTCACCGAGTCCCCGTTGGATTTGCCTCATTTACTTCCCGGAGAGGGAGTCAAGGGTTCTTTAAAAAAACAAAACACGTGGTGTTTTTTGTTGGTTGGTTGGCTGGTTGGTTGTTGTTTTGGTTTGGGTTTTTCTTAGGAGGTTTGGAGGCTGCCGGCTCCGACTGCCATGTGCCGTTCATGCCACTGCTCTTTCTCAGCAGCTCTGGGGTCCTGGGCTGTGAGCAGGGTCTGAGAGCAGCACCTGGGGTCCAGATACAGAATTAACCAGGTTGGAAAAGACCTTCGAGATCATCCAGTCCCAAACCATCTGCGTGCAGAGGAACTCTTGAGAGAATTTAGCTGCCCAAATCTAACAAGGTCTTTGCCTACAGGCTCACAGGTTGTCAGAGGTTGGAAGGGACCCAAAGAGATCATTGAGTCCAACCCCCCTGACAGAGCAGGACCATACAATCTAGCTCAAGTCACACAGGAACACATCTAGATGGGCCTTGAAAGTCTCCAGAGAAGGAGACTCCACAACCTCTCTGGGCAGCCTGTTCCAGTGCTCTGTGACCCTCACAGTAAAGCAGCTCCCCTTTGTGTTGAGTTGGAACCTCCTGTGCTGCAGCTTGCATCCATTGTCCCTTGTCCTATCACAGGAGGCAAGTGAGCAGAGCCTGTCCCCTCCCTCCTGACCCCCAGCCCTCAGATATTTATAAACATTTATTAAATCCCCTCTCAGTCTCCTGTTTTCCAGACTAAACAGCCCCAGGTCCCTCAGCCTCTCCTCACCAGGCAGTGCTCCAGTCCCCTAATCATCCTCACAGCCCTCTGCTGGACCCTCTCCAGCAGATCCCTATCCCTCTCGAACTGGGGAGCCCAGAACTGAACACAATACACAGCTTAGCTTTTTCTCGTTGTGTTTTGGGGTTGTCATTAAGAGGAGTGTTTAACAGGCTTGCATTAACTTACTGAAAGGCCTGGACTCTATCTACAGAATTAAAAGGTTTTCCTTGGTTTTGTGCTAACCACACTGCCTTGGGGATCTCCTAGATTTGGGATTCACCACAAAGACTTTTTCATCACCTTTTATTGTCTTTAAGATTGAAAAGGGCTAAGAGAGAGTATTAAAAAAAAGTATACATTCTTGCCTCCAGCAACGAAAATTAGGATAGCATCTACATTTCTTTATGACTGTGGTTGTAGCTGAGTGGTACCACACAACTATTTGTCAATTCTGCATAATTTTTCTGGGAAAGAAAACCAGCAGTTCTCATTATAACCAGCAGCAGGATCTTATCCACCTCCTTCTGAAGCTTGCTATGCTGGCTAATGTCAGGAAAAAAAGGTAGTGAAGGAATTTAATTCATGGAATCAGAATTGTCAGGGTTGGAAGGGACCTCAAGGATCATCCAGTTCCAACGCCCCCTACCACGGGCAGGGACACCTCCACTCTAGATCAGGTGTGCATTCTGAAGAGAAGACCCTGCAGTTAATAAAAACCCCTCTTGTTAAATAAGAAGCTACCATTAAATTGAAGGTGCCCTATTGTTTGGGGGTTTTTACTCCAAAACTTGGGGGGGGGGGGCAATAATCAAATTATACTTTAATGCAATTATCTGTGGTGGTAAGATATCTATGCTCAGACCCCTCAAGCATTCTTAAGTCATGAGAAGAATTTCCATATCACATATGGCAAAGGATGTATGCAATGTACAAGGCTACTCAGTTAAAAGAACAATGTTAAGCTTCTGTTGAATAGTGTTCCTTCAAGCATAGCATTCTTGCACCTGGGAAAGAACAACCCCAGGGAGCAGGATAGGTTGGGGACTGACCTGCTGGAGAACAGTGAAAAGGAAAAGGACCTGGGGGTCTTAGTGGATGAAAGGCTGACCATGAGCCAGCAATGTGCTCTTGTGGTCAAGAAGGCCAAGGCCATTCTGGGGTGGATTAGAAGGGCTGTGGTTAGTAAGTCAAGAGATGTTCTCCTCCCCCTCTACTCTGCCCTGCTGAGGCCACATCTGGAATATTGTGTCCAGTTCTGGGCCCCTCAGTTCAAGAAGGACCTCAGGGAACTGCTTGAGAGAGTCCAGCACAGAGCCACAAAAAAGATGAAGGGAGTGGAACATCTTCCTTATGAGGAGAGCCTGAGGGAGCTGAGGGCTCTGTAGTTGGAGAGGAGGAGCCTGAGAGGTGACCTCATTGCTGTTGATAAAGATGTGCAGGGTGAGTGCCAAGAGGCTGGAGCCAGGCTCTGCTGGGTGATGCCCAATGCCAGCACAAGGGACAATGATGGAAGTTGAGGCATACGAAGCTCCATGGAAACAGGAGGAAAATGTTTTCCCTGTGAGGCTGACAGAACACTGGGACAGGCTGCCCAGGGGGGTTGTGGATTCTCCCTCTCCAGAGATATTCAAACCCTGCCTGGATATGTTCCTGTGTGATCTGCTCTAGGTGCTCCTGCTCTGGCAGGGGGGTTGGACTGGATTATGCTTTGAGGTCACTTCCAAACCCTAACATTCTGTGATTCTGGAAGAGGGAACAGCCCCAGAGCCTTTCCCCCATCCTCTGACTCCATCATTAATAGTTGGTTAGAGTTACTGGCATTTGCTACATGGAACAGGAATGACACTGTGGGGTTACACTGCAAATGTCTTCAAAGAAGCAGGAATTTGTAAGGCTTGAATATTTATTTATGTATAGGCTCCTTGAAAGGTGATCTGCAGATGCCACTTGAGCAAGCAGGGAAGAAAATACACTCAAGTGGTAATCCAACATGTATATAGACATGGGAACTGTCCCAAGATCATGACATGAAATCAGAGAACTTTGACTCCAAGATTGAGTAGGGTGTTTGCAACATGGTAAAAATCACAGTGGGTTGTAATAACTTAATCTCAGTGAAACAACTAGAATCACCTTTGATTGCAGGTTGATCCAGTGTTATCTCTTTTGGAAATTACATCACCTTTTAATGTAGGCAACACAACCATGGTTAAGTGAGTGTATTACTGTGTTTAGGAATGTTCAAAATGATAGAATGTTCCCATGCCAGGTGCTTGCAAGTTAAGACAAGTCAACCTGTTTGGTAATATTTGAGTCACATGTGACAGGATCAAGATCTTTCCTTCTCTCCTCTCCTTCCTTCCTTCCCTTCTTCCTTCCTTCATTCCTTCCCCCCTCTCATTCCTTCTTCTCTTCATATTCCTTCCCTTCTTCCTTCCTTCATTCCTTCCCCCCCTCATTCCTTCCTTCTCTTCATATTCTCTCCTCTCCTTCTTCTCTCCTTCTTTGCCTCTTACTTTCCTTTTCTGCCCTTTTATTTTCTTTCCCTCTTTGCCTTTATTTAATTTCCTTCTTTCCTTTAATCTCCCATTGGCACCAGTAGTTCAAAATCAGGAACTATGTGTCTGAAATCAATTGGAAGTTACTGTCCTCAGCAGTGGGATGGACAATGACCTCTCTAATGGAGTGATACACACAGAGAAATCCTATGGCCACAAACAGCAGCAATTGCTCTCCTCTCAGTGTCCTTCCAGATCGCCTATTCAGAAGTATTCAACAAGGAACTATTAAAGCAAGTACCTGAGGGTGGGTTTTACAGAATAGCAGTAATAATAATAATAATGATGTAATCACAGGATGTTAGGGGTTGGAAGGGACCTCTTCAGATCTTCAAGTCCAACCCTCTTGCCAGAGCAGGACCATAGAATCCAGTGCAGGTTGCACAGGAACACATCCAGAGGGGGCTGGAAAGGCTCCAGAGCAGGAGACTCCACAACCTCTCTGGGCAGCCTGTTCCAATGCTCGGGGACCTTCACAGTAAAGAAGTTTTTCCTCAGGTTGAGGTGGAATTTCCTGTGCTGCAGTTTCCATCCCATTGCCCCTTGCCTTATCACAGGGCACAAGTGAGCAGAGGCTGTCCCTTCCTTCCTGCCCCCCAGCCTTCAGATATTGATAGACATTGATTAGATCCCTTCTCAATCTTCTGCTCTCCAGACTGAACAACCCCAGGTCTCTCAGCCTCTCCTCACCAGGCAGTGCTGCAGTCCTTTCAGCATCCTTGCAGCCCTCTGTTGGACTCTGTCCGGTAGATCCCTGTCCCTCTTGAGCTGGGCAGCCCATAATAATATTAAAAAAAATATTATTAATATTATTAGTCGTATATAGTTATTACAGTATCGTTATTAATAATGATGATGATGACGACGACGCACATTTTAACGCGGCATTGGCAGCCGTGGTCTCAGCAGAGTTGCTCGGGAGCCGGTCGGGGTGGTGTACTGATGCGAGCGGCAGTGTTGCCCTCTAGTGGCAGGTAGAGGAAATCCTGCCACGAGCAACGGGTCTGAAAACACCTTCACGCAATAGTTCGGGAGCACCGTAAGGCTGACGACGCTTCGCAAACACACAGTTAAGATAGGTCTCAGCACTAAAAGATCTTCTGGAAGCTTTTGTGATTTTGGAGAGCCATTCCCAGAGGTGGTGCGCAGTAATAAGCCAAGGAACAATGGAGACAAACTTGAGCAGAGAAGGTTTCAGCTCAACATGAGGAGAAGCTTCTTTACTGTAAGGGTGAGGGAGCACTGAAACAGACTGCCCAGAGAGGTTGTGGAGTATCCTTAGCTGGAGACTTTCCAACCCCACCTGGATGCATTCCTGTGTGGACTACCGTGGGTGATGCTGCTTTTGGCAGGGGGGTTGGACCCCATGACCTCTAGAGGTCCCTTCCAACCTCTAACATTCTGTGATTCTGCAATTCTGGGATCTTGTAATTGGAAATGTTTTACTTAGTGTTTTGTCATCTTTTATGCAGGATTTCTGCACTTTCCAAAGACCAGTGAGGAAAAAATATATAAATGAGTGTCCCACATCATAACTGAAGCTTCAAAATATTGGCTTTTTTGGTGAGCTACACAGAGGGATCACTAACAAGGATTCAATTTTTTAAGGATCACTGCTGCTATTAAAACCTTCTCATTTGAAATCATGTCCTAGGCACACAAGCCACAGCTTTGTGTTCTTTGCAGCGCTGTAACACCAAAGACCTGACAATCAGATCTCTGGTGTGGGAAAAACAGGAGATAAAGGCTCTCTCAAGTGAGACGGACAAGACAAGTGAGTTCAGCACAAGTGATGACACAGGAGCATGACTTTGATAGGACAGCACAGTCCTGGATTAGTGTAAATCCAGATAACAATCACCTGAATGAAGCCATTCTGGTGTGTAATACCCACAGCGATGAATTGACAGGCTGATGTTAGTAGGGCAAAAGATAGATTCTCTGCTTGAAAGAGCACAAAAGCTCTAGAAATCGCTCAAGCCTTCACCAACTTATTTGTTCTCTCTCTCACACAGGCAATTCTCATCTGAGGCTTGAATACTTGGCTCATAAATCTCCTCTCTGTCCCAGCACAAGGATTACCCCTGGAGAAGAAAGGGATGCCCTGCTGTGTCTGGTAATCTGCAATTAGAAAACGATCCCGAGGGGGACTATTAGCAGCTAGTATAGTTCAGAGCTGTCCAGACAAGCACTGAATTAGCTGGAGAAGCTGGAACCACAACTAGCTGCCTGGCAAGCCTCTCACTCATCCCATCTTGCAAACAGCAAAATCTGCATACAGCAGAGATTTTGAGCTACTGTATGGCAACACATTGTCAGGTGCTACGGTGGAACAGGTCTGTTCTGCTCCACAGGGGCTTGAAGTGTGGGAACTCAATCTCCTTCCAGAGAAGTGTGTTGAGTGTTGTGTGTTTGGTATTGTAATACTATCCAGTATCATAATATCAGTCAGGGTTGGAAGGGACCACATGGATCATCTAGTTCCAACCCTCCAGCCATGAGAAGGGACACCCCACACTAGATCAGGCTGGCCAGAGCCTCAGCCAGCCTGGGCTTAAACACCTCCAGGGATGGGGCCCCAGACACCTCCCTGGACAACCCATTCCAGGGCTTCACCACTCTCATGGTGAAGAACTTGCTCCTCACATCCAGTCTGAATCTCCCCACCTCCAGCTTCATTCCATTCCCCCTAGTCCTATCACTACCTGATATCCTGAGAAGACCTTCCCCAGCCTTCTTGTAGTCCCCTTCAGATACTGGAAGGCCACAATTAGGTCACCTCGGAGCTTCTCTTCTCCAGACTGCACAACCCCAATTCCCTCAGTCTGTCCTCATAGCAGAGCAGCTCCAGCCCTCTGATCATCCTCGTAGCCCTTCTCTGGACACCTTCCAGCACCTCCACCCCTCTTATAATACTGTTGAAAAATGTTTCAGCTTTACCTTTTTCTCCTCTCAAATTGCCTTAGACTTGTCCTGTCAGTAGCTCACTTAGAATTAGATGTAACTTGAAACTAAATTGCATCATGATAAGCCAAGGAACAATGGAGACAAACTTGAACAGAGAAGGTTTCAGCTCAACGTGAGGAGAAACTTCTTTGCAGTGAGGGTGACAGAGCCCTGGAGCAGGCTGCCCAGAGAGGTTGTGGAGTCTCCAAACCCACCTGGATGCATACCCTGGGTCATCCTGCTTTTGGCAGGAGGGTTGGACTCAATGCTCTCTGGAGGTCCCTTCCAACCTCTAATGCACTGTGGTTCTGTGAAATTATCCTTGGAATGGCAAAACTTAGTTTTGCACTTGTTGTAGAATAGAAATAGAAATAGAAATAGAAATAGAAATAGAAATAGAAATAGAAATAGAAATAATAGAAATAAATAGAAATAGAAATAGAAATAGAAATAGAAATAGAAATAGAAATAGAAATAGAAATAGAAATAGAAATAACCAGGTTGGAAGAGACCTTCAAGATCATCGTGTCCAACCTATCAACTAATCAAACACCACCTAATCAACTAAACCATGGCACCAAGGACCCTATCAAGTATTCCCCTGAACACCTCCAGTGATGGTGACTCTACCACCTCCCCAGGCAGCCCATTCCAATGGGCAATCACTCTCTCTGTGTAGAACTTCCTCCTAACATCCAGCGTAAACCTCCCCTGGTGCAGCCTGAGACTGTGTCCTCTTGTTCTGGTGCTGCTTGCCTGGCAGAAGAGACCAACCTCCACCTGTCTACAACCTCCCTTCAGGTAGTTGTAGAGAGCAATAAGGTCACCCCTGAGTCTCCTCTTCTCCAGGCTAAGCAAGCCCAGCTCCCTCAGTCTGTCCTCATAGGGCTTGTGTTCCAAACCCCTCACCAATTTTGTTGCCCTTGATGGGTCCCTGGGTAGGTAAGAGCACAGCACTAAGAATGGGGAAAGCCAGGAAGAGTTGATGAGTAGTTCAGTGGGCTGAGAGCCAAAAGATTTCAGGGAAGTAGATAAGGAGGAGGAAGATGAGGAATGTCTTTAGAAGGTGGAAAGGTTATAGATGCTGTTTGTAGAAAAAAGCAATCGAGTGGATTCAGGGTGAGGGATTTGTATGGAAAAGGACTGAGGGTGTTTTTTTCCCACTCACTAAAATCTTGCTGATCTGACCCCAGGATAATATAGTTTGAGGGATTTAAGGCATGGACACAGCACCTTGTCAGATCTGCTAATCTGTGTATGAAATGCATTGCAGTTAATTCCATGGAAACTACAGAGATTGTTCGTAGCTGATTTCTTGTAGGTGTTAAACAATACTTTTGAGTCATCTGAAGTGCTTCCCTAAGAGTGACCCCCTCAGCTATTCCTCTTGCACAGTCAAATCCCTGCTCAGAGAAGACTTGTAGGATAAGGGATCATAGTATCATAGTATCAGTCAGGGTTGGAATGGACCACAAGGATCATCTAGATCCAACCCCCCTGCCATGGCCAGGGACACCCCACACTAGCTCAGGCTGGCCAGGGCCTCATCCAGCCTGGGCTTAAACACCTCCAGGGACGGGGCCCCAACCACCTCCCTGGACAACCCATTCCAGGGTTTCACCACTCTCATGGTGAAGAACTTCCTCCTCCCCTCCAGCCTGAATCTCCCCACCTGCAGCTTCATTCCATTCCCCCTAGTCCTATCACTACCTGATGCTCTTGCATTCCTGGCACGTCCTTGGAATGGATGTTTTAAACCAGCATACATTACAGCAGCTTTGAGCATGGTCATCAGGCACCCAACTGACTTCTGAGCAAGTCCCCACATTGGAACAATTTCCTGCACCAGCTTCAGAAGGAGCTCAGATGTCTTCATTTTAAGTTGGTTAATACATGCCTGTGTAAATATAATACAGACTTCTCCACTGGGAGTGAAGATTTTGAGCATTTAAGAAAGAGTAGCTTCATCTCATTTGCACTGGTGATCTCTTTTTTGGCAGCCTACCACACAGGAAGCCTGAAAATACACAAGGAGGAAAACATCCATCCCCAGAGACCCTGTGGTAAGGAGATTCACTAAGTGAAAATAGCTTGAAGGATCCTCTCACTTCGAGACATCTCCAATCTGCCTAACATATACCAAGGCCAAGTGTTGCATGCACTGCCAAGCTTGACTTACTGCCTGCCAAAAGCTTTTCTGCAGCTGATTGTTTTGCACACAGTTTTCACTATTGTTCAGCCTACTGGGGTCTCTTTAGCTTGGAGAAGAGGAGACTGAGGGGCAAACTCATTCATGTTTACAAAGCTGTGCAGGGTGAGTGCCCAAAGGCTGGAGCCAGGCTCTGCTGGGGGATGCCCAATGCCAGCACAAGGGGCAGTGGTGGAAGGTGAGGCAGAGGAAGTGCCATGGAAACAGGAGGAAAATGTTTTCCCTGTGAGGGTGACAAAACACTGCAAGAGGTTGCCCAGGGAGGTTGTGGAGTCTCCCTCTCTGGAGATATTCAGGACCCACCCAGATGTGTTCCTGTGTGATCTGCTCTAGGTGCTCCTCCTCTGGCAGGGGGGTTGGACTGGATGATGTTTATATCTAGGACATTATTCCCTATAAAAGGAATTTCTTCCTCTCCATTCAGTGCTGTCCTGATTACTCTCAGTATTTTTGGTACTTTTGTCTAGATCTAGAGTTACAAAAGAAAAGATCTTTATCTCTCTATGTTGTCCAGCCTTACCCAGCTGCAAATGAAGAATCTGAAACAGCAAATCACACAACCATATATTCAACAGCTTTAAACTTACGCCAAAGCTCTCTTGACTTCAGTCCCAGTCACAAGATACTGTTAAGAGGACACATGTGCTATCTTGCAGGAGAGGGAAAAGGCTTGGAAGCTTTCATAGCTCGGTCTTCATTAGTCTCTGTAGAGTTTACATTGCTTTATGTAAACCCAGAGCTGATCCAGAAGCCTCATCCCTGGAGGTTTTGAAGGCCAGGCTGGATGTGGCTGTGAGCAACCTGCTGTAGTGTGAGGTGTCCCTGCCCATGGCAGTGGGGTTGGAACTGGCTGATCCCTGAGGCCCCATCCAATTTAACAATTCTATGATGCTATATTCTATGATCCATGGACATATGCATCTGTAATTTCTGTGGCCTCTTGTTTTCATGATTTGGGCTCAGAAGTTTGGATATCATCAATTCCTCCCATCCTACTGTGAAACAAAATTTCAGTGAGTTCTGTCATGGTTTAACTCCATCCCAGCAACTAACCACCATGCAGCTGCCCACTTACCTCCACATCCCACAGTGGGATGGAGAAGAGAAGCGAAACCAAGTAAAACTTGTGGGTTGAGATAAGAACAGTTTAATAACTGAACTCAGCTCTGGGGAGGCCACACCTTGAGTATTGTGTTCACTTTTGGGCACCTCAGTACAAGAGAGATGTGGAGGTGCTGGAGCCAGGGCAGAGGAGGGCAAGGAAGCTGGGAAGGGCCTGGAGAAGAAATCTGATGAAGAGCAACTGAAGGAGCTGGGGATGGTTAATGTGAAACAGAGGAGGCTGAGGGGAGACCTCCTGGTTCTCTACAGCTACCTGAAAGGACATTTTGGAGAGGCTGATGCTGGTCTTTTCTCCCAGGTAATTAGTGAGAGAACAAGAGGGAATGGCCTCAAGCTGCCACTGGAGAGGTTTAAACTGAACAGTAGGAAAGCTTTTTCCAGGGCAAGAGTGGTCAGGCATTGGAATGTGCTGCCCAGGGAGGTGGTGGAGTCCCCAAGCCTGGCTGTGTTTGCAGGTGGTTTAGATGTGTTTCAAGGTGGTTTGGCTGTGGTACTTGGGGCTATGGTTTAGGGGTGACCCTTGCAGAGTAGGGTTCTGGTTTGGACTTGGATTCTGAAGGTCTTTTCCAACCTGAATGTTTATGTGATTCTGCTTCCATTAGTTTCTGTCCTGCATCTGCTGGCATCTTCATCAAACAATATATAGTCCCTCCAACTCATCTACAGCTAGACAGGGAGCTCAGCTTCTGACTGACTTTATATATAACCTAACTGACTTTCAAAGGAAGTATAATTTTCCTACTTTGTATTCAGAGTGGACTGTAAACCAAATTTCATTTAAATGGCTCTGGTGGATGTCAACAAATCAACATTTTGACCACAAATACATTCCAAACTCTCTAGGAGGCCAAAACTGTTAATTCCTTCAGGGTCCTCTGTCATGTTCACAAAAACCAACCAACCAAACAACAAAACCCCCAAAAAAGGACTATGAATAATTCAGAAACATTAACATAAATTCATAAACCTCTCTGAAGATTGAGGTCATTCTCATTTTACAGGTCAGGCACTGCAGAACAGAAAACAAAATAGGATCAAAATTATTCCTCCATCTGAAACACCAGCAAACTGATTTTGGAGGGTGGTTAGCATTGGCATAGTCAGCACTGGTAAGGCCACATCTTGAGTCCTGTGTCCAGTTCTGGGCCCCTCAGTTTAAGAAGGACATTGAGACACTTGAAGGTGTCCAGAGAAAGGCAACAAAGCTGGGGAGGGGTCTGGAGCACAGCCCTGTGAGGAGAGGCTGAGGGAACTGGGGTTGCTTAGCCTGGAGAAGAGGAGGCTCAGGGGAGACCTTCTGCTGTCTACAAGTACCTGAAGGGAGGTTGTACCCAGGTGGGGGTTGGTCTCTTCTCCCAGGCATCCAGCCCCAGAACAAGAGGACACAGTCTCAAGCTGCACCAGGGGAGGTTTAGGCTGGAGGTGAGGAGAAAGTTCTTCCCAGAAAGAGTAATTTGCCGTTGGAATGAGGTGCCCAGGGAGGTGGTGGAGTCACCATCCCTAGAGGTGTTCAGAGAAGGACTGGATGTGGCACTTGGAGCCATGGTTTAGTTGTCAGGAGGTGCTGGGTGATAGGTTGGACTTGATGATCTCTGAGGTCTTTTCCAACCTGGTTGATTCTATGATTCTATGATTCTATGACTTTATTCTGGAAAGAAGGCAATCACTGACTTCAGCTGCAGCTGTAAACTCTACACAGTTTTACAACTTTGACCCCTGCATGTCAGTCTAGGTCCCCCAAAAGAAGGAACACAGTACATCAGGTAAGGAATTTTCCAGAGCTGCATCTAGAGTAGATGCTGAAACATAATCCTGTCCAATTGGACCAGGATTTTGCAACTTTGAGCACATAGCTCCCTTTTCCTCCTGCACTCTGTGGTCTCAGATAATCCTTTCCAGCTTCAACAGCAAAGATCAGACTCAGACATGACCCTTATTTATGGCCTGAATTAAAATGTCATTTAGTAAGTCTGTTACAGTGCCTGCATGTGAAGGGGTCAGGAAAAGGATGCAAGGATCTTCTAGTTTGTACAGACACTGTTTTAGTAAACAGTATCTCCTGGGCAGGAGGGAATTTGGTGAAGTTCAACATGGGCAAGTGTAGAGTCTTGCACCTGGGAAGCAACAACTGCATGCACCAGTAGAGACTGGGGACTGACCTGCTGGAGAGCAGTGAAGGGGAAAGGGACCCGGGGGTCCTGGTGGATTAAAGGATGACCATGAGCCAGCAGTGTGCTCTGGTGGCCAAGAAGGCAAATGCCATTCTGGGGTGGATTAGAAGGGCTGTGGTTAGCAGGTCCAGAGAGGTTCTCCTCCCCCTCTGCTCTGCCCTGCTGAGGCCACATCTGGAATATTGTGTCCAGTTCTGGGCCCCTCAGCTCAAGAAAGGCAGTGAGCTGCTTGAAACAATCCAGCACAGAGCCATGAGGATGATTAGGGGAATGGAACATCTGCCCGGCAAGGAGAGCCTGAGGGAGCTGAGGGCTCTGTAGCTTGGAGAGGAGGAGACTGAGAGGTGACCTCATCAATGTTTATAAATATGAAAAGGGTAAGTGCCCAGAGGCTGGAGCCAGGCTCGGCTGGGTGATGCCCAATGCCAGCAAAAAGGGCAATGGAGGAAGTTGATGCACAGAAAGTTTCATGCAAATATGAAGAAAGTTTTCTTCCCTGTGAGGGTGACAGAGCCCTGGAAGAGGCTGCCCAGGGGGGTTGTGGAGTCTCTCTCTCTGGAGATATTCAAAACTCACCTGGCTGCCTTCCTGTGTGATCTGCTCTAGGTGCCCCTGCTCTGGCAGGGGGGTTGGACTGGGTGATCTTCCAGGGTCCCTTCCAGCCCCTGAAATTCTGTGATTCTGTGATTCTGTGATATTTTTCATCTAACCTCCCACATGAAAAATCAAACACAAGTAGAAAGAGCAGGTGTTCAGTCCTGTGAAATCCCATCCTCTGTATGGTTCATGAACAAGGTTATATTTGCTTTTTTTTCCTGGCTGGTTTAATGAGATTAGCAGTGGTTTATTATCCTTTGTGTCAACAGGTACATCTAGAACAGTGCCAGCACCCTGCAATGCTGTTTGGTGTCAGCCAAGGTCTGGGAACATCAGGGATCAGCTCTTGGCCTCAAGGAGGGCACCAAACCTGCTCTTACCCAGCTTGATTTCTCACACCCTCTGCACATCAACCTCTATCATTTCCAGTCTGATTCATCCTGTTGCTTGGCTTCTTTTTCCACTTCCATTTCCTTCACTTAGGATTCACTAGGTGTACCAAAGACATTCCTAGGCCCAGTTTGCCTCCATTTACCTGAACTAAGCTATGATATTCCTTCTGCATTGTTTTGCCAACTGTATTTATGACTGATTTTTAGCTGTTTCCTGGACAGAGAAGCCATTCACCTCCAAGTGAAGCTCACACTGAGAAACTTCAATGCTAAAAGTGCCCACCTGCCCTAAAGCTCTCTCTGTGGCTTCTTTCCCATACAGACAACAGCATCAACAAATATCCTCTCAACATAATCAGGCCTAATAAAGTTCTGTGTTTACTTTTCTTATTCACAGTGTTCCATCACTGATCCACTGTTACATGATGGTAATGGTGTTGACCATTGGAATGTGCTGCCCAGGGAGGTGGTGGAGTCACCATCACTGGAGCTGTTTAGGAAGAGACTGGATGGGGTGCTTGGTGCCATGGTTTAGTTGATGAGATGGTGTTGGGTGATAGGTTGGACTTGATCTCTGATATCTTTTCCAACTTGGTTAATTCTATTCTATTCTATTCTATTCTATTCTATTCTATTCTATTCTATTCTATTCTATTCTATTCTATTCTATTCTATGGCTGCTGAGGCTCATTGGGGAGCACCAAACTCTTGCAAACTATGGTGTGAGTGATTCTGTGTAAGAAAACAGTCAAACGACACAACAGTCATCCTATGACAATAAATTATCATCTCTCTCTGTGATGGCTTCTGTGGCTGCCACAAGCTGATATTTGGTGTTACAGGCTCACAGGATGTTAGAGGTTGGAAGGGGCCTCTGCAGATCTTCCAGTCCAACCTCCCCCAGAGCAGGGCCATAGAATCCAGCACAGGTCACAAAGGAACACATCCAGACTGGGATGAAAAGGCTCCAGAGAAGGAGACTCCACAACCTCTCTGGGCAGCCTGTTCTAATGCTGTCAGCCTCTCAGTGAAGTTCTTCCTCATGTTGAGGTGGAACCTCCTGTGCTGTAGTTTACATCCATTGCCCCTTGCCCTATCACAGGGCACAAGTGAGCAGAGGCTGTCCCTGTCACTTCCCTCCTGACCCCCAGCCCTCAGCTATTGATAGACATTGATCAGATCCTCTCTCAGTCTTCTCCTCTCCAGACTGAACAGCCCCAGGGCTCTCAGCCTCTCCTCACCAGGCAGTGCTCCAGTCCATCATCCTTGTAGCCCTCCCTTGGACTCTTTCCAGCAGATCCCTCTTGAACTGGGGAGCCCAGACCTGGATGCAGTATTCCAGGTGGGGCCTGACTAGGGCAGATTAGAGGGGGAAGAGAACCTCCCTCAATCTCCTGGAAACCTTGCCGTGTGCATTCTGGGTGGGCTCAAACACAGGGAACCAAAATTCCTTGCCTTTATGTACAGATTTGTTATTCCTTCTGTCAGATTTTGCTGACCTCCTCATAGTGCACAGCGTTCAGAGCTCCTTCTAGCACACAGCAGCATTTTGGATGTGATCATGCTGAGCGAGCTGATGGAGGCTTTTCCTCTGTAATGCCTGATGTGACACTGGTGGCTCCTTAACAAAATTGTGGCCAAGAGACCACCCTTTAGCTGATGATCTAGATATGAAAATATACTTTTGTATAGTCAAAGCTGCCCTTAGGCTGCTGCTACCACAGACCTCTAGTCACGAGGTCTGTGGTGACAGGTTGGACTCGATGATCTTTGAGGTCTCTTCCAACCTGGGTGATACTGTGATACCCTGAAGGCACAAGCACAACAAGGCAAACTTCTGTCCAATTTGGTGTCTGCTCTGCAGAGTACAGCTGGAGGGTATTCCTTGTGGCCCAGGGGGACATACTCTACCAGGGCCAGATGTCTCTGGATAGACTGAGGGAGCTGAGGGCTCTTTAGCTTGGAGAAGAGAAGACTAAAATTTGACCTAATTTATGTTAATAAAGATGTGCAGGGTGAGTGCCCAGAGGCTGGAGCCAGGCTCTGCTGGGTGATGCCCCATGCCAGAACAAGGGGCAGTGGTGGAAGCTGAGGCAGAGGAAGTTCCATGGAAAGAGGAGGAAGGATTTTTTCCCTGTGAGGGTGACAGAGCCCTGGAACAGGCTGCCCAGGGGGGTTGTGGAGTCTCCCTCTCTGGAGATACTCAAGACCTGCCTGGATGTGTCCCTGTGTGATCTGCTCTAGGTGCCCCTGCTCTGGCAGGGGGGTTGGACTGGATGAGCTTTCCAGGTCCTTTCCAGCCCCTAACATTCTGTGATTCTGAGATCTTCTTACCTCCAGAGCTTCCATCCAAACCCTCTAGAATGTAGCAGTGGTTGCTTCAAAACTTTTCAAAAACCCCCAAACCTCAAGCCTCAGGAAAGTGTCTGGCAACAGAAGGCTCTGCAGAAAGATGAAAAGAATGGAGTTATCCTCTCCAACAAGAGCACCATGGGCCAGCTGAAAAAAAATTGCTGTAGTCCCTTTGGAAATGAAAATCATAGTGTCCAGCAACACTGTTAGATGCTACTTCAATCAGCTCTTCTTGGCAATGCCACTGGGACAGATGGATGAACCTCAAGGGGGATATTTGTGGTAGAAGATGAAGTACATGAGATCCCTGCCCAGCTCCAGAAAAGACTTCAATCCAGACCTACCCTCTGTACAACTGGAATAGCCAAATCCAGCAGCCCACAAGGAGAGCCAAACCTTTAAAGCTTGTCTTCCTGTTCCTTACAAAAACGTTTAGGTGCCTGCTAGCTGGTGAGTTTAATTCAGAAACAAAAAGCCCTGCCATTGTGCCCAGTCACAAACATCATCCACTGATACTTACACATCTCAGAAGGATTCTGAGAGGGGAAAGATGCAACTTGGTGCAAACAATTCCTTTGGGGCTGCCCCATTCATAATTAATCATTTCCCCCTCTTTAACAAAACACACTACTGGCCTGTGATCACTCCTTTGAAAAGCAGGAAATCTGCCAGCAAGGGCTTGATCTTTGTAATGTCCTTTCCAGCTGAGCTCTGTTTCCAGATCCCTGTGAGGAGCTCAGTCTCCTCCAGAAGCTACTGGTTTCCAGTAACAGCTCCATTTCTGCTCACTGGACACATGATCTACTTCTGTTCTCAGTAACACCCCATCAGAAATTGTCCAGTGATAGCTCAATCAGTTGACCAAGTGGGAGAAGTGATAACTCAGGATGATTCACATCAGATGTATGATCACCCATTAACCTGTTCCCCTTCTTCAACTGCTGGTACCCTTCCTCTCTTCCCTCCCTCCTTTCTGGCTATTCCTTCTTCCCTCCCACGCTTTCCATCACCCCACCCTCCCTTTGATTTCATGCCTGATTCTCTATGTCCCTTTGCTCAGCTTCATGCACTGCGTGAATCCAGACCTCCCATGCATGAACCTGGAGTGAGAGGCCCATAACAAGGAACCAGTTGCTGGACTTCATTGTCTGTGCTTTTTGCTGCAGAAGCTGACAATTTGTCCCAGCAGTTGGATTTTTCCCCTGCTAGGTGAATGCTTCCCTTGCATGGGAGTAGGAAAGAGATTGCAAGCTAACAAAGAATGGGCAAGGGGGATTCTAGAAAAATGGCTAGGGAGGCTCTACAGAGGAACTTGGATAGATTGGATTAATGGCCATCATGAATGGAATGAGCTTCAACAAGGCCAGATGTCCTGCACTTGGGTCACAACAACCCCAAGCAATGCTACAGGCTTGGGGCAGTGTGGCTGGAAAGCTGCTGGCAGAAAGGGACCTGGGGGTGCTAATAGACAAGCAGCTGAACAGGAGCCAGCAGTGTGCCCAGGGGGCCAAGAAAGCCGAAGGCATCCTGGCTGGGATCAGCAGTGCTGTGTCCAGCAGGAGCAGGGAGGGGATTGTCCCCTGGCACTCAGCTCTGGGGAGGCCACACCTGGAGTGCTGTGTCCAGTTCTGGGCACTTCAATCCAAGAGAGATGTGGAGGTGCTGGAGCCAGGGCAGAGGAGGGCAAGGAAGCTGGGAAGGGCCTGGAGAAGAAATCTGATGAGGCGTGAATGAGGGAGTTTGGGACAGATAGTCTGAAATACAGGAGGCTGAGGGGAGGCCTAGAGAGGTTGGTGCTGGTCTCTTCTCACAGTGACAGTTCTGGGCCCCTCAGTTTAAGCAGGACATTGAGACACTTGAACATGTCCAGAGAAGGACAACGAAGCTGGGGAGGGGTCTGGAGCACAGCCCTGTGAGGGGAGGCTGAGGGAGCTGGGGTTGCTTAGCCTGGAGAAGAGGAGGCTCAGGGGAGACCTCATTGCCCTCTACAGCTACCTGAAGGGAGGCTGTAGCCAGGAAGGGGTTGGTCTCTTCTCCCAGGCAACCAGCACCAGAACAAGAGGACACAGTCTCAAGCTGTGCCAGGGGAAGTTTAGGCTGGAGGTGAGGAGAAAGTTCTTCATGGAGAGAGTCATTAGCCATTGGAATGTGCTGCCCAGGGAGGTGGTGGAGTCACCGTCCCTGGAGGTGTTCAAGAGGGGATTGGATGTGGCACTTGGTGCCATGGTCTAGTCATGAGGTCTGTGGTGACAGCTTGGACTCGATGATCCCTGAGGTCTCTTCCAACCTTAGCGATACTGTGAGACTGTGACAGCACAAGAGGGAATGGCCTCAAGCTGCCACTGGGGAGGTTCAGACTGGACATTAGGAAACCTTTTTTCAGGGCAAGAGTGGTCAGGCATTGGAATGTGCTGCCCAGGGAGGTGGTGGAGTCCCCAGGCCTGGCTGTGTTTGCAGGTGGTGCTTGGGGCTGTGGTTTAGGGGTGAACCTTGCAGAGTAGGGTTCTGGGTTGGCCTCGGTGATCCTGAGGCTCTTTTCCAACCTGAATGTTTCTGTGATTCTGTGACTTTACTGAACCCTCCCACTCCCCAGCACGTAACACTGCACTGAGAACACAAGGCTGTTGATGAGACTATTCAGTCTGGCAGATAATAAATCAGAGAGGCAGCATCACAGGCAGACACATCCTCTCTGAAGGGTCCTGCATTCAGAGTGTGAATCTGCTCACACAGTGGGCTCATCACTGAACCACTCAGCTCCTAATGGTGCAGGCAATATCCAAGGGCAGCGAAAATGCCAGGGAAAGGGGAGGTGCTGGCCAGGTGGCCAGGCAGTCACCTCAGCTCCAGTGTCTGCTCCCAGAACAGATGTTTTGGTTTTCTTCAGGGTCAAAGTAAGTGAAATGCAGGTTTCTAATGCCCTTCCTCCCTAACCAGAAGCTCTGGCCACACTGCTCTGTGCAGTGCAGGGAGGCTGCAAAGGGCAGGGGGGTGGGGAGGAAGGTGGCCACACTCATCCCTCAGATATGCCTTCTGTCTCCTTATAGCCACTTCCAGTTGCTGCTGGTGGCCCCCTCCCCATTGTCCTCCTTCCTATGTTCCTCCAACAGATCTGCTGCTGCCAGTGGCAAGTCTCAGCCTCTGTCTGGAGAAACAGCAGCTGGTGGGAACTGGTCTCTCTCCAGTATCACAGGAGCTGCCTCCAGGGTGGGTTCCCTCCCCATGCTGGTCTTATTAGGGCTCATTTACAACCAGAAGACCAGTAGCATCCTGCCTACCAGCCAGAGGGCTGCAATCACAAAGCCAGGTTCCATCAGAGCAGTCACTCAGACCTCAGAATTTGGCAACTCTTTTCTTCACAGGGGTACAGATTCAGCTGGAAGGTGGAGTGATTTACAGATGAGTGGTTAAGCCACTGTCTGAAAGAGATGGGAGATTTGAAATAGGAGTTGTTAATGCTCCCAGGCCAAGCAGAGAACTGCAGCTCCAGGGCAGCTCTGTGAAAAAGGAGAGACTGTGCCACACCAAACACACCATGACTTAAGTGGAAACAGTGGCCTCCAAGACAGTCCCTGCTGGTTCATGAGAGAGAGAAGCTTTGAGACCTCCTGGAGCATACATTCAAAGGCACTTTGGCAGCAAACCTCTTGTTTCTGAGTGCTGGTGTGTCATGGTTTAACCCACCAGGCCATTTGACCACTGGTTTAGTACTGGCCATTGCATTGCTTGGCCCAGCCTTCATCTCACAGAAGAGGCTTATCATTTAATGCCTGAAAACTGCAATGACAAGAGGTCACTGGATCCAGTGACAGACATAGAGACTGATACCACCAATGAAGGCTTATCTAAACAAGCAAGTGCAGCACAGGACACAGAATAACAAACTGCACCAGGACAGGTTAGGAGGTGATCTGCTGGAGAGCAGCCCTGTGGAGAAGGACCTGGGAGTGCTGGTGGACAAGAGGTTCTGCATGGGACAGCAATGTGCCCTGGGGGCCAAGAAGGCCAATGGGATCCTGGGGTGCATTCAGAGGAGTGTGTCCAGCAGATCCAGGGAGGTTCTCCTCCCCCTCTACTCTGTCCTGCTGAGACCTCCCCTGGAATATTGCATCCAGTGCTGGGCTCCCCAGTTCAAGAGGGACAGGGATCTGCTGCAGAGAGTCCAATGTAGGGTTGCAAGGATGCTGAAGGGACTGGAGCATTGCCTGATGAGGAAAGGCTGAGAGCCCTGGGGCTGTTTAGTCTGGAGAGGAGATCTAGTGGCTTCTACCACCTGGGCAACCTGTTCCAGTGTCTCACCACCCTCATGGGGAATAACTTCTTCTGAATGTCTAATCTAAATCTCCCCTCCTCCAGCTTTGCTCCACCCCCCCCAGTCCTATCACTCCCTGACACCCTAAGAAGTCCCTCCCCAGCTTTCTTGTAGCCCCCTTCAGATACTGGAAGGCCATAGTAAGGTCTCCTCAGAACCTTCTCTTCTAGGGATCCCTCTAATGGTGGCTTCCCACAGCTACAGACATTTTCAAACAGGTCTCTCCCTTTTATAGTTGTTGTTTTAATTGTTGTAGTAGTGATTTTTTTAACTGTGCAAATCCCTTTGGCTAGAAAATGAGTAACAGCAATACATCAAAGCTGGGACTTACAGGCCTGTAGCCATCATTAGGAGGCAGCACCAGATAGGAAATAGCAGATGACTCCTAGAAGAGCCTACTCAGGAGCTTTTAGCTCAAAGGTTGTCTGCAACATCCTTTCTGTTCTTGTGAGTGGAGCCTGCAGTTTGCAGACTATCAGAAGGGGAAGGCTGTGTTGCCTGTGGTAACACTGTGTCTGTAGTATTAGATGGAATCCTTGATGTAGGATGGGTGACAGTGAACCGGGTTCACAGAATCACAGAATGGTAGGGGCTGGAAGGGACCTCACAAGATCATTAGGAAGATCATTTGGGAAGAAGCTTTTCCCCATGAGGATGGTGAGAGACTGGCACAGGTTGCCCAGGGAGGTGGTGGAAGCCTCATCCCTGGAGGTGTTTGCAGCCAGGCTGGATGTGGCTGTGAGCAACCTGCTGTAGTGTGAGGTGTCCCTGCCCCTGTCAGGGGGGTTGGAACTGGATGCTCCTTGAGGTCCCTTCCAAGCCTGACAGTTCTGTGATTCTATGATCCAGTCCAACCCCCCTGCCAGAGCAGGATCATGTGCTGGCCCTGTAGTACTTTCTCCTCAAGTCCCAGAGCAGTTCTCTGAGCTTCCTTGCTTTTCAGAGTAGGAAGTCATTGCGATGCAATAGTACAGATTTAGTAGAAATGTGCCTTCAAGTGAAGAAAGAGATTCTGGGGCTGGAGTCCTGTAAAGCAGAAGTGAAAGAGTGTGCTGGTAGGAACAGCATCACAAAGCCTATAGTCAGGAAAATGGAAACAAAACTGCAGTGTCCCAGATCTCCCAACGGTCCAGATATCATCTGTGAATGGGTCAGGTTGGCTCAGAGTGATGTGCATCCCAGAAAGGCAGGACAACAGCCCCACTGTAGCTTCCTTCTGTGAATACAGAGGGCTAACACAGTAACAGCTCGTACCAGAAGGCCACAGTGCTGTCTTAGTGTCCCATGAGCCACAGGAAATCTTTCAGAGCATACAAAAATACCCTTCTATAACAGGGTGGTTTTGAAAGGAGTGTCACTGGAGGGTAAGGGAGCATGACATGTGAGTCTCCTCAGGAAACTTGTCCAAAAAAACCTATCTAGAGAGTCCTTCTCATTAGGAAGATACGCAGTTGAGAAGAGTGTGTCCAGCAGATCCAGGGAGGCTCTCCTCCCCCTCTACTCTGCCCAAGTGAGGCCCCACCTGGACTATTGCATTCAGTTCCAGGCTCCCCAGTTCAAGAGGGACAAGGATCTGCTGCAGAGAGTCCAAGGCAGGGCTACAAGGATGCTGAAGGGACTGCAGCACTGCCTGGGGAGGAGAGGCTGAGAGCCCTGGGGCTGTTTAGTCTGGAGAGGAGAAGACTGAGAGGGATCTGATCAATGTCTATCAATAGCTGAGGGCTGGGGGTCAAGAGAGAGGGGACAGGCTCTGCTCAGATGCACCCTGGGATAGGACAAGGGGCAATGGATGTAAACTCCAGCACAGGAGGTTCCACCTCAACATGAGGAGAAATTTTTTCACTGTGAGGGTGGCAGAGCCCTGGAGCAGGCTGCCCAGAGAGGTTGTGGAGTCTCCTTCTCTGGAGCCTTTCCAGCCCTGTCAGGATGTGTTTCTGTGTGACCTGTGCTGGATTCTATGCTCCTGCTCTAGCAGGGGGCTTGGACTGGAAGATCTGCAGAGGTCCCTTCCAACCCCTAACATCCTGTGAGCCTTGTGATATCTGTAAAAAGCTGAAGAGAATGTAGAGGACTGCTGATTAAACAGAGAGCCTCACAAATGTCCAGCTGGCTAACAGCCAGAGCAGATGGATGTCTGAAAAGGCTAGAATTTGTACATTAAGGTGACTATTTTGTGGTATGGAATACAAGAGACACCCGTGGCTCCAGCCAGCTCCTTGTGAAGGGAAATTTTGATTGCAAAGCTGCCACAGCAGTGTCCACTAATCTATATACTCAGTGGAAATTTCAAGGAGAGAACTGTTCTTACCCTCTGAAGCTGGGAAGTGATGTGAATGCTCAGCCTTCAGAACCTTAGAGAGAGAACCTAATGATTCATGAGATTAGTTTAAAAACAGAGGGGTTACAAAGAATAAATGCTCTTTGTGTTGATGTGCTGGCTTTAAACCCATCTAGTTCCCATTTTCTGGCTGCACAGGCTTGAAATGTATTGAGAAACACAACTCCTCTTAAAAGCAGGCAGATAGCAGCTGAGACCATTGTCTAATCAACTGAAACCACAAGCTCATCTTTGTACTGATGAACACTGCACAGGGGCCTTGGTGAAAGAGGCAGGAGTTTTAGTTCAATGAGATCAATACCTTCTACAGCAGGGGGATAATCAAAGCCACAAACCTGGAGGCTTGAACTTCTGCCTTTTCTTTACAGAAATCTCAGATGAAGAGGGAAGAAAGCTAATGCTTCTGAAGGGCTCAACTGCTGATCCTGCTTTATAGATCATCTCTTTCCTAAGTCATGTAGTGTGGCCAGAATGAGAAGATCACAGAATTGTCAGGGTTGGAAAGAACCTCAGGGATCAGCCAGTTCCAACCCCCCTGCCATGGGCAGGGACACCTCACACTACAGCAGGTTGCTCACAGCCACATCCAGCCTGGCCTACAAAACCTCCAGGGATGAGGCTTCCACCACCTCCCTGGGCAACCTGTGCCAGTCTCTCACCACCCTCATGGGTAAGAACTTCTTCCTAACATCCAATCTGAATCTACCCATTTCTATTTGTCTTCCATTGCCCCCAGTCCTATCACTCCCTGACACCCTGAAAAGTCCCTCCCCAGCTTCCTTGTAGCCCCCTTCAGATACTGGAAGGCCACAATTAGGTCTCCTTGGAGCCTAATCTTCTCCAAACTGAACAACCCCAACTCCCTCAGTCTGTCCTCCTAGGAGAGGAGCTCCAGCCCTCTGCTCATCCTCGTGGCCCTTCTGTGGAGATGTTCCAGCACCTCCAGATCTTGGGTCTGACACAGACTGTCTTCTGCATGCAACCCTGCTCACCCTAAGAGCTCTCCTGGTATCAATGCTTGTGCTTCAACTGTGTTGCTGACATACCACTCTCTGCTCTGTCCTTGCAATGCCCTTTGCACTGTGGCTTGGGGTTATTGGAAGACACTCCTACAGCTGTTTTCCTTCATGCCTGCCAGTACTCCAGAAGCCCTCTCAGCTGCAGTGTTTAGGACTCTTCCAAAATAATTCTCATTTTTTTTATCAGGGCTTAAAGGTTTGAAGGTGCAGGTGAAAAATCTCATGGCAAACCAAGCCCTAACATCCTCCCTCAGATGTAGTTTAAATTCTACTTGGTCAGAAAAACCTCCCATGAACTTCACTGAATCTTTGGAGATTAGCACACTGCAATCAGCTATCAAAGCAGCAACAGAGCTGAATCCCAGAGAGTGACATCCATTATTTCCATCCAAGCAGAGAAGATCTTCCAGGATTTTCTTTGGCCAGATCTAAAGCTAAACACATTACTCATTTGTGCACAAGTCTGTTTGCTTTCCAAGCCAAAACTCTCTAGAGAAAGAAAACCACAGGAAATGATAAGATTGGGAGATATAAAACTAGGTTGCTCTGCTCTGTTCATTTGTCAGAGGAACAAAATGTGTTTTCCATTAGTTTGCAAGCAAGGGGGAAATGTTGGGTGCATCTCTGTAGCCATCAATCCACCCATTGATCCATCCATCCATCCATCCATCCATCCATCCATCCATCCACCCCACCATTCATCTTAGGTTTTTGTCCTGAGTGGAGCAAAAGTTCAGTACAGCTTTTATCTCTATTTCTGAGTGTCTTTTGTTTGGAGAAAGGATCGGACAGACAGTCTCAGGCTGTGCCAGGGGAGGTTTAGGCTGAAGGTGAGGAGAAATTCTTCCCAGAAAGAGAGATTGGCCATTGGGATGTGCTGCCCAGGGAGGTGGTGGAGTCACCATCACTGGAGGTGGTTAAGAAGAGCCTGGATGGGGTGCTTGATGCCATGGTTTAGTTGATCAGATGGTGTTGGGTGATAGGTTGGACTGGATGATCTCGAAGGTCTTTTCCAGCCTGGATAATTCTGGATTCTGGACAATTTTAAATTGCATTTTGCTGCTACTGGTAAGAGGGTCCCTGGAAAGGGGGAGTAAAACAGACCCAAGAACCTCCTGGTTAAAAGTGTGGTTCTGATGGTGCCAGTCTCAGCAATTCAGGAATCACAGAATCAACCAGGTTGGAAGAGACTTCCAAGACCATCAGGTCCAACCTATGGCACTGAGTGCCTCATCCAGGCTTTTCATAAACACCTCCAAGGACCTCAACCCCACCACCTCCCTGGGCAGCACATTCCAATGGCAAATCTCTCTTGCTGGGAAGAACTTCTTTCTAATATCCAGCCTGAACCTCCCCTGGCACAACTTAAGACTGTGTCCCCTTGTTCTGTTCCTAACATCCAATCTGAATCTACCCACTTCTAGTTTTGCTCCATTCCCCCCAGTCCTATCACTCCCTGACACCCTCAAAAGTCCCTCCCCAGCTTTCCTGGAGCCCCCTTCAGATACTGGAAGGCCACAATGAGGTCTCCTCAGAGCCTTCTCTTCTCCAGACTGAACAACCCCAACTCCCTCAGTCTGTCCTCATAGCAGAGCAGCTCCAGCCCTCTGCTCATCCTTGTGGCCCTTCTCAGGACACCTTCCAGCACCTCCAGATCCTTCATGGAACAGAGGCTCCAGAACTGGACACAGTACTCCAGGTGTGGTCTCAGCAGAGTGGTGCAGAGGGGGAGAATCCCCTCCCTGGCCCTGCTGGCTGTCCTTGCTGCAGCCCAGGACACGGTTGGCTTTCTGGGCTGCAAGTGCTCACCAGCAGCATACAACTCCCACTGATTCCTTTACAGAAGCCATTTTTTAATGCCTCTTGTAATATTTTTGCTGCATTCCCCACTGCTCTTGGGTTCATCTTCCTTCCTCCTTTTGTTCCTTTCCACTATCCCGTGAGGACAAGATTTTCCCCCCTCCCTGAGTTTACAACTTCTCCAAGCTCACACCCTTTTCATCCTCTCTCTCATGAGATTTTGCAGTGACCTTTCCAGGAAAAAATAAACTTCAGATTGCACAGTGATTAGAGAGATTATGCACATGAAGCATTCCCCTTGTGAGCATGAACATAACAAAAGCACATTTACTAGACTGAAGCAATCTGCTGGGACTGGGAGAGGTTTTGCCTGCCTCCTACCAAAGTGGCCCTTTTATTCCTCTGCTAGATTGAATCAACCATCTGTGTCTGTCATGTCAGCAAGAACCCCCTTTTGCTTCCTGAGCTTTCCATGAGTTAGAAATGCTGCTGTGAAATCACCAGAACAACTGCATTTGTTTCTGTTTTTGACTCAGGTTTCCTCTCTGCTCATCCTGTGCTCTGAGCCTCTTTTGAGACCCTGTAGAATAATTAGAAGGTAGAATTCTTGCAAGGTAGGAAAGCAGTAACTAAAATGTCTGGAAGCAAACAGAAATGTCTGCTCTTTCCTCAGAGTGTCTCTCCCTGGTGTTCTCCCAATCTCCATGACCATAGGCAGTAAAATCAGGGGGGATCTTAGTATCATGGTATCACAGTATCAGTCAGGGTTGGAAGGGACCACAAGGATCAGCTAGTTCCAACCCCCCTGCCATGGGCAGGGACACCCCACACTACATCAGCCTGGCCAGAGCCTCAGCCAGCCTGGGCTTAAACACCTCCAAGGATGGGGCCTCAACCACCTCCCTGGACAACCCATTCCAGGGCTTCACCACTCTCATGGGGAAGAACTTCCTCCTCACCTCCAGCCTGAATCTCCCCACCTCCTGCTTCATTCCATTCCCCCTAGTCCTATCACTACCTGAGATCCTGAGCAGTCCCTCCCCAGCTTTCTTGTAGGCCCCCTTCAGATACTGGAAGGCCACAATGAGGTCACCTCAGAGGCTTCTCCAGACTGAACAGCCCCAACTCCTTCAGTCTGTCCTCACAGGAGAGCAGCTCTAGCCCTCTGATCATCCTCATGGCCCTGCTCTGGACACCTTCCAGCACCTCCACATCCCTCTTGCAATAGGGGCTCCAGAACTGGAGGCAGTACTCCAGGTGGGGTCTCAGCAGAGCTGAGCAGAGGGGGAGAATCACCTCCCTTGCCCTGCTGGCCACACTTCTCCTGATGCAGCCCAGGATCTGATTGGCTTTGTGGGCTGCAAGTGCACACTGAGAGCTCCTGTTGAGCTTCTCCTCCACCAGCACCCCCAAGTCTCTCTCCTCAGGGCTGCTTTCCAGCCAGTCACTGCCCAGCCTGGATTTGTGCCTGGGATTGCCCCGACCTAGATGTAGATCTTACCACACTCTACAAGTACCTGAAGAGAAGCTGTAGTCAGGTGGGGGTCAGGCTCTTGTGCCAGGCAGCTTGTGACAGGACAAGAGGGCATGGCCTGAAGCTGTGCCAGGGGAGGGTTAGGTTGGATGTTAGGAAGCACTTCCTGATGGAAAGGGGAATGAGAGACTGGGATGGACCTCTCACAGGGAGGTGGTGGATTTGCTGTCCCTAGCGGTGTTTAAGGCCAGACTGGATGTGGCACTCAGTGCCATGGTCTGGTCGGTGTGGGGGTGTTAGGTCACAGGCTGTGCTTGGTGATCTCAGAGATCTATTCCAGCCCCAATAACTCTGTGATTCTGTGACTTTTTTCTTGCAGACCTGATGATGTTGCACCTGTTATGGTGAATTTAGCAACCACAAGTCAAATGAAGCACACTCCCTTAACAGAACAGATGAAGAGCCACAGGGGAAAGAGGAGAGCATTCAGTGTGACACTTGGATTTGCAAACAGCAGCAACAGGCAATCACGTGGCGCCTTGCATTTGTCATCCCTGGTGCTGTGCCAGAGGGATCAGAGTTGTCAACTGACTTTTTTTCCCAAGTTCAAATTCTCAGCAATCTCCTTAGCCCTAATTGAAACCACCTCATTGCCTCTATTGGAGAAAGGAGGAAAACTGTCAAAATATTTATCTTAGAGACAAATTATTGGGCAAACAGTGCCCTGTAGATAATTTGTTGGGACAACAGGATGCTTGGTTGGAAAACAGGGGAGGATTATGGAAAAAAAAGATTCATGACTTACATGGCTCTCTGCACTGGAATCAAATATCCTAGCAAATGAACTTCTCTTCTGGTTCTGCCTCATGCCATGTCATTCTCTGTCCTGGTGAGGCCACATCTGGAATCTTGTGTCCACTTCTGGGCCCCTCAGGTCAAGAAGGACCTCAGGGAACTGCTTCAGAGAGCCCAGCACAGAGCCACAAAAATGATGAAAGGAGTGGAAAATCTTCCTCATGAGGAGAGCCTGAGGGAGCTGAGGGCTCTGCAGCTTGGAGAGGAGGAGACTGAGAGGTGACCTCATTGCTGGTGATAAAGCTGTGCAGGGTGAGTGCCCAGAGGCTGGAGCCAGGCTCTGCTGGGGGATGCCCAATGCCAGAACAAGGGGCAGTGGTGGAAGCTGAGGCAGAGGAAGTGCCATGGAAAGAGGAGGAAGGATTTTTTCCCTGTGAGGGTGACAGAGCACTGGAAGAGGCTGCCCAGGGGGGTTGCGGAGTCTCCCTCTCTGGAGATATTCAGGACCCACCTGGATGTGTTGCTGTGTGATCTGCTCTAGGTGCTCCTGCTCTGGCAGGGGGGGTAGACGGGATGAGCTTTCAAGGTCCCTTCCAGCCCCTAACATTCTGTGATTCTGTGATTGTTTTCTTCCTGACTTTCAGATTCAGCTCTTGTTGGCTTTAATTCTTTTGTTTTTGATAGTAGAGAAAAGCCTGGCCTCACATTACATGAAGCAACACCAGCAGCATGATTGCTCTGATGAACAACGCAGGTGTCCTAAGGCGAGCTCAGGGAGGACGGAAACCTCCCGTGGAGCAGAGGGGCAAAAGCTCGGCTGATCTTGATTTTCAGTACGAGTACAGACCGTGAAAGCGGCGCCTCACGATCCTTCGGGCTTTTGGGGTGTCAAGCAGGAGGTGTCAGAAAGTTACCACAGGGCTAACTGGCTTGCGGCGGCCAAGCGTTCACAGCGACACCGCTTTTTGATCTTTCGATGTCGGCTCTTCCTATCATTGCGAAGCAGAATTCACCAAGCGTTGGGCTGTTCGCCCACGAATAGGCAACGTGAGCTGGGTTTAGCCCGTCGTGAGGCAGGTTCGTTTTACCCCACTGATGATGTGCTGTTGCGATAGTAATCCTGCTCAGTACGAGAGGAGCCGCAGGGTCAGACCCCTGGTGCGGGCGCTCGGCTGAGGCGCCGCTGGCGCGAGGCTACCACCTGCGGGCGCGTGACTGAACGCCTCAGAGCCAGAGTCCCGCCTAACGCAGCCACACCGCGGTGGGCTCGCGACAGCCGGCCGGCCCGCCCCGCGCGGGGAGGGGCAGGGCCTGGTGGGGAGCGCCGCGCGGGGCCGGAGACCGGAGGGGCGGGCAGATGGGACGCTGCTTCTCCCCCGTTTGGTGCCGCATGATCATGGGGCACCCGGAGCTACATCACTCGTAGACGGCCTGATTCTGGGTCAGGGTTTCACACGTAGCAGAGCAGCTCCCTCGCTGCGATCTATTGAGAATCAGCCCTCGACACAAGCTTTTAAGGCTGGGTGTTAGGAAGAAGTTCTTCCCAGCAAGAGAGATTGGCCATTGGGATGTGCTGCCCAGGGAGGTGGTGGAGTCACCATCACTGGAGGTGTTCAGGAAGAGCCTGGATGAGGCACTTAGTGCCGTGGTTTAGTTGATTAGATGGTGTTGGGTGATAGGTTGGCTCAGGGATCTCAAAGGTCTTTTCCAACCTGGTTAATTCTATTGTAAGATAGTCAGATGGATCTTAATAAAATGAAATGAAATGAAATGAAATGAAATTAATAAAATAAAATAAAATAAAATAAAATAAAATAAAATAAAATAAAATAAAACCCAGAGTCCTTTCTGAAATTCTCCTTGAACACTGACAAAAACCCCTTGCACCTCAAGATGTGGTTCTATTTTGGCTGCGTGTTACTGAAGAAACAAAGCTCCATACATATCCAAGATGATCTTGAAGAAAGCAATGACCCTGATGGAATGCAGTAGCTGCCACAGCTGTATTTCAGCATACAGTGGGACAATAAAATGATACATCATGGGAAGGTTTAAATCTCATGCTGTCTGGTGAAATTACTTCTTTTTTTCTGCTTCTTGGAGAGATTCAACTTGTCTTTTAAACACAGCATCAAGCCAGAGAATTCATTCATTCATTCACAGGCCTGTGAGAGTTTCAACAGAATGGAAAGAAGATTAGTAACAGGAATGAGGTTTAAGTAGCAGCTACAAATGCCTTAGGTTTGTCTAGAGCAACCATCTTGTCTAAAGCACCCTGTCAGGCTGTGCAGCCATCCAAGCAGATCTGGGTAGGCTGAGATCTGGGTGCAGGCAAACCTCATGTTCATTAAGGACAAATGCAGGGTCCTGCATCTGGGGAGGAATAACAGCAGGCACCAGGACAGGTTAGGGGCTGCCCTGCTGGAAAGCAGCTCCATGGAGAAAGGCCTTGGAGTGCTGCTGGACAGCAGGTTCTGTATGGGGCAGCAATGTGCCCTTGTGGCTAAGAGAGCCAATGGGACCCCAAGGTTCAGCAAGAGAAGTGTAGCCGGCAGGGCTAGGGAGGTTCTTCTTCCCCTCTGCTCTGCCCTGCTGAGACCACAGCTGCAATCCTGTGCCCAGTTTTGGGCTCCCCAGTTCAAGGTTGACAGAGACCTGCTGGAGAGAGTCTAAGGGAGAGCCAGGAGGATGCTTAGAGGACTTGAGCATCTCCCCTGTGAAGAGCGACTGAGAGCACTGGGATTGTTGAGTCTGGAGAAGAGAAGGCTGAGAGGGATCTGATCAATGCCTATCAATAGCTGAGGGCTGGGGGTCAAGTGGAGGGGGCCAAGCTCTTTTGGGTGATGCACAGCAATAAGCCAAGGAGCAATGGAGACAAACTTGAACACGGAAGGTTTCAGCTCAACATGAGGAGAAACTTCTTTACCATGAGGGTGGCAGAGCCCTGGAGCAGGCTGCCCAGAGAGGTTGTGGAGTCTCCTTCTCTGGAGACTTTCCAACCCCACCTGCCTGCATTCCTGTGTGGACTACCCTGGGTGACGCTGCTCTGGCAGGGGGTTTGGACTGGATGATCTCTGGAGGTCCCTTCCAACCTCTAATGTTCTGTGATACTATGACACTGTGATGCCTTATTTCAGATATCCAGTATTTAGAGCTTTTTCTAAAGCATATAGATCTTAACAGTCAGACTCACTTCAAACCAAGCCTCCCTCCTGCAATAACACCATATTGTCCTAACTAAAATTGTAGAGGAATGTCAACTATTTTCTTCAAATGGGATACAGAGGGGGGAAATAAAAGTACTCTGTGTCTGTGATGTACATGTATTCTATGCACTCTTGCATTACACATCTGTGTGTAGAGGTATACTGGAAGGCTCCACTCTACCACACTCCCTGTGTGAATGCAGTGAACTCATCTGGTCTCTCTCTTCTGTGATTTCCTATTTGGAAATGTGAATAACATTCCCATCCCACCGCATGGGATACTATGAGAGACTCTCTTGTGACCTTCCAGTATTGGAATGGGGCCTACAAGAAAGCTGGGGAGGGACTTTTTAGGGTGTCAGGGAGTGACAGGACTGGGGGGAATGGATCCAAGCTAGAAGAGGGGAGATTTAGATTAGATGTTAGGAAGAAGTTCTTCCCCATGAGAGTGGTGAGAGACTGACACAGGTTGCCCAGGGAGGTGGTAGAAGCCTCATCATAGTATCATAGTATCAGTCAGGGTTGGAAGGGACCACCCTGGAGGTTTTGAAGGCCAGGCTGGATGTGTCTGTGAGCAATCTGCTGTAGTGTGAGGTGTCCCTGGCCATGGCAGGGGGGTTGGAACTGGCTGATCCTTGAGGTCCCTTCCAACCCTAACAATTCTGTGATTCTGAGAGAAGCAGCAATAAACCACTTGGGGGGCACCTTGGTATTCTTTGGCATAGGGTCAGCTATCCATTCCTGCCCAGCCAGATCAAATTAATATGCAGATACTAACTCTGTGCAGTATCATTTCAGAATGTGATCCTCCCCAATTACAGCAAGAAAGGATTTGGTTTGGTTAGTAACAGGGTAGCAAGATTAAACCATAATGTTGTATGTCACTGATAGCAGCTCCAAAGATTTTCATAACATTTCTCAGAGAGAACAAGATGCATGTGTTTTCAGGTGAAACGTTAAAAGGAACAAAAAGAAGTCTCTGTGAGCAGAGGAATGCAAGCAGATGGAAAAACTGTTATGCAAATGCATGATTCATAGTTTTTCTAAGGAAATAATTTGACCAGAAAAAAATCTAAACCTGGAGCTTGGCCACAACACAGATGCATGCCAGAGGCCTGATCCTGACTTACTTCATTGGAATGTTGCTTAAAATTGCACAATGAATCTCATTATTTAGAGGTTTGTAAGGTCCCCATTCAGCTGCCTTGGCCACTTGACTGAAGTTATGGTGCCATCTACTGTAGCCCAGACAGAACAGAACATTTCCCTGTCCTGAGCTTGGTTTTCAGCTATTTTCCACTGTAGCTGGTCCAGAGGAGGGCCATGAAAATGATCCAGGGGTTGGAGGCCATGAAAATGATCCAGGGGTTGGAGACCATGAAAATGATCAGGGGGTTGGAGGCCATGAAAATGATCAGGGGTTGGAGGCCATGAAAATGATCCAGGGGTTGGAGGCCATGAAAATGATCTGGGGGTTGGAGGCCATGAAAATGATCAGGGGGTTGGAGGCCATGAAAATGATCCAGGGGTTGGAGGCCATGAAAATGATCCAGGGGTTGGAGACCAAGAATATGGTCAAGGGGTTGGAGGCCATGAAAATGATCTGGGGGTTGGAGGCCATGAAAATGATCAGGGGGTTGGAGGCCATGAAAATGATCCAGGGGTTGGAGGCCATGAAAATGATCAGGGGTTGGAGCACCTCTGCTGCAAGAATAGGCTGAGGGAGCTGGGGGTGCTCAGCCTGGAGAAGAGGAGGCTGTGGGGAGACCTAATTAGCAGCCTGTCAGTACCTGAAGGGGGCTACAGGAAGGATGGAGAGACACTGTTTGCAAAGGCCTGCAGGGACAGGATGAGGGACAATGGCTTCAAACTAGAGCAGAGCAGATTCAGATTGGATATCAGGAAGACGTTCTGCACCATGAGGGTGGTGGAACACTGAAACAGGTTGCCTAGGGAGGAGGCTGGGGGCTCCATCCCTGGAGATATTCAAGGTGAGGCTGGACAGGGCTCTGGGTAGCCTGATCTAGGTGAGGATGTCCCTGCTGACTGCAGGGAGGTCAGACTGGATGACCTTTGGAGGTCCCTTCCATCCTGGACATAGAATCAGATTCAATGAAAGGATGGGATGGTATTGGAAAGTTTAAATGGAAATGCTATTTGACACTACATACAACAGTACAAGGCCTAGCAAAACATATGAAGTACACAAAATCCATAGTCTGGGTTTAAGCTTCACTCAAATCTCCCTTTAAACCAGGCCAACAAACCCAAACCTTTATGCCAAAGCTTCACTCACATCTCCCTTTAAACCAGGACAACAAACCCAAACCTTCATGCCCCCTCCCTGCCAAGCCTCTCTACCCTCCATACCACACCACTGTGATGCAGAGCAAAGTTCAGCTTGGCAACTCCAGGCCTCAATTAAGTAGCTCTAGGCCTAACTGGCAGCATTGCCAAGGCTGCCACCAAGCCTCACTCCCCCACCAAGAGAGACAAGAGCCTGGGCATCCTTCCTGTGAGGAGAAAAGGGCAAAAAAAATGATTTTGCAGCCAGATTTATAGGGATGCAGGACTTATGGGTATGAAACACATCTTCAAGCTCACCTCAGCTCTGGGGGTTCTGCACTTTATGGTTCTTAAAGGCACCCCCAGTCTCAAACTGCCACACAGACCAAAAGTAATTATGTCCAGAAGTGTCCAGAGAAGGGCAACAAGGCTGGGGAGAGGCCTGGAGCACAGCCCTGTGAGGAGAGGCTGAGGGAGCTGGGCTTGCTTAGCCTGGAGAAGAGGAGGCTCAGGGGAGACCTTCTTGCCCTCTACAACTACCTGAAGGGAGGTTGTAGCCAGGTGGGGGTTGGTCTCTTCTCCCAGGCAGTCTCAAGCTGTGCCAGGGGAAGTTTAGGCTGGAGGTGAGGAGAAAGTTCTTCACAGAGAGAGTAATTTGCCACTGGAATGTGCTGCCCAGGGAGGTGGTGGAGTCACCATCCCTGGAGGTGTTCAAAAAAGGATTGGATGTGGCACTTGGAGCCATGGTTTAGTAGTCATGAGGTGTTGGGTGACAGGTTGGAGTTGATGATCTTTGAGGTCTTTTCCAACCTTATTGATTCTATGATTCTATTCTATGTTCCAGAGACCCTCTACACTGATGGAAATGTGTAGCTACAGCACATACCACTTTGAAGAAAAAGGAGCTGTTTCTCTATCAGGCTTTGGTTTTCTAAATGCAAGAAAACCTGATCCAGTTGGGGATGTCCCTGCTGACTGTGGAGAGGATGGACTGGATGCCCTTGGAGGTCCCTTCCATCCTGGACCATTCTCTGCTTCTATGAGCTCTTCACTCTGAAGGGTGAGTGTCTGCAGTCAATGATTTCTGTTCATACTCCAGACAACACCCCCTGGTTTACTGCACCTGCAGCCAAACAGCATTTCATACTGTCCTCAAAATGTCTGCATCAGCTCCTGACTAGGGTCAGGAGGATTCACACCCAAACTGCACCTGATGGCATCACTGAATACCACATTGGATACATGACTATACTGATGTGTGTCATAGATGGATGGGCTTGGTTCTTTTTTGCTCCTTACTTCATCAAACCAGTTTGCCCTTTCTGCTGATGCCTCAGACCACTTTGCAGCTGACAGTTGCAGTGCAAAGCCATTGGAGATTTGCTGCTGGTTAATTCCCTCCTCCCAGTGAGCTCCATTGTATGCCCTTCTCCTGTTTTTTTGCTTGTATTGTGAATGATTCCCCTGCTGGAATTTCTATTGAGCAAGGGAAAACAAACCTTCAAGACACACATGATATTGTAGTTCACTGAGAGGTCATCTTATATAAAGACTGGTGTGAGTCAGCTGTGCCCCAGATTGGGCTTCCTAAGGATTAAATTCTCTATCAGCCAGTTGAGTTTGACACTGGGCATGTTAGTAAGTTGCTGTGGAAACATTTTACTGCTTGGTTCCAGTATCTGAAGGGGGGTACAACAAAGCTGGGGAGGGACTTCTCAGAGTGTCAGGGAGTGATAGGACTGGGGGGATGGAGCAAAACTAGAAATGGGTAGATTCAGATTGGATGTTAGGAAGAAGTTGTTCCCCATGAGGGTGGTGAGAGACTGGCACAGGTTGCCCAGGGAGGTGGTGGAAGCCTCATGCCTGGAGGTGTTTGCAGCCAGGCTGGATGTGGCTGTGAGCAACCTGCTGTAGTGTGAGGTGTCCCTGCCCATGGCAGGGGGGTTGGAACTGGATGATCTTTGAGGTCCCATCCAACCCTGACAATTCTATGATTCTCTGAAGTCCTTTGTTCAACACATTTATAGCACACAGAGCTGACCAAAAATGGTTATTTTTTCACTGAGCATGGCTCCCCACCTTTAAGAGACTAAAAGGCAGGCTGAGGTGCTAAGCAAGGTTTCACAGCTGTTTGGAACTGGCATAAACCAGAACTGCCACTGAAGGAGGTCACCCTGCCCTTCCCTGTCCCTTGCATGTGCAGGCCACACCACCCCCATCTGCTCACACAAAGGCTCATGTGGCCTCATGTCAGCTTTATGGTGTTTACCAAGGTAATTTCAAGCCAGCCCACTGTTCTGATTCAGTTTGCCACAGTCCACACAGATTATGACTTTGTTGGTAACTACGAGAGTGCCAAGTGAAGCAGAGGGACTTACAGCTACTCTTTTTTACAGCTGGTGACCTCTGGGGTTTGGCTTCTTCTCCACAAAACACCTCATCTCTGAGAAGATTAGATTGGATGTTAGGAACAAGTTCTTTACTATCATGGTGGTGGAACACTGGAACAGGTTGCCCAGGCAGGTGGTTGAGGCCCCTTCCCTGGAGATATTCAAGGGGAGGCTGGACAGGGCTCTGGGCAACCTGATCTAGTTGGGGATGTCCCTGCTGACTGCAGAGGGGGTTGGACTGCATGACCTTTGGAGGTCCCTTCTGTCCCAGACTATTCTATGATCCTGTGATCCTATGATCTTCAGCCTTCAACAGATCACACATTGTGCTGTTGTAGGCCCAGGGCATAGTTAATCTTCTGTGGGGGTTTGGGGTTGGTTTGTTGGGTTTTTTTTTTCAGTTCAAAGAGTCTGAAAGAATGGGATGGCCTTGGTGCAGCTCACCAGGAGAGGTATTGCATGGCATGAAGCAGTGAATACATGTCCCATGCTCTATGATAACACAGGTAGTGTGAATGTTGCTAAGGATAGAGTGCATTGGGAGGACTGTGCAGGACAGAACGGGCAAAGTCACATCCATCTTGCCCAGTCAGATTGAACTGTATTGTGAACTTGCCCAGGGAGGAGAAGGAGGTGTTAGAGAAGAGCAACTCCCCTCCTTCTGGTGGCAATGCACACTTTGAGTGCCTGGCAGACACTTGTCTTGGAAGGACACTGTGAATCTCATAGCAATGATGTGTAATAAACCTATCCTAACGAAAGGGAATGGCATTTCAAGGAGTTCCAATCTGATGAGTTAGTTTTGGCATACAATAAAACATGGGTGAGCACTGCTGGGCTGTTGCTCAGAGAAGAAATGGGTAAGGGCTCTGGTCTGCTGCCCAGGACAGAGCAGCTGAGACAACCAGAGACCAGACCCAGTCCACAAAAGCTGTTGCAGGTCATCTCTAACTTCTGCAGGGGACAGCAATGTGCCCTTGTGGCCAAGAGAGCCAATGGGATCTTGGGGTGCAGCATGAAAAGTGTGGCCAGCAGGGCCAGGGAGGTTTTACTCACCCTCTGCCCTGCTGAGACCACACCTGCAATCCTGTCAAGTGGAGAGGGCCAAGCTCTTTTGGGTGGTGCACAGCAATAAGCCAAGGAGCAATGGAGACAAACTTGAACAGAGAAGGTTTCAGCTCAACATGAGGAGAAACTTCTTTCCAGTAAGGGTGCCAGAGCCCTGGAGCAGGCTGCCCAGAGAGGTTGTGGAGTCTCCTCTGGAGCCTTTCCAGCCCCACGAGGATGCATTCCTGTGTGGACTCCCCTGGGTGATGCTGCTCTGGCAGAGGGGTTGGACTGGATGATCTCTGGAGGTCCCTTCCAACCTCTAATGATCTGTGTGAAATGCTAGGATGGTAATAGTGAATCTGTACACACTCAACCTTGGGGCAGACAATACCATTTGGAGTGTGTGCCAGCAGACAGCAATGTTAATGCTCCTGCTGAAAGACATTAAAAGAAAAGGCAGAGATTATCTTCAGAGCCATTCATTTTTAGTTGCCATGGAAACAGCCATTAGAGCCATCTTATATCTGGCTGACAAACAGCAAGTTTTCTGATCCTGCTTTTCTGCTTTCTCTTCCTTTTCTTTCTTTCCTTTTTTTTTTTTTCCCTTTCATGCCTCATTTTTATTTCAATGCACAGTGCCTGGCAAAAACACAACTAGTACCTGAAACACAAATCTATTATTGTTCTCCATGCAATTAGAAACCTAGAATCAGAGAATCGTTAGGGTTGGAAGGGACCTCAAGGATCAGCCAGTTCCAACCCCCCTGTCATGGGCAGGGACACCTCACACTACAGCAGGTTGCCCACAGCGGCTGGAGAGCAGCCAGGCAGAGAGGGACGTGGGGGTACTGGTTGACAGCAGATGAACACGAGCCTGCAGTGTGCCCAGGTGGCCAAGAAGGCCAATGGCATCCTGGCCTGCATCAGGAACAGTGTGGCCAGCAGGAGCAGGGAGGTCATTGTGCCCTGTGCTCAGCACTGGTTAGGCCACACCTTGAGTCCTGTGTCCAGTTCTGGGCTCCTCAATTTACAAAGGATATTGAGACACTTGGAACATGTCCAGAGAAGAGCAACAAAGCTGGGGAGGGGTCTGGAGCACAGCCCTGTGAGGAGAGGCTGAGGGAGCTGGGGTTGCTTAGCCTGGAGAAGAGGAGGCTCAGGGGAGACCTTCTTGCTCCCTACAACTCCCTGAAGGGAGGTTGTAGCCAGGTGGGGGTTGGTCTCTTCTCCCAGGCAAGCAGCACCAGAACAAGAGGACACAGTCTCAGGCTGCACCAGGAGAGGTTTAGGCTGGAGGTGAGGAAGAAATTCTTCCCAGCAAGAGAGATTGGCCACTGGAATGTGCTGCCCAGGGAGGTGGTGGAGTCACCATCACTGAAGGTGGTTAAAAAGAGACTGGATGAGGCACTTGGTGCCATGGTTTAGCTGATGAGATGGTGTTGGGTGATAGGTTGGACTCAATGATCTTGAAGGTCTTTTCCAACCTGGTGAATTCTGTATTCTGTACCAACTCCAACTACTCCTGCTGTGTTTGGTACTCTAGATTCCACATTCTCCCCAGTTCAGCAGATGGAAATTTGAGCCCAAATGTCTCCTTTGACAAAAATAAACATCACTGTGTACCCACAAAATGTACAGAGAGAGAGGCTGTGACTATATTATCACATTGGCAAACTGCATCATGAAGTATTGGGAAAAGGAAAAACAATTATGAGTACTCTGTGGCTATTCTGTAACACAAAGTTAAACTGGGCTAAAAGTAATTCAGAATGAAAGCTTACACACCAGAAGTTCATTATTACACATGCAAATTATTTATTCCTAGAACACCCTTAAAATTCCTAAAGAGATTGCCTCACTGAGCATAAGGAATGCTTTTGTGCCACTATGCTGTCAGCAGCAAAACCATGTGCTGTGCACACACAGGAAGTTTAACTTCATGGAGTTCAATAAGGACAAGTGTAGGATCCTGCACCTGGAGAGGACTGACAGCAGGCACCAGGACAGGTTTGGGGCTGCCCTGCTGGAAAGCAGCTCCATGGAGAAAGGCCTTGGAGTGTTGCTGGACAGTTAAGTTCTGCAGGGGACAGCAATGTGCCTTTGTGGCCAAGAGAGCAAATGGGATCCCAGGGTGCAGCAAGAAAAGTGTGGCCAGCAGGGCTGGAGAGGTTCTGCTCCCACTCTGCTCTGCCCTGCTGAGACCACTCCTGCAATCCTGTGTCCAGTTCTGGGCTCCCCAGTTCAAGAGAGACAGAGACCTGCTGGAGAGAGGCCAAGGGAGAGGCAGGAGGATGCTTAGGGGACTTGAGCATCTCCCCTGTGAAGAGAGACTGAGAGCCCTGGGGCTGTTGAGTCTGGAGAAGAGAAGGCTGAGAGGGATCTGATCAATGTCTATCAATAGCTGAGGGCTGGGTGTCAAATGGAGGGGGCCAAGCTCTTTTGGGTGGTGCACAGCAATAAGCCAAGGAGCAATGGAGACAAACTTGAACAGGGAAGGCTCAAGAGCCCTGGAGCAGGCTGCCCAGAGAGGTTGTGGAGTCTCCTCTGGACACATTCAAAGCCCACCTGGATGCATTCCTGTGTGGACTACCCTGGGTGATCCTGCTTTTGTCAGCAGGTTTGGACTTGATGACCTCTAGAGGTCCCTTCCAACCTCTAATACACTGTGATACTGTGATGAAAATCACTGAAGCACTCCTTGAGAATGGCCTTGAAAACAACAGTCTTGCTGTATTACTTGGACAGTAAGTCTGCTTGTGTCAGCTCAGCAGAGCACACAGCTTTTATCTATTTGTATTCTGCTTATTTGCTTCCCTTTGCTGCCTTTAAATCTGAATCTGAATCTCTGCCCTGCAACTGCTGTGCACATATAATTGTGATTTATGGCATAGGCCATGGTTGATGGCTTCTCCTCTGGGTCACTCCATGGGACATACAGTGTGATTGCAATTATCTTCAAGAGCAACCCCCTGGGCTTATCTGTCCAGCCCCATCCCTCAGGCACTCTCAGGATGTTGGAAGGAAAATCTCTGAACAATTGTTCCTCTCTGCAGGCAGAAGGGCCCCCAGGAGAGCTGTAGATGAGACAGTGATCCCTGTTCAATGTTGCACTTCCGCAAAGCTGCAGCCCCTTCCCCTGCAGCTGCTCCTGTAGGCCAGGCACAGCCACAACTCAGAATCTTGGTGGTACCAAATGGGACACCTAACCCTTCTGCAGCAGTCCCAGCAGTGGGGTAGAGACTTGCCACAACACACAAAACACCATCCCAGCAGCAGGAGTGATGAGCTCCTGCAGGCCACTGGCATAGCCATATCTCTGAGCATCACTAACCCCTCACACAGACATCACTCCACAGAGCTGTGCAGAGGTGGACAAGGAGCAGTGTGAGACAGGATGACACACTGCTTGAATGGGACACACTGCTTGAATGGGACACACTGCTTTCCAGTTCCTGAATAGTTATAACACAGTACTGACAGATACTCTCTGGAACCAAACCTGAATGTTGTGGAGGAGGCTTCTCTTGTCTGAAAGCATGCCCCTAAATAGCTGAGCTTCAAAGAGACAAAGGCTGCAGAACAGTTGTCCCAGCCTGGGCTCCATGTGCTAGAGCAGGTGCAGTACAGGAATGGTAGTGATTTCTTTGTTTGTTTGTTTCAAATTCAAAGTGATTCCTGATCTCAAAAGTGAATAGAAATTTAAAAGGGGGAAGTAAAAGAACAAGATCCTATGTAATTACGTTATCCCAGACCTTAAACTCTTCAAACAAACATCTTAAAGTGATCTTGATAGAGCTATTCCTAGGTTTCCTTATATATATATATATATATATATAATATAGAATCATAGAAAAAGAAAGATATGTTTAATGCACTTATAGTTAGGATCAGAGAGTCACAGAATCACAGAAACATTCAGGTTGGAAAAGAGCCTCAGGGTCACCAGGGCCAACCCAGAACCCTACTCTGCAAGGCTCACCCCTAAACCACAGCCCCAAGCACCGCAGCCAAACCACCTGCAAACACAGCCAGGCTGGGGGACTCCACCACCTCCCTGGGCAGCACATTCCAATCCTTGACCACTCTTGCCCTGAAAAAAGGTGTCCTAATGTCCAGTCTGAACCTCCCCAGGGGCAGCTTGAGGCCATTCTCCCACAAAGAAATTGAAACACTTTCTGTGAGGGGAACAAGACATATGCTTGTGGACTAAACAGCAGGTGATCAAATGCTTTCCCTTTACTAGGGGTAAAGCTTTGCTTGACCTTCTTGTCGCAAACAGAGAAGGGCTGGTGGGAGATGTGGTGGTTGGAAGCTGTCTGGGATCCAGTGACCAGCACCAACCTCTCCACAACCTCCTTTGCAGGTAGCTGTAGAGAGCCAGGAGGTCTCCCCTCAGCCTCCTCTCTTTCCCACTAACCATCCCCAGCTCCTTCAGTTGCTCTTCATCAGATTTCTTCTCCTGGCCCTTCCCAGCTTCCTTGCCCTCCTCTGCCCTGGCTCCAGCACCTCCACATCTCTCTTGTCCTGAGGTGTCCAGAAGTGAACACAATATTCAAGCTGTGGCCTCACCAGAGCTGGGTACAAGTAGCTTTTCTGACAGCAGTGAGGTCTCCCCTCAGCCTCCTCTGTTTCAAACTAAACAGCCCCAGCCCCAGGATGTTTCAATACATTTAGAAGAGGAGATTAACTCCAAAAAGTAGACTAGTGATATCTTAAGGGTAGAAATGAATTGGAGGTGAGAGGTTTCTAAACAGAGAAAGTGAAGCTGTGATTTAAAGCTGAAAATTACATGTCATACTTCTGGAGGAAACTTGAGCATTCTGATTAACAGCACATACAGAAGTGGACTTGAAGAGCCTGACTGAATTTGTTATCACCTCCTGCACTATACTCTCCTCTAATACACTTTTTTTCCCTTGAAGGTTGGGATATCTGTGCTATTTGCAAATTACCTTCTGATCCCCTGCAGTTCTCAACCTGCCTCTGAACCACAGAAGGAAGAGCTGAATCAAAAGGGGAAAAAAAGGAAAAGGAACACTGTGTTCACATGCACAAATCCAGAATAATTGAATACCTACAAGAAGCCAACTCTGAGCAAGAGATGAGTAATATTAGCCATTCTTCTACAATAGCCCTGTCAGGAGGAGTATTTGTAGGCGCCCTTCAGAAGCAGTTCCACTTACTCAGAATCACAGAATTGTCAGGGTTGGAAGGGACCTCAAGGATCATCTAGTTCCAACCCCCCTGCTATGGGCAGGGACACTTTCTACTAGACCAGACTGCCCAGAGCCACATCCAGCCTGGCTGCAAACACCTCCAGGGATGAGGCTTCCACCACCTCCCTGGGCAACCTGTGTCAGTCTCTCACCACCCTCATGGGGAAGAACAACTTCCTAACATCCAATCTAAATCTCCCCTCCCCTAGTTTTGCTCCATTCCCCCCAGTCCTATCACTCCCTGACACCCTAAAAAGTCCCTCCCTAGTCTTCTTCTAGCCCCCTTCAGATACTGGAAGGCCACAATGAGGTCACCTGGGAGCCTTCTCTTCTCCAGACTGAACAGCCCCAACTCCTTCAGTCTGTCCTCACAGCAGAGCAGCTCCAGCCCTCTGACCATCCTTTCTCTGGACACATTCCAATCTGTACTGTGAAGTAATATTCCCCCTTTCCCAGGATGAGCTGTTGCTCCCTTTGTTTGGGAATGGGGCTTGACACCCCCCCCCCCCCCTTTACTTGTCAGCCTGCAGTTATGTTAGACTTAACAAATTTTGGCCTTTGAAAGCAGCACAGTCAAGGATTTGTGCTGATTTGCACCTTGTGTGGAACACAACATTATTTTTCTCAGTGCTTTTATAAACTGAGGCATTTCAGTGGAAAAAGACAATTTAGGGTATGCAGGCTTTGACCACTTAGATTACTCTGCTGGTTAGAAAAACAATACAAGAATGTGCACAGTGGCTCCAGGCAGCTTCTGTGACTAAAGAAACAAGACGTTTTCAATGCTGTTGAAATAACACAGCCATAACATAAGTTTATACAACACCACACACATGGCAGATCTCTGCTAAACTGAGGTCTAACTCTGTGTATTATCCCAATTCTGAATAGGAACCAGCAATGTGCCCAGGTGGCCAAGAAAGCCAATGGCATCCTGGCCTGGATCAGCAATGCTGTGTCCAGCAGGAGCAGGGAGGGGATTGTCCCCTGGCACTCAGCTCTGGGGAGGCCACAGCTTGAATACTGTGTTCACTTTTGACACCTCAGGACAAGAGAGATGTGGAGGTGCTGGAGCCAGGGCAGAGGAGGGCAAGGAAGCTGGGAAGGGCCTGGAGAAGAGATCTGATGAAGAGCAACTGAAGGAGCTGGGGATGGGTAGTGTGAAAGAGAGGAGGCTGAGGGGAGACCTCCTGGCTCTCTACAGCTACCTGAAAGGAGGTTGTGGAGAGGTTGGTGCTGGTCTCTTCTCACAGGTAATTAGTGACAGAACAAGAGGGAATGGCCTCAAGCTGCCACTGGGGAGGTTTAGGCTGGACAGTAGGAAAGCTTTTTTCAGGGCAAGAGTGGTCAGGCATTGGAATGTGCTGCCCAGGGAGGTGGTGGAGTCCCCAAGCCTGGCTGTGTTTGCAGGTGGTTTGGCTGTGGTGCTTGGGGCTGTGGTTTAGGGGTGAGCCTTGTAGAGTAGGGTTCTGGGTTGGCCTTGGTGATCCTGAGGCTCTTTTCCAAGCTGAATGTTTCTGTGATTCTGTGAATTCACACTGCATTGTTTCTTACCCTGTATCCCATTTTTCACTCTGTTGCCTACAGCACTACCCCATGAATGGTTTACTCTGATATGAAAATTAAGTCACAGAATCACAGAATACCTCCAATTGGAAGAGACATCAAAGCTCATCCAGTCCAACCCTCAACCCAGCACTGAAGGGTCAACACTAAACCATGTTCCTAAGCACCAGCTCTACACACTGCTTAAATGCCTCCAGGGATGGCGACTCCACCACAGCCCCGGGCAGCCCATTCCAAGGTTTGAGAACCTTCTCTGTGAAGAAATGAATACCTATACCATTCTCAGCCTCAATTCCTCACAGCAATTGCTAGCCTAAATAATATTTTTTACCAGAAAGATATTATTTTGCTGTGTTCCTGTAAGCAAAACCAGTTACTTTTAAAGAGCCTTACAGAACCACAGAGTGTTAGGGGTTGGAAGAGACCTCAAAATCTCATCCAGTCCAACCCCCCTGCCAGAGCAGGAGCACCTAGAGCAGGTCACACAGGAACACATCCAGGTGGGTCTTGAATATCTCCAGAGAGGGAGACTCCACAACCTCCCTGGGCAGCCTGCTCCAGTGTTCTGTCACCCTCACAGGGAAATAATTCTTCCTCATGTTTCCATGGAACTTCCTCTGCCTCAGCTTCCACCACTGCCCCTTGTGCTGGCATTGGGCATCACCCAGCAGAGCCTGGCTCCAGCCTCTGGGCACTCACCCTACACATCTTTATCAACATGAATGAGGTCACCTCAGAGTCTCCTCTTCTCCAAGCTAAAGAGTCCCAGCAGACTCCTCCTCTCATGAGCCTGCAGTGTGCCCAGGTGGCCAGGAGGGCCAATGGCATCCTGGCCTGCATTAAGAACAGCGTGGCCAGCAGGAGCAGGGAGGTCATTCTGCCCCTGTACACTGCAGTGGTTAGGCCACACCTTGAGTCCTGTGTCCAGTTCTGGGCTCCTCAGTTTAGGAAGGAGGTTAACTTCCTGGAAGGAGTCCAGAGAAGGGCAACGAAGTTAGTGAGGGGCTTGGAACACAGCCCTGTGAGGAGAGGCTGAGGGAGCTGGGGCTGCTTAGCCTGGAGAGGAGGAGACTCAGGGGTGACCTTATTGCTCTCTACAACTACCTGAAGGTGGGTTGTAAACAGGCAGAGGTTGTTCTCTTCTCCCAGGCAGCCAGCACCAGAACAAGAGGACACAGTCTCAGGCTGCGCCAGGGGAAGTTCAGGCTGGAGGTCAGGAGGAAGTTTTACACAGAGAGCGTGATTGCCCATTGGAATGGGCTGCCCGGGGAGGTGGTGGAGTCACCATCACTGGAGGTGTTCAGGAGGAGACTTGATGGGGTGCTTGGTGCCATGGGTTAGTTGATTAGGTGGTGTTGGATGATAGGTTGGACACGATGATCTTGAAGGTCTCTTCCAACCTGGTTTATTCTATTCTATTCTATTCTCTCTGTCTTGCTGCAGTAACATCCTAGTACAAAAGGCTCCAAGAGACCTTGTAGAGGAAACCATGGTAATCTCTTGTGGCCTAACACAACATGTGTCATAAGGCTCTTGGAGCACCAGCTGCTGCTTTTACATTCAAAATGAGGATTATAGTTGAATTTGCATTGTTAGGGCAGAAGAGATCAAAGGAACAGCAAATAGGCTCTTGTGGACACACAGAAAACAGAGACTTAACATACAGACCACTTTCTTACATAGAACTCCCAGTGCCCCTTTTTCCTCCTGCTTCTGGTATCAAGGGAGCTCCAGGTGTTGCTGTGAGATTAAAGAATATCCCATGGTGTGACACTGGTGTCACCAGCTCATCTGCCACCACTTTTTTCTCATGGAGAGCCAGGGGTCTGGAAAGTGTGCAATTATTTCACAAGTCACGGCTTTTGCTGTCCCAAGTAAACTGCATCAGGCCTCTCCTCTCACACCAAGCTGTGCCACCATTAATTCTTTCTCTGATGACCACATTTGCATTTCATCCCATGCTCTATCTCAGCTTTCTGAATATTGCCAGGTGAAGGCAACATATGGGCTAAATAATTTTGATGTGTGCAAATCATGAGACATGAACAGTTGTACCGGAGTGGATCAGCTCTTACCATGCTCCACGGTGAGGTAACAAACCACAGCACCACAGGACAACAGCACACTAGAGGTGGGAAGGGACCTCCAGAGATCATCCAGTCCAACGCCCCAGGAATGCATCCAAGTGGGTTTGGAAAGTCTCCAGAGAAGGAGACTCCACAACCTCTCTGGGCAGCCTGCTCCAGGGCTCTGGCACCCTCACTGTAAAGACATTTCTCCTCATGTTGAGCTGAAACCTTCCATATTTGAGTTTGTCCTTAGTCTCATTGCTGTGCACCACCCAAAAGAGCTTGGCCCTCTCCACTTGACACCCAGCCTTCAGCTATTGATAGACATTGATCAGATCCTCTCTCAACCTTCTCTTCTCCAGACTCAACAGCCCCAGGGCTCTCAGTCTCTCTTCACAGGGGAGATGCTCAAGTCCCCTAAGCATCTTCATGGCTCTCCCTTGGCCTCTCTCCAGCAAGTCTCTGTCTTTCTTGACCTGGGGAGCCCAGAACTGAACACAGGATTGCAGCTGTGGTCTCAGCAGGGCAGAGTAAAGGGGAAGAAGACCCTCCCTAGCCCTGCTGGCCACACTTTTCTTGCTGCACCCCAGGATCCCATTGGCTCTCTTGGCCACAAAGGCACATAGTTGTCTCCTGCAGAACTTGCTGTCCACCAGCACTCCAAAGTCTTTCTCTGTGGAGCTGCTCTCCAGCAGGGCAGCCCCCAACCTGTCCTGGAGATATTGCTGAGCAAGAAAAAATATGAAGATATATTTAGTGGGTCTACTCATTGAAGAATGAAAGCAGCAGAAAGTAAACAGAACAGCTTGCAGAATGTTTAGTCTCCTACACTGTTTACAGAGTTTGCTTAATGATAGGTATACATGGATAAAAATGATCCCAGCCTATTCTCTAAATGCCTGAGGACAGTAAATCCAGTGAAGTCAAACTATTTAGAAAGGCTCCAAAGTGAAGAAGCCCCTTGAGCATGAAATATAGCACCGGTGGAGGGGTGTCCAAGGGCTTCATTGATCATCCTTTATTATCTTCAAGAGCAAAGAAGAGGCAATGTCTTTTCTCCTCCACAGGCCCCCTGTGGGGTTCTCCAAGTGCTAGTGGCAATCTCTGAGGTGGTTTCTGAAGTGACTGTAATGACTTTTGCATTCATATTTCATTTCCTTGCCCTTTTAAACACCATTACAATCTATGCATAACTTCATTAAGATATTCAGATGCATATAAAACATTTAGGTGCACACAATCTGCAAATCCTCCTGTGAATTTTTGTCCTATCACTAGGATAGCTAAGGTTAAGTTTTCTCCATTTCAGAGGTCAGAAATGTTGTGCCACAGTGGTTTGTTGCTCTGAAGATTAGTCACCAGATCAATGAATCATTAGCAAATACATGAATTGCATTAGCTCCCAATACTTCAGCAGTACCTGCAGGCACCGTGGCAAATCCAGAAGTAAATTTTTCTTGCAAAACTGATGAATCATTTGTGACTTGTGCATCTGTAGAAGTGAAATTGTTCCTTTAAACTGTGTTCAAACATAGTATTATCTTGGAAAACAGCTCCATGGAGAAAGACCTTGGAGTCCCAGTGGACAGCAACTTTTCCATGGCACAGCATTGTGCCCTTGTGGCCAAGAGGTCCAATGGTATCCTGGGGTGTGCCAAGAAAAGCGTGTCCAGCAGGTCTAGGGAGGTTCCTCTTCCCCTCTACTCTGCCCTGCTCACACCACACCTCATGTTGAGGTGAAATCTTCTATGTTCAAGCTTGAACCTGTTGTTTCTTGTCTTCTTAGTGTGCACCACCAAAAAGAGTTTGGCCTCCTCCACTTGACCCCCAGCCCTCACATATTGATAGACATTGATCAGATCCCCTCTCAGCCTTCTCTTCTCCAGACTCAACAGCCCCAGGGCTCTCAGTCTCTCTTCACAGGGGAGATGCTAAAGTCCCCTAAGCATCCTCCCGGCTCTCCCTTGGACTCTCTCCGTCTCTCTTGAACTGGGGAGCCCAAAACTGGGCACAAGATTGCAGGTGTGGTGTCATCAGGGCGCAGTAGAGGGGGAGAAGACCCTCCCTAGTCCCTTGCTATTAAGCGATCTACGTGCTCTGACACGCCAGGGGAGCACTTTCCTCAGAGCTGAGGCTATGCAAGAAACACAAGCCCCCATCCCCCGAGGCGGACGGGCTCCAAACAGTCGCTTTGCAGCACACCCCCGTACGGTGACGGCCCAGCGCCGCCAGCCCCGCGAAGGTGCCGCTAGCCCGTGGCCTAACATGGCCGCACAGAGAGGAGCAGCAGCGCCGACGCCTTGGGGGCGGGAAGCGGCCCGGGCAGACGACGAGCAGCAGGCGCCGCGGGGCGGGGCGGCCCCGGCGGGGCGGGACGAGACGGGACACGGCAGCCCCCTCCCCGCCTCGGGTGGCCGCCACTTCTGCAGCCGCCGGAAGTCTCTCATCTTCGTACGGAAGTGACGATTCATGTCCCGCCCCCTCGCTCGCTCGCTCCCTCCCTCCCCCCTCCCGGCGGCGGCGGCGGCTCCGGAGCCGGGCGCGGCTGGCGGGGGCCCGAGGCACGGCCGGGCGGGATCATGGCGGACGGCGTGGATCACATTGACATCTACGCTGATGTGGGCGAGGAATTCAACCAGGTACGTGTGGCCGGCGGGCGCGGCGCAGCCCCTCCCCTCCTTTTCCTTGCCTCTCCGGCCTTCGCCGCCGCGCCGCCTGCAGGGCCCTCGGCGAGGCGGCCGCGCCGCTGCCGCCATTGTTCGGCCGCTGCGGCGCTGGGCTTTCCCGCCGCCGCTGCCGAGGGCGCGGATCTGCGCAAGGATGGGGCGGGAGCAGGCCGCGCCTCAGGTCCAGCCCGTCCCTGCCCACGGGTGCTCTCGGACCTGGCTTGGCGGGGAGCGGCGCGCCCCCCAGCCGCGGTCTCTGAGGGGAGGCTGCTGGCGGGCAGGGCGGGAGAGGCACCGCGCTGCGCCGCCAGCCGCTGCCTGCCTTCTCGAGCGTCCGCGCAGGAGCCACCTCGGATCCCTCTTCTGCCTCAGGTCGAAGGAGAGCGTAGGGGACGGGACCTTCCCGGATGCGATGGGGGGAGCAGCTTCTTCGCCGTGGTGGAGAGGAAATACTGCCATTGTTCGCGGATGAATAAAAAAGCCGCCGAGCGGCCACTCTTTGCAGTGGAGGCAGAACTCCAGTGTAGCTTTATTCTGTAGCACTAGAGAAACTCGCTGGGTTTTGTTGTTAAGTTTTTATTAGTTATCATTTCCCAGTGGAAAAAGCCACGCAGCTCTTCTTCAGAGGAGGAGTTTTGTTTTGATGAGGAAGTGTGGATGGAATAAACAGAACTTCCCTGGCTCACAAGCAGGCTTATTTTCTGGGTCTGTCTTTCCGCCCTCCCCGCCCCATATTTCCTAAAAAGCCTTGTGCCTGCTATCCTGCCGAAACTTGATGTTCCCATCAGTTTCGTGTGCCATCTGTCCCGTTTGTCACACGTAGATTTTCCAGGTTGTGTTGCCCCAGATTGCATTGTTCGTGCCCTAGAGCATAAATAATCAAGAACAACTGCACTTTCACACATTTCCTGGGTTTACTGAGTGGTGCCCAACTGTGTGCCTGCCTTACCCCTACAGAGAGCTGGGAAATAGGTAATGGATTATGAAAGTCACCGTTAATTTGGGTAGCAGCTTAAAACTTTCTCAGGAAAGTTTAATTCTTCAGATACTTACTGACAAAGTAATTCAGAATATTAGTAACCACGTAAAGGTTTGCAGCTGAAGAAAGCCATACCACAGAGCCGGTGGTGGAAAGGACCTGATAGCTCTTTAGCGTGCCTGCATGTGAGGATTTTCACTTACAGTTGGAAGACCTATTCTGTGAATTTAAATAGGGGTTTCTTTAATAGCATGCTATTGATTTAGTCAGTTCCAGGTAAAACACTGCTGGCAAATACATTTTCTTCAGAAAAAAACCCTTAATTTGAATCCAGTAATGTGGCCAGAAGCCCTCAGAGTAGAGCAATTTTGTGCTGTAAGTATAGTGCAGACAGATAGTCCCATCACTTCTGTTTTGGCAGTGATTTGTTGTACTGGCCTGCCCAGATTGTGGTTAATATTCCCTCCAGGCATAGTGCATGAAGTGTGATGCTACAGTTGAAGAGAGTCTTATGATGATTTGGGAGACCGTTTTGCTGTGTTCACTCCAGTTGCTGTCCCTGCTGGGGCTGTGCTTCTGTAGGCTGCTTCCTCAGTCTGTGAACCTTGCGAAATACAGGGCAGAAAAGTGAGAAAAGGCTAGTGCCCCATTTCCCTCAGCTTGGGAAGCTGTTGGGAGCATTTCTGGTTGTGTTTTTGTTGTTTCCCACCTCCACCCCCCCAATTTTATTATTTTTTTTTTTAATTGCTCTTTGTTCTTCTCCAAAGTTCATTTTTGTGACTTCAGTGTTGTCTCAGGACCTGCTTGGTTAGCTGTGTTACCTTAAAATACAAAGTTCTACTGGGAGAGATTGACACCTTTGCACTTGACTATTTCCTTCTGTCAGATATGAAAGAAGGCTTAGTTGTTACTGCCTGCAATATTACTTCTAATTTTGGTGGGTCCTCTAGAAGCTTCCATTCATGAACTGAGATGTTTCTGACTTGAAGCTGCCAGCTTAAGTTGTTTGAGATGGGACACGATTCTGCATACCTGTGGATAGCTGAAGATGCTGAGAAAATGCTGTAGAGAGAGAATGAGCTGCATTATTAATTTATGTAGTGGGCATTTTATGAAACATTATTGGTAAGGGAAAATTGCTCTATGTGTAAATCAATAAGCTATAGTTTCTTCATTGTGATGTGCTACATTAATTTGACTTAACATTAGTTTGAGTTGGACTACAAGAACTCTTGCCACTAGTTTTTCTGGCAGGAGGGACTGAAAAACACACTTGTGCAGCATTGTTGTTCTGGACACAGTATAACTTTATTGATACCTGAATTGGGGTAAAACTTGTTTGCATCAGCAGTAAATGGATCGTTTAGGATTTGGGGCTGAAGGGGCCTCCCTTAGCTGTTTTGCCCTGTTCTGGGCCTCAGGGTACTTCTGCTTGTGGGTTTCTGGGATTTTTATAGTGCTTTTTGGAGGGGAAGGAAGGGAGGGGATCTTCTGCTTGATTAACCTTAAATGATCCACAGGTTCTAAGTGTGAAATAAAGACCACAGAGCCACAGGTTTATGAGCTTGCTAAGATGGGTGGCCAGCTGAGAACTGTCTTGGGTTATATTTAGTGTTGCTTGAGTTGACTAACTCGATTTTATGTCAGATCTTTTTAGTGAAATTGTCTTTTCCATTCCATCTGGAGCTCATCAAAACTATGTCAGTGTTGCCTCTTGTTCATTCATTAACTTAATGTTCCTAATAATCATATTATTTGTCCTCAGGCTTACAGCTTTACTTAATTTGGCTCCCACTAGTTGTATTTATTTTTTTAAAGAGTGCTTTCTTTTTTTTTTTTTTGAAGACCTGGTTGAGGCATTTTCCACTTTGTTCTTCTAAACTGGCTTCCCCATCCAGGGGTATTTTGTACTTACTTAAAGACTTGTTCTGAAACATGTCTCGAATGTAGTACTGCTTGCATACATTGCTTGTGACCTTTTACTTTGACCATAGAATCAGAGAATTGTTAGGGTTGGAAGGGACCTCAAGGAGCATCCAGTTCCAACCCCTCTGCCGTGGGCAGGGACACCTCACACTAGATCAGATTGCCCAGAGCCACATCCAGCCTGGCCTTCAAAACCTCCAGGGATGAGGCTTCCACCACCTCCCTGGGCAACCTGTGCCAATGTCTCACCACCCTCATGGGGAAGTTTCCTCCTAACATCCAATCTTCATCTCCCCACTTCTAGTTTTGCTCCATTCCCCCCAGTCCTATCCCTCCCTGACACCCTCAAAAGTCCCTCTCCAGCTTTCTTGTAGCCCCCTTCAGATCCCGGAAGGCCACAGTTAGGTTTCCTTAGAGACTTCTCTTCTCCAGACTGAACAACCTCAACTCCCTCAGTCTGTCCTCATAGGAGAGCAGCTCCAGCCCTCTGCTCATCCTCGTGGCCCTTCTCTGGACATGTTCCAGCACCTCCAGATTCTTCCTACCATCTCCCTACACACATTGCAGCTCTTCCTCTTCGAGAAAAAAGAGAGATCGGTGCTTCACCTGAGGCCTGCATAATCTGTATGCAAATGGCTGAGGCTGGCCTTCTCTTGATGGCAGAATACTATAGGTCTAGAGGTGCTTTAGCAAATATTAGGGGGTGTTTTTATACAGAAATCCCTAGTGTATCATTGCCTGATCCTGGGATAACAAGAAGCCTGTGCACGAGAGGCCAGCTTGGGTCTGACTGAAGGTTGCCTGCAGCTTTGGCCATCAAACCATTACTTTTCTTCAGCCATAAAGATGTGACCACTGTGCATTGCCAAGTTCTCTGATGAGCTTTTTGTGTTTTGTTTGTTGCTTTTTTCCCCATATACTCATGATTAAACAGTAAACAACTGGTTTTGTTATGCACACACACACATATAAAAATCATTCTGACCAAGCAGAGTATACAAAACAATTTAATGTTTTAATGCTATGGAAGAAGTGCTTGCTTTGTTTATACTCTGATGAGTGTACTTGCAGAGTTGCATTGTATGGTCTGTCCAAACATGCCTGTGGTGTTCTAGCTTGATATTTAAATGATAACAAATTAGAAATGAAAGAGTTTTGACTCCTGTACTTGGTAGCTGGATAATAAAAGTGATCCAGTTGGATAAGCAACTGAGAGGCTAATTATCTTGAAACCTCTGTGGCTACAGATGCACGTTAGTGTCTTGATTTTGTGTCTACAACACAGAAAAATATTTCTTTGTGATAAATAATTGAAAGGTAGCATTTAATGGCTACATAAAAGATCATTAAGCCCAGCATTTATATCAGGAAGACGGTTGTCTCGTTATGGGAGGGGGTGGACACATTGTGCTGTAATAAATTTCTACTCAGAAGGGCACAGCTGTCCTGGTCATAAAAACCACAAGCTGGCAGACATGTATTTATTATAAATTGTATGCAGAATATCTTGTTGCATATGTATTCCTCAGTCCTGTTGAGCTGCTGAAAAGGGCCTGGGGAAGAGAAAACCTTGATATATTTGCAATTATCAAACTACAAAGGAAACTTGAGGCCACCTTCTCTGACACCTCTTAGCTTTGTTCCAATGCAGACAGCAATACTATGTTAAATTTATACTTTTGACTACTTGGGGATTTTCAGTTGCCTTATTTGACAGGGGAACAGATTGCTTCAATTTTAGTGATGTGCTAGTTGTAGAGCTTGGGAGTGTTCGGGCCTGTAGAGTAAATATGAATCTTAGTCTAACAAACTTGTCCACGGTGGTGAATGAATGTTTCTGCCACAGGCAGTGTGCTGTTTTAGAAACATCAAAGCCTGCTGTTTTGTTAAGGTTCCTGCCTGTGTTCAGGCAGCTAATTGAAACCAGAAAAGCTTTTGCTTATCTCTTTAACTTCAGGACCTTTTAAAAAGTGAGGATACTAATTGTGTCTTTAGAGTGTTTGGCCACACAATACTGTAAGTGGAATGGAAAATAAATGATAAAAGAGAAAAGCCAGAGCATTTTTTCTTGATTTCCCCCTCCAGAAATAAAAGGAAATTGTAAAATGAAATTTTATTTGAATCACTGAAATATTTATGTCTGTGTGTATTTAATATCCTTTTGGAGGCATAATTCAGTGTTTAACTCTTGAATTGAACAGAATTGAGTGGAAAAGGCAAATGAATCCTAGTCTAACAAATTTGCCCATAGTGGTGAATGTTTTCTGCCACAGTTCAGAAAAATTTTGCTTGAAGAAAATAAAAAAAGAAAAAGAGAAAAAGTTACTTCTAAACCAGAATAGAATAGTATTAGACTAGAATTGACCAGGTTGGAAGTGATCTTTGAGATCGAGTCCAACCTATCATCCAACACCATCTAATCAACTAAACCATGGCACCAAGAACCCCATCCAGTCTCTTCCTAAACACCTCCAGGGATGGTGACTCCACCACCTCCCTGGGCAGCACATTCCAATGGCCAATCTCTCTTTCCATGAAGAATTTCTTCCTCACATCCAGCCTAAACCTCCCCTGGTGCAGCTTGAGACTATATCCTCTTGTTCTGGTGCTGCTTGCCTGGGAGAAGATACCAACCCCCACCTAGCTACAGCCTCCCTTCAGGTAGGTGTAGACAGCAATAAGGTCTGCCCTGAGCCTCCTCTTCTCCAGGCTAAGCAACCCCAGCTCCCTCAGCCTCCCCTCATAGAGCTTGTCAGGATTTGTAAAGGGAGTGACCTCTGCAACTCAGAGGAGTACTGCTGCTAAGTTCCAGAAAGAAACAACAGTTTTAATTTATCCCTTCTGGACATGACCATGGCGTTCCATGTGTTTATGGTTTTCATGCTTCAGTATTGCAAAAAAACCCTGCAAACTGTAATTAAAACACAAAAGCTTGAGGAAGGGCCGAGTAGCTGAAAATCTAACAGCTACCCTGACATGAGTTTGAGGGCGTATCTTTTCGGTGCCCTTTTACTCACCCAGCACCACCTCACAGCACAGCATGTGGAATTTCAATCCTGGTTTTCCAGAGTGAATGTTGTAGTGTTTATGGCTGTGGTCTAGTTAAAACATGGACTTTGGAAGTGTGTTGCCACTCTTAGTTGTAGAGGAGGCCAGAATAACCATGCTGACTTTTTGCAGCGTGTCTGTGTGCAGGATTATGAGTGACTGTGGCTGAGCAGAAAAAAAATTTCTTTAGGGCCTTGAAGGTGTACTCTTACCAGAGGAAGTCAGAAGGGTTCAAAACCAATTCCTGGTAGAGGCAGAGCTTTTGTTGAAATAGCTAAGAGTGTATCACTTTCTATGTTCTTTTTCTTACTCTTCAGCACCTAGGGAGGAAGGGTGTGTTTAAGTAAGTTCCCATGGTAAACGTATGAAGGAAGAAGGACTGTTGGATGTTGTGCAACAGCCATCCAGACGCCTCTCTTCCATCTAGGCTTGCAGTTGCTGACTCAGATCATTCTTAATCATTTAACCACACACCTTGTTGACAGACTGCTAACCGAATGCATTCTGTGCTGGCTGCAGAACCAGCATGATGTAAGAGAATATTGTGGTGAACAGCATCAGGTTTTCCGTTGTGTCTTTATTGATTTTTTTTTTTAAAGTGAGGCACTGATGCTGTCAGACACTTTGGGCCCCTCAAAAGATTGCAGGCAGAATGTGCTACCCTGATAATTCTCTCCCTCCTTCGGTGGTGACCTGAAAGCCTGTGTGATGGAAACTTTGTCTGTTTCGGAGGAGTTTCTTGCCACTAGGGGAGAGCAACAAAGCTGTGGCTTGCTGCCTGCTTTGGGGTTTTGGTAATGCTGACCTCAGCCTTCTCAGAGAGATAAGTTGGTGTACATCTTCTGTACGACTGGTGGCTGCCTGTTTGGATCTGTCTACCAAGACTAAATTCTGCTTCCCTGAAATCATCATGCGTACACACGGATGACTGGAATTACTGCACATTGGGCAGAGGATTTCCTTAATTGCCTTGTCACATCATCCTTAATCTTGCTGTAAGATGTCATGTTTAGGCCTGTCCCAGGCAATTCTTTGAACCTACTTTCATTAACTATAATGATAGAAGGAATCAAAGAGAGATGGAGAACTAGACAGGCTAAGTGAAGATGTGAACCCCTTACTTAACTGACTCGTGATGAATTTAAGAGAGATCATTTTCCTGTTGAAGTTTAGGGTTTATTGGGACAGTGCAGTTTTACTGAAGATCAAATCTAAATAGGCTGACAATGCCAAACCTTGGCTAATCTGATTTGGTTTATTAATTTCCAGTTTTAGTGATACTTACTCATACTTAGCATTCATTATCATCTGCTGCATATTTTCATATTTTCAAGACAGCTCACCATCTGATGATGGTTGTGAATATATTTGGGTTTAATCAAGTTTGCTAGCTTTGCAGCTGCTTTTCTGTGGAACCCAGCTTCATTCTCTCTAGTCACCATATCTAGTACCTTAACTATTCTGTCTATGATGTTTGTGTGGGTTTCTGGATGTGGATTCCCAAGATAGTAGATGCTGAAATAGGTCTTGATGCCAAAACTTGGTGAGGCAGTTTCTGTTCTGGGTCAGGGTGGAGGAGTCATTGGCTCACAGATTTGTTTCAGATGGAAGAGGCTTCCAAGATAGTTGAGTCCAAACATGAACCTAACACCACCTTGGCCATTTAAACCATGCTTGGAAGTGCCTTGTCTGCACAGTTCTTGAACACCTCCAGGGGCCATGACTCCACCACCTCCCTGGGGAGCATATTCCAATACCTGCCGGTCTTTACTGAAAGAACTTTTTCCCAATACTCCATCTAAACCTGCCCTGGCACAGTTTCAGACTCTTTCTTCCCATCCTGATACTAAGGACAGGAGACTGACCCCCACCTCACCACAACCTTTCAGCTAGTCATAGAAAGCAATGAGGTGTCCTCTCAGCCTCCTCCACATTAAACAATCCTGGTTCTCTCAGCTGCTGCTCTAAGACTTAATCTCTAGACCCTTACCCAGCTTTGTTGCTATTCTCTGGACGTGCTCCAGTACCTCAACGTCCTTCTCGTAGTGAGGGGCCCAAAACTGAATGTGGTGTTTAAGGTGCAGCCTCACCAGTGCCAAGTACAGGAGCACAATCACTTGCCTACTTCTACTGCTCGCACTATTCCGATACAGACCAGAATGCTGGTGGCCTTCTTGGCCACCTGAGCACACTGCTAGCTCGTGTTCACATGGCTGTCAACCAGCATCCCCAGGTCCTTTTCTGGCTGGCAGCCTTCCAGCCACTCTGTCCGAAGCCTGTAGCATTTCCTGGGGTTGTTGCGACCCAAGTCCAGGACCCAGCACTTGGCTTTTTTTAAGCCTCATACAACTGACCTTGGCCCGTTGATCCAGCCTGGCCATATCCTCTGCAGAGCCTTCCTACCCTCAAGCAGATCAGCACTCCTGCTCAATTTAGTGTCACCTGGAAACTTAGTAAGGGTGCCCTCAATCCCTTATTCACATCCCTGATAAAGATATTAAAGAGACCTGGCCCAAATATTGAGCCCTGGGAAACACTGCTTGAGACTAGCCACCAACTGGATTAAATTCCATTTGCCACCACTCCTTGAGCCTGGCCATCCAGGCAGCTCTTAACCCAGTGAAGCATCCACCTATCCAAACTATAAGCAGCCAGTTTCTCCAGGAGAATGCTGTGGGAAATGGTGTCAAAGGCTTTACTGAAGTCCTGCTAAACAACATCCACAGCCTTTCCTTCATCCACTCAGCAGGTCACCTTGTTGTAGAAGGAGATCAGGTTTGTCAGGTAGGATGGGACCTGACCTTCATCAACCCCTGCTGACTGGGCCTGAGCACCTGCCTGGTTGCTCTGCACATGCTTCATAATTGCAATTAAGGTGACCCATTCCATGACCTTCCCTGGCACCACAGGCAGATTAACATATCTGTAGGGCCCTGGGTTCTCCTTCTGTCCCGTTTTGTGGATGGGTTTTGCCAATCTCCAGACAACTGGGACCTCCCCACTTTAGCCAGGACTGCTGGTAAATGATGGAACATGGCTTGGTGAGCAGTTTTGCCAGCTCCCTCAGCAGCCCAAGTCCAGGAACCCTCTGCATGCTTTTGAAGTGCCAACGTTTGTATGTGGCAAAGTATCCTGTAAAAGTTGATGCTGTAGAATAGTCCCTCTGTAGCCCATGAATAGATACATGAATACATAGAAGCCCATGGATTTATTGAGTTTAATGAAAGAGAATCCTGGCTCTTCTGTGCACCAGGAGGTAAAAATAAAGTGTGCAGCAGAAATCTGAAAGGTAGAATACTGTGTTTGTCAACAAGGCTCTTGAAGCTCCATCTGTTCACTCTACCAAGTGTTTTGATGGAAAAAAGATTTACTTGGAAATGGGTGCTAGCCTCTCCTTTTGCTCATGACTGCTCATGTCTGCTCCCTTCTGAGAGGAGGGCTTGTGGGAATCTTGTGTTTCTCTTGGTGTTACAAGGGCAAAAATATTTCAGAACAGTGGTCAGAGGTAGTTTTTGTGGATGTTGTGTTTTCCTCTCTATTTAGAATGTGTCCTAAGGTCATAAGAATTCCATGTGCTGCAGTGTGGATGAGGCTGGGGGCCGGTAGGCTTTCCAGCAGCGTGTGTGTTGGATCAGGCTTATCACGTCTGTGGAAGGCAGTGCCTGTCACAGCGTTTTGTTTTCCAGTGAGTTTGAAGTGTGTTTCGTGTTGAGTATAACCAAAAGTGTCTCTTGTGTTTTAGGAAGCTGAATATGGTGGGCATGATCAGATTGATTTGTATGATGATGTGATTTCTCCATCGGCGAATAATGGAGATGCCCCAGAAGATCGTGATTACATGGATTCCCTCCCACCATCTGTTGGGGATGACGTAGGTAAAGGAGCTGCACCAAATGTTGTCTATACATATACTGGAAAAAGAATTGCCTTGTACATTGGAAATCTTACTTGGGTAAGTATCTCACTGTGTAGGTGGATCCAGGAGTTTGAATTGTGAACGTCGGTCTTTGTAAATATTTTTGGCTTTAAAAATGGGTTTATAGGAAGTGGAATCTTAGAAGTGTCAGGGTTGGAAGGGACCTCAAGGAGCATCCAGTTCCAACCCCCCTGCCATGGGCAGGGACACCTCACACTACAGCAGGTTGCTCACAGCCACATCCAGCCTGGCCTTAAAAACTTCTAGGTGTGGGGCTTCTACCACCTCCCTGGGCAACCTGTGCCAGTGTCTCACCACCCTCATGGGGAAGAACTTCTTCCTAACATCCAATCTGAATCTACCCATTTCTAGTTCTGCTCCATTCCCCCCAGTCTTATCACTCCCTGACACCCTGAAATGTCCCTCCCCAGCCTTCTTGTAGGCCCCTTCAGGTACTGGAAGGCCACAATTAGGTCTCCTTGGAGCCTTCTCCAGACTTCAGTAGCCTCAACTATATATATATAGGCTCCCAAGCAAGGCAAGTGGGTTTGTTTTGTTTTCTTTTCTCTTACTGAAAGCTAGTAAGCCTGTTTGGAGCTGTCTTGATATCTGAAAAATTGAGCAAATATCCAGTAAATACCACCTTTAAAGTTTCCTCTGGTTTTAGTGTTTGAAAGGGCTATTTGTGCCACCATCTTCTTAGGCTTTTCAGAGGACTGGATGAAAGAGGAGAACAGATTGAAACTACCAAATACTTGATTCTTGAAGATACTTTAAGGGTACTGGAAAAAACCCAAAGGTTTAGTACACTCTTGCTGAAGTTTATAGTTTACAAAGGAACTGGAAGATTTTGTGGGATTTGCTTTGAATTAGCTTTCACCTTTTTCCCAGGGCACTGACTGTTGCAACAAAACTCTTTTCAGGTCCTTGCCTCCAGGCTTATTTCTCCTGCCCGCGGAGTAAACACATTTGGGATGACTGCTGTTGCCCTTAAGACAATTACTTTTGTTAGCATTAAATCATTTTAATTGCAGTTAAGCCAACAAAATGCAAGAGCTGGTTAATAGCTGAATTAACCAGAGTTTATATCTGTTTACCTGAAGTAAAAGTCTTTCAAGTCCATGCCTGAGAAGTCCTCATTCGAGTTAATTTTCCCCATCTGATTAATTTCTTACTAGTGCTAAACCTGGAAAATAATGCTTTGTGGGTGCTTAGATGTTCTTTTCATGACTTACTACACTATACTAATTTCAGGAGACAAGAAGTAAGTAAAGGGAGAAGTTGGCTTAATAGTTGTACCATTGGAAAAAAGAACTGTAGAATGCTTTGTGTGGGAAGGGACCTTAAAGATCATCCGGTGCCAGGTTCCTTGCCACAGGCAGGGACATACTCCGCTAGATCAGGATCTAGTGGAAGGGATCAGCATCACTTCTGTTGTCTGCAAATCCTATTTTTGTGCAAATAATACAGTTCACTAGTATGAATGGAGTCAGTGAAATGCATGTGAATTGGCTGAGCACAGCTAAGTCAAATGCTGGAGGACTTTAAAGCAGGTGCCCCAACCTGCAGCAGTTTGTATCCATGACTTACCACTTGAATTTGATCCTCAAAAGTTGCATTTATTTACCTGAGTGTTTCTATTCTGTTTGATTGCTGCTTAGCTCTCAGGGAAGTAAGTGGAGGTTTTAGGAGGAAACTTGATTTGAGAGAGATCAAATAAATAGCTCAGAGTTTTGAAGGCCTGCTTTGCACTTCCCATGTGTAATTTGAAGAGGTGATGGATTACAGAAGTAGGAAAATGCATGAGTGTTGGTATATTTGTGGTTCTTTAGATAGTGTTAAACTTTATATTGCAAGCAATAGGAAGTTAACAGCCAAGCACTTTTGGCTAAGTGGAAGCAGTTACTTCTAGCTGCAGTTTCTGTAGGAGCTTCCCTTTTGTCTGTAAATCCTGCTATTTTTGTGCAAACAATGCATAGCTCACTAGACTCTTGTTAGTCAACGCTCTCCTAAAGAGCACCTGGTTAATTGTGGTGTTTAAAACTGACTTTTGTGTGGGAGTAATGGAATAGGTAGGAGGAAAAAAAATGGTTAGTTCTGGGGAAAAAAAAATGGCAGTTCTGTAGAAAGTTCAGCTGAAGCCTTGTACTCAGAAAACAGTCTCACAGTATCACTAAAGTTGGAAGAGACCTCGAGGATCATCGAGTCCAAGCTGTCACCACAGACCTCATGACTAGACCATGGCACCAAGTGCCACGGCCCATCCCCTCTTGAACACCTCCAGGACGGTGACTCCACCATCTCCCTGGGCAGCACATTGAAATGATGAATGACCCTTTCAGTGAAGAACTTTCTCCTCACCTCGAGCCTAAACTGGTGCAGCTTGAGACTGTGACCCCTTGTTCTGGTGCTGGTTGCTTGGGAGAAGAGACCAACCCCTTCCTGGCTACAACCACCCTTCTGGTAGTTGTGGAGGGCAATGAGGTCACCCCTAAGCCTCCTCTTCTCCAGGCTAAACATTCCCAGCTCCCTCAGCCTCTCTTCACAGGGCTGTGCTTAAGGCCTCTCCCCAGCCTTGTTGCCCTTCTCTGGACACCTTCAAGTGTCTCGATGTCCTTCTTAAACTGAGGAGCCCAGAACTGGACACAGGACTCAAGGTGCGGCCTAACCAATGCAGAGTACAGGGGCACAATGACTTCCCTGCTCCTGCTGGCCACACTGCTCCTGATGCAGGCCAGGATGCCATTGGCCTTCTTGGCCACCTGGGCACACTGCTGCCTCATGTTTAGGCAGCTGTCAATCAGCACCCCCAGGTCCCTCTCTGTTTGGCAGCTCTCAGCCACTCCAACCCCAGCCTGTAGCTCTGCATGGGATTGCTGTGGCCAAAGTGCAGCACCCGGCACTTGGACTTGTTGAATGCCATCCCGTTGGACTCCGCCCATCACAGCAGATTTTTGCCGGCATTCTGTAGCTGGTATATTGTGTGGAGGAATTGATGCAATGTAGCACTTAGGGAAGTGTGTTCATTTCAAAAATGAGTTTTCTGAGAATTGTAAAATATATATGGACTGTTCTCCAGAAGTCAGAAAGCACTGACAGCCTGAATTAAGTATTTCTCTTGAACAATTGTACACCACAAAAAAAGCAGGGCATGGCAAACCTGTTTGCCTTTTTTCATGGTTTCTTTTATAGATAAACTTTCATAGTCTCTTAATACTTTTTTTTTTTTTTCCAGTGGACAACAGATGAAGACTTAACTGAAGCAGTTCATTCACTGGGGGTAAATGATATTTTGGAGATAAAATTTTTTGAAAATCGTGCTAATGGCCAGTCTAAAGGGTAAGAACTTTGTCCTTTTTTTCTGGAAAAGGAGTTTGAAAGGGTGGAAACGGGGCAAGAATTCTCAATTTTCCTAACTGTCAGTATGTGAACTGCTGATAGTCTTTGTTTATTGATCATAGAATTGTTAGGCTTGGAAGGGACCTCAAGGATCATTTAGGTCCAACCCCCCTGCCATGGGCAGGGACACCTCACACTACAGCAGGTTGCTCACAGCCACATCCAGCCTGGCCTTCAAACCTCCAGGGATGAGGCTTCCACCACCTCCCTGGGCAACCTGTGCCAGTCTCTCACCACCCTCATGGGGAACAACTTCTTCCTGACATCCAACCTGAATCTACTCATTTCTAATTTGTTCCATTCCCCCCAGTCCTGTCACTACTCAACACCCTAAAAAGTCCCTTCCCAGCTTTCTTGTAGCCCCCTTCAGATTCTGCAAGGCCACAATGAGGTCTCCTTGGAGCCTTCCCTTCTCCAAACTGAACAACCCCAACTCTCTCAGTCTGTCCTCATAGCAGAGCAGCTCCAGCCCTCTGCTCATCCTCGTGGCCTTTCTCTGGACACCTTCCAGCACCTCCAGATCCTTCCTGTAATAGAGGCTCCAGAACTGGACATATTGCGCCAGGTGGGGTCTCACCAGAGCAGAGGGGTGGAATTGCCTCCCTGGCCCTGCTGGCTGTGCTTCTCTTGATGCAGCCCAGGATGTGATTGGCTTTCTGGGCTGCAAGTGCTCACTGTTCCATGAAGCATCAAGATATCTAAGAAATGGGAAAACTCTAGTGTAACTTTTTTTTTCTTTACTGCTTCCTTTCAGATTTGCCCTTGTGGGTGTGGGATCAGAAGCATCCTCCAAAAAGCTGATGGATTTATTGCCTAAAAGAGAATTGCATGGGCAGAATCCTGTTGTGACTCCATGTAATAAACAGTTTCTGAGTCAGTTTGAAATGCAGTCAAGGAAAAGTAAGCATTTCTCATGTACTGTCTTGGTAAAATAGAAGTGTATTCTGAAAGTGATACTGCAGCTCTTCTCTCAGCATCTGGTAATTTCTGTGTGGTTTAGAATGGAAGTACTTCCAGGGAAGTGAATGAAGTTGCAGATAGCTCTCTTAGAAGAAAAAGAGAAATCCCTTAATGTACTGAAAATCCCTTGTTTTGCAAGGAGAGAGCACTCACTGGAAGAAGGTTGCAGCTTTGTGAAACTCTTGTCTTGCAGGTGGAGATGCTTTCTCAATTTTCTTGTCATTTGAAAAAAATAAATAAAACCCACCCAAACAATGAAACCCACAACAATACTGAGAAATTGAACATTTGTAGATAAATTGGACTGGGTTCTGATGTCTGGAGAGGTGGTGCCTACAGTAAAACAAGGAGGAGAGATTGTGGAGAGATTGTGTGTTGTGCTGTCCTCTGGCACCTTATCTTTTACTTCCCATTCCTAATGTGCAAATGTTGCTTTTATGGCCTTAGGCTGCACTAAAGGATGGGCTGGCAGTTTCCCCAGATGCTGTTGCATTAGTTTGGGGATATTGCCATATTTTACCAAAGCACTTTTCCTCCCCACTTACCTTTGGGTGTGGTTACCTGAGGAACAAGCTGATGCTCCTAAGATCATGCACTACATAAGTCTTTAGATGGAGAGTTGAAAAACTAACCTAGTTTGATGTAATTGTGTTTCTGTTTATTTTTTCCATGGCAGCCACACAGTCTGGCCAGATGTCTGGGGAAGGTAAAGCTGGTCCCCCTGGGGGAAGCTCAAGAGCAGCGTTTCCACCTAGTAATAGAGGGCGAGGTCGTTTTCCAGGTGCCATTCCAGGTGGAGACAGGTTCCCTGGACCAGCGGGGCCAGGAGGGCCACCACCACCTTTCCCAGGTGAACTAACTCATATGTGAAATGTTAATTTCATTGTGTTTTCTTGTATTAATGCACTTACTTGGGTAATTACGGAGATCAGTGATTATGAGTTCAGTGATTACGGAGTTCAGTGATGTGCTATAGTCGGTGTTCACAGCTGGACTGTAGGATTCAGCAGTATCTCTTTGTTGATATTCAAAGGGGAAATGGTACTTCCTGAATTTCATAGCAATCTAATAACAGTTTTTAGAGATGTTGTTTATGCCGTGTCAGTGGATGTATTTGTAAAGTGTTAAAAAATTAAGATCATGTTGGCAAGTAGACTTCAGTGCAGCGTGTGTCAGATTTCCTGATCTCCTATATGCGGGGGAGGACGCCTGTGTTGCACAGCATAAAGTAACTCTGTTCCTTACTGCCTTGCAAGCTTGCACATCATCAGAAATCCAGCTTTGGTTCGTGCTCACTGACAGGTCAATTAGTTGGCTCTTAGAATACCACAGATGTGAAGAGGAGGTGTTCATGTTTAGTCAGGTATATGCTAGAGGAGAAATCTCTCTTAACACTGAAATGCATTACAGTGAAATTCTAGTTTCAGCTTAAGTATGTTTTTAACAAACATTCAGTAGTAGATAGTCTCCTGACAGTCAAAGGGACATGGTCAAATTGAAAATCCATTAATGGGGTGCTGAAAGTAGGTTCAGGTATTTCATTTGCCTTCTCCCATACAGCTTTTCATGTGTGTATGATAAACGTAATCTATCTTACGCCTCATATGAAAGACTAGCTGCAGGAGTAAGTAGGATGCAGTGTTTTGAGGGTGGAGGGGAGGAGCTGGTAACAATAACAGTTGATAGAGTACTTGAGGGGGCTTGTCAGTTTTCAAGTTGATGTTGTTCTCTGTTAAAAATGTTCCCAGCTAGTAGACCCAAAGTGGGACCGTGCATGTCTTGTGTGAGTTGCAGATTGCTCTGGTTTTGGTTGTTTGGTTTTGTTTTTTTTGTTGTGGCTTCAAAGAATTTTATTTTTTTTTTTAAAAAGCAAGAAGTTGAATTATTTCACTGAGTGTTGTATTTAGTTGTATTTATTAACTCCTCTTATTTATGTTTTTTTCTTTAATTTTAGCTGGACAAACTCCCCCACGCCCACCTTTAGGTCCTCCTGGCCCGCCAGGCCCGCCGGGCCCTCCACCTCCTGGTCAGGTCCTCCCACCTCCATTAGCTGGACCTCCTAATCGTGGTGACCGTCCACCACCACCAGTTCTGTTTCCAGGACAGCCTTTTGGTCAGCCTCCACTTGGGCCACTTCCTCCAGGCCCTCCACCGCCAGTTCCAGGCTATGGACCACCACCAGGTCCTCCACCTCCTCAGCAGGGTCCACCTCCACCTCCGGGTCCATTTCCCCCTCGTCCACCTGGCCCTCTGGGGCCGCCCCTGACTCTTGCTCCCCCTCCACATCTCCCTGGGCCACCTCCAGGTGCTCCACCACCTGCACCACATGTGAATCCAGCTTTCTTCCCCCCACCTGCCAATAGTGGCATACCTACTTCAGACAGCCGTGGCCCACCTCCGACAGATCCATATGGTCGACCTCCACCATATGACAGAGGTGACTATGGGCCACCTGGAAGGTGAGTGCTTTTGGTGTCATGTGCTTGGTAGCAGATTTTACTCCGCTTGGAGGAAGGATTTGATTTTCCTTCTTAAAGCAGACGCTAGAAATAATGAAAAATAGGGCTGGAGGGGGATCCCAGCAGTCTTCTAATTGTCCCCTTTCACCCCTCTCAGTGAAACATCTCTCAGAAATGTTGTAGCAGTAAGAAAATCCCGAAGTGAAACCCCAGTAATGTCACTTTCCCTTTTCAGCTCTGAACTGTTTGTCTTTGCTGTTTGTATTTGGCAGTGTCACCATTCAGTGTGTTCTAAGTGAAAACTTGCATATAATTTCTTAAGCAGCAGCTTCTGGTTGTGCTTCTGTCTTAACTTGAAATTCTGACTTTGTACCTTTGTCATCCTGCTTTGCAATCTGTCTTGTTTAGAATGCTCTGGAATTCTCTGAATATGTGCATATGTTGAGTACAGTGCCATACCAAGCTCATACCATTCTCATCTTTCAGCAGCTCTGCTTGTCCCTTTTCCCTCCAGGATTCCATTCAAAGTTGAAGTCTTTTTCTCAAAAGCCAGGTGTTTAATTTTACTGCAAGACTTTTACCTGCCTTTCCTGTCAAGATGCTTCTGCTCCTTTGGTGCAACCTTGCTGTATTTGTAGCAGTGGCTTTTCCTGTGGTTAATCCTATCTGGGGCAGAGTTTGTTGAGTCTCTGACTTGTCGAGTTTCCCACACCTTGTTTGAAACACCTTTCCTGTTAATCTGCGCTTTCAAACCATCTCTGTCACGCTGCTGTTTCTTGGTTTTCACCATGTTGGTATTTGTCACAGAAAATGTTGGGATAAATTGTAAGAAAGACTCTTGCTGCATAGTTCCATTTGGATTTTTCAGCTGTCGTGTTACCGCTAGCGTGAGAGACGCTTCTCTTGCTTGAAATGTTTTCTGTAAAGATGCTTTGCTTTGATTCTCCTTTTCATCACAGATTTTAAGACGCCCCCACACTTCTGTACATAACTATGTTCATATAGAAGCTGTAGAAATTCAAGCATTTGGCCTAATTGCCTGAAATACAATGAAACAATAAGGTGTTGGTGTGGTTTCTGTTGGTTTTGTTTGTTTTTGTTTCTTTTGCTGGACAGAATCGAGATTGCAGTTTGTAGAATGTCTGGGGAGGGAAGGAGTGGGAATAGGACAGTACAACTTGCTGTCCAGTATTTTCATTATTATGTTAAAACTCTCATCCATAACTATTTAAATTGTCATTAATTATATACCATAGGCGTTTCACTGGAAATAACATGTCCATAAGAGAAAAATTACATATTCCATTCTATGGGAGGCACACGAAAAATAATACTCAAAACTCAGGGAGGTATGAATTTTTAGACATTTCCTCTTATGCTAAACTGGCTATAGGATCTTGTTCCACTTCTTGCAATTAAGAGGATAGCATTGCTTATTATTCTGCATTTTCTTTCTACCAGAAGAACTAACACTGTTGTAGAAATGTCGAGCAGTGGGCCAGTTGAACAGTCAACATTTGTCTCTAACACGTTGCTCCAAATTTGCTATATGATGCAAAGACTGGCTAACAGGACACTGCAAAACTTGTGGGAAAAGTGGTTGAGTTTTTTTTGTGTATGCATTAACTTCTTGTTACTTTGGAAACCCTATCTTAGGTAGCTGATATTGAAAATGATAAAAAAACCAAAAAGGGGTGTATGAGAATTCTGCTTGATTGCTTCCTCCTTACTGTGAACTGGTTTGGAGAGCAAATTGGAACAACTGGAACTTGACCAGAAATCAAATTTCAAAACAAAACAAAACAAAAAAAGCAAACCAAAATTAGCTGTGAAATGTTGAAGTATCATTCTGAAAACTGAGTGTTTGAAAGATGATAGACTGTATTTGCTGCTTTTCCTAAGTTACAGCATTCTGGTCTTAGTTAAGATCTGGGAAACAGGATCATATAGTTGTAATTCCAGTATTGTTATAACAATGATCTCTGATTGTGCTCAAAGTTGCATTGCCTCTGTTACATGTATTTCCACATGGATTCAGTTGGGATAATACCTACTTGCATACCTTCAGGGATTTAATGAAAAGTATATAAATGCTTGCACAGCACCATACTAAGTGCTGCTGAATCTTCAGAATAGATGGGATGAACAGGAATAAGTCTCTTTATACAGCAGTGACTTAACTGTTTTGGGGGTTTTTGTAACTGTGGTTGGTGTTGTTTTTTGGTTAGGTTTCAGCATTTTATACTGTAACGTGGTCCTTAAACCCCAAACCCAGATCCTGCTTTCTTTTCTGTTTGTCACTTTGCTTAAAGATGCAAACTTGGATTGTTAAAACTGCAATGATGCCTTAGGAAGTTTTTTCTTAACTTTTTAAACGCTAGTTTGTGGTTTTTTTCTTGCTTGCAGAGAAATGGATGCTGCAAGGACACCTCTGAGTGAAGCAGAGTTTGAAGAAATCATGAATAGAAATAGGGCCATCTCAAGCAGTGCCATTTCGAGAGCTGTATCAGATGCCAGTGCTGGTTAGTAAAACTCCATCAGTGTGTTAGCTCTTGAGTCTTGCACCTGGGAAGCAACAACTCCATGCACCAGTAGAGGCTGGGGAACGGACCTGCTGGAGAGCAGTGAAGTGGAGAGGGACCTGTGGGCCCTGGTGGGTGGAAGGATGACCATGAGCCAGCAATGTGCTCTTGTAGCCGAGAAGGCCAAGGCCATTCTGGGGTGGATTAGAAGGGCTGTGACCAGTCAAGAGAGGTTCTCTTCCCTCTCTACTCTGCCCTGCTGAGGCTGCATCTGGAATATTGTGTCCAGTTCTGGGCGCCTCAGTTCAAGAAAGGCAGTGAGCTGCTTGAGAGAGTCCAGCACAGAGCCATGAGGATGACTAGGGGAATGGAACATCTTCTGTATGAGAGGAGAGACTGAGAGCTGAGGGCTCTTTAGCTTAGAGAAGAGAAGACTGAGAGGTGACCTCATCAAAGCTTATAAATATGTAAAGGGTGTATCCTGAGAGGATGGAGTCAGGCTCTGCTGGGTGGTGTCCAATGACAGTACAGGGGGCAATGGGTGGTAATTGAGGCATAGGAAGTTTCATGCAAATATGAGGAAAAATGTTTCCCTGTGAGGGTGACAGAGCACTGCAGCAGGCTGCCCAGGGGGGTTGTGCTGTCTCCTTCTCTGGAGATATTCAAATCTGCCTGGATGTGTTCCTGTGTAATCTGGTGTAGGTGCTCCTGCTCTGGCAGTGGGGTTGGACTGGATGAGCTTTTGAGGGCCCTTCCAGCCCTTGAAATTATTTAACTCTGTGGATCTATCCACCTGAATGATTTCAAAGCCTTTCTATTAGGAAACTGGCAGCCTTAAAGCCTCTGTACAACCTATGACTGATTTTTGCACTGTGCTCCAGTCTTTGAGAATGCCTTCTGAGTGCTGATCTGAACAACATTCTAAAACTTGATTCTACAGTAAATTATCTGAGTGTCTGTTGAAGGGAAGGTACTCGAAATAGAAGCACTGTTGCAGATAAAAGTCTTTGTTTGTAGTGTGCATAGTTTTCTGACCATGATCTTCTGTCATTTTCAGGGGACTATGGCAGTGCTATAGAGACCTTGGTAACGGCAATTTCCTTAATTAAACAGTCCAAAGTATCTGCAGATGATCGCTGTAAAGTACTTATTAGCTCTCTTCAGGACTGCCTCCATGGAATTGAGTCCAAATCTTATGGGTCTGGATCCAGGTAAAACTTTCCTTTTCCATCTGCCTTTACTTAAAGGAAAGGGGTAACACATGGCTAGTTCACAGGGAAGAAACGAAATCTGTTAAGATGCTTAGTGATTTGCAGAGTTGCACAATAAATGTGTGAAAGAACCAAAGAGAGGTTTCCTGAGCTTAGCTGCCTTTTACTTAACTCTTTTTTTTCCAAAATTGGTCTGACTAGCTTACATTTAACTCTTAATTCTATTTAGTATTCTCTCCTGCATGGTACTCTTGTAATGTGTTAACTGCCAAGTGGAATTATCATATCTAGATGGAGATGTCCAGTGTCTAGCCTAAAAATTAAGGTTGAAGGTGTTGCAGGTTTTTATTTTGGTCAAAGGTAATTTTCTTTGCACTTTGCCACAATAGAAATAGAATTAACCAGGTTGGAAAAGACCTTCAAGATCATCAAGTCCAACCTATCACCCAATACCATCTCATCAACTAAATACACTTGAGTTAGGGGGAAAAAAGGTAGGGCAGAATGGTTTTGCCTCTGTTGTCATTTTCATACAATCTGGAAAATCAAGAGTTAGGTAGATACTCAAATTCATGGATTCTCCTACCTAGTACCAAGAAGATATTTGGTATTTCTTGCAAAACTGAAATAGTGCTACTTCCAGTGTTGGGACAAAGGCTGAGCCTCTAGTTCATCTGGGCACTGTAGCAGTGGACCTGAGTGTTAAAAACACAGAGGGCTGATTTTGGCACATGCTTTCAGTAGGCAACTTAGCAACTGTCATGTACTGATTGATTGAGGTGTGTTGCATTCCCCCAGCTGGTTTCAGCCACCTCTTCCTCTGTTCTGAGCATGTGTTTTCTGACTCTCCCTTGATGAATTAGAAACTGGATGCGCCTTACTCTTAGCCACTAAGAGCTCAGATTCGGGGACTTGAGCATCTCCCCTATGAAGAGAGACTGAGAGCCCTGGGGCTGTTTATTCTGCAGAAGAGAAGGCTGAGAGGGGATCTGATCAATGTCTGCCAATAGCTGAGGGCTGAGTGTCGAGTGGAGGGGGCCAATCTTTTTTTGGGTGGTTCATCGTAATAAGACAAAAAGCGATGGATGGACACCTGAACGGAGGGGGTTTCAGCTCAACATGAAGAGAAACTTCTTTGCAGTGAGGGTGCCAGAGCCCTGGAGCAGGCTGCCCAGAGAGGTTGTGGAGCCTCCTTCTCTGGAGACTTTTCAAACCCACCTGGATTCCTGTGTGGACTATCCTGGGTGATCCTGCTCTGGCAGGGGGGTTGGACCGGATGATCTCTGGAGGTCCCTTCCAACCTCTAACATACTGTGATGCCTTTTATACTAGCTGCCTTTCATGTTACATACACTTATATATTGGATGCTGGGAACAGGCTCTTTATCATGAAGGTGGTGGAACACTGGAACAGTTTGCTCAGGGAGATAGTTGAGGCCCCGTGCCTGGAGATACTCAAGATCAGGCTCAAAAAAGCTCTGAGCAACGTGATCTAATGGAGTATGTCCCTGCTGACTGCAGGGGGGTTGGACTTGGGTGATCTTTGGAGGTCCATTCCAACCCAAACTGTTCTGAGATTCTCTGTCTGCACCGGAGCAAGCAGATGTCTTTCGCATGCCCTGTTCTCATCCGAGGGGCTACTTGCAGTGGGGATACAAAGCCGACGTTCGGCCGGATGTTGCTGTGAGGAAAAATTTAATGAAGTAATTTCTTTTAGAAGACGTGAGAGATCCAGAGAGAGGGACCACAGCAGGTCACGAGAGAAAAGCAGACGCCACAAATCACGCAGCAGAGACCGCCACGATGACTATTACCGGGAAAGAAGCCGCGAGAGGGAGCGGCACCGGGACCGCGACCGGGATCGCGACAGGGAGCGAGACAGAGAGAGGGAATATCGCCACCGTTAAAGAAGGTGAGAGTTTGTTTTGTGTGTTTTAACTGACTTACTAAAGGGAACTGCCTCTAGATTGGGGGTCGGTTTACACCCTTAATGCCTGCGTTTCAATGGCCCCGCGGCACGTGCTGAATCACTCTCCTTGCAGCCTCTGACGTGCACGGTAGGTAAGTAACAACAGGTAACTGGTCCTGGAGGGGAGGGAGTTTGTGTGGTTATCTCCTGCAGTTTGCATGCTGCCTTTTTCACTTCAGGTACTATTAATGTGTGTGTGGTTTTTTTTTTTTTTAAATTAACTGCAATTAAACCAATTATTTAAAACAAACCAACCAAAACCAAAAAAAAAAGGGAAGGCAGTAAGCCAGACTGGTAAGTTCTGCTCTTTGTAATCTTAGAAGGTTGTATGCAATTGATGATTGTATTTCTTGCTTGTATTATAAAGAGCTGATTTTTGTATCTTAAACTGGGGTTCAGTATTTGTTCAGCCTTTCACAGGTCACGTGTGGGTTATATCAATTCAGAGAATGTGTGCGCACAGGGTTACTTTCCTTGCACAAGTACAGAGGTGCTTCTTTTGGTGTGTGGTTTTTTGTTGTTTGTTGGTTCTGTTGTTTTGGTTTTTTCTTCTTCTTTTTCTTTCCCCCCCCCTCCCCCCCCCCCCCAGTGAGTTTTATTCCTATTTAGGAAACACAGCCAGAGTTTGCTCTTTTGTTTTATGAAGTGTGACCTGTCAGTATCTTCTGCCTTCTAGCTACATTCAGGTGTTATCTTCAGCAAGATTTATGATCAGTTGCTCCCCACCACCCTAATTTTTTCATTCTCTCTCCCCTCTGACAGTCATTTTCTGAAGACTAGTCAACAAATGTATGACACAAAGATTGTTTCTTTTCTGATTGTTCACAAACTAACATGTTCTTTTATTTCATGTCTGCGGTCTTCTGCACAGCAAATGTCTAGATAGCTACAGAGCAGTGTGCCAAAAAATACTTGAATCTTTTTCTCTAGTATAGTGCTGAGAGCATTAAAACAGAGATGTTCATCACATGATATAATGTACTGTTCAGAGGTTTAAGAATTTAGGCTATCTATGATTCCATCTAATCAACAACTGGAAAACTCCCTACCTATTAGTTTCTCTGCAGTGGTCTTTTCCCTTTTTAGAAAAACTAGCCATTACATCGACACTAAAGTTGAAGCTTGTGGACTTGCCTCTCTGCCCAGCTTCCATTTCTTACATTTGCTCTCAGATGTAGTTCTCAGACTTGCCTGTGGTATTTATTCATGGAAGTTCATTTACAGCAGCTAAATAGAACACAGCTTTTTAGAAATCATGTACAATGTAGTATACTCCTAAATGAAAAATGTGAATTTTGTATTAATGTCAGGTTTTCAGGCAGGCCTTTGTGTCACTGACTCCTTCAGGAGAGACCAGATTTTGGTACTAATGCTCTAGCCTGTTGAGTATTGAGATGTTGTCTTCATGTACTAAGAGGGGACACATTTTAAAGCAGTAACAGATCTAGATAAGAGGAGTCAAAGGCTTAAGTAGGAATGTGAAACATACCAGCTGAAAAAGTTGGTCATAGTATATATCTGTTAATGCCATTCTTTGGTTGTGAGAAATGGATTGGTAGAAATCCTCCTGGAATTACATCAAACCAGCAACCACTGTTCTTAATTGTATAGTATCAGAGCATAAAAATGCAGATTGGATGCAGCTGCTTTCATTGAACTGAATTTTTCCCTTTTATCACAAATGAGTATTTGTGCTATTTCGCAAGTAGTTGTTACTAATGTAATAGGAGGCAACCATAGAGCCGAGTGATGGATGCGTTTACAGAGCCCAGTGAAGATGAACAAGCCATACTAAAACTTGTTAATGACATAGAATTTAAGATAGATTTATGCCAAAGGTTAAAAAAAATACAACTTTGTTTTTTGTATTTAGTGCTGTGTGTGTGTAGATAACAGAGTTTCTGTGCCAAGTACAGATTTCCTACCCTGTCACTCCAAGGAAACAAAGCAAAATAGCATTAGGCTGAAAGTTGTCATTTTTCAGAGCACAGCTTCAAAATGAGATTTATTTTCAGTCTTCAGCTCAGATGGGATTTATACATGCAACATCCTTCGACTTGGTGGGCTGGGACTACAGTTTCCTTTCAGAGGGGTTGCATTCTTAAGGTTCCCTTGTGAAAGAATAGGTCCTAAGAACCTGACTCAAAGGGCAAATTTGAGCATTCTGCTTGTAAATTGAACAAATTTGGTATTTTTTTGGTATTTTTTTTAAAGTTAAGTTGTAAACATTTTTGTCTTGTTGCTGTCTGAATGAAGAAGCTTTTATTGTAGTTCTGTTTTTATATATTGATACATAAGCACATATGGAAGAAATGCAGTTCTCTCCTGGTTTGTATGTTTCATTTTCACTAAGGTGTATGTTGCCATACATTTTTTTGGGGGGGTTTCATTCTTTACATTGAATGATATTCATAAATGGATTTTAAAGTCTCAATCTCTTAATAAACCTCAGCAGCACTGGAAAAGGGTTGCTCCCCGTAGTACTGTGTTTTGCCAGAGAACATGAAGCTGCCTCTGTGCCTGCACCCTGTGACTGGCACCCCTACTTCTCCTTATTGTGTATCTATAGTCATAACTGTGATTCTGTACTGGCATCTCCTTTTAAAAGTGCTACACATCTAGTTTAGAAGCATTTTAAAGGTCCATTGTGAAGAGGTTTTTTTGTATGCAGTGAAATGCAGTTTGTTCTGTAATACATTTATAGAGATGGGTTAAATTGGAATAAAAACTTACTAAATGTATTTATAACAATAATAAAACTCTTTAAGAAAAAAATAATAATCTAGATGTACCACAGCAGGTGTTTACACTTCTGTTTGTACACTTCATGGTGTAAAATGGAATTCTTGTGATATAAAATGGAATTCTTGCAAGATATTTTTTGTGCCTTCATTGGAGTAAGGCTTTGTGTATGTTGAAGAATTGCTGTCAACTGAATGTTTCCTTGAAACATCTTCCCTTTGCTTGTAGAAAGCCTCTAGATAAAAAGAGCAAACTAAACAAGGGGCTAACTGGTGTTAGTCATGACAACTAAGAATCCAAAAGAGTGATCTTTGAGAAGGATTAAGCTCAAAATTACTGTGTACAAACAGAACAGTAAGGTATATTCATCACCATGAGTCCTGGCTCTTTTTTTTTTTAGACAGATCCTTTTTTTTCCAGTTTAACTGATACACAAATGCTGTATTTCTAGCTGATAACATTGTCCCAGCCTTAATCTGTCTGAATTCCTATAACTACTGAATGTTAATTTTTTCATCTAATGTTTTTGTTACTGGGTTGATTATTTCCTATTTAAACTGGATTTGGACTGGATTGCAAAGACAAAAACCACAACATTGTAACAGTTGATGTGTATGTAGACTTTGTACTCCATATTTCATGGTTTTCCCTCTGATTTTTCTGCTCTCAAACCACTGTAAGCAAAGTAACTTAAAGTCTGAGGCTCTCCTGCTTCTTTAAAAACTGTCTCTGAAATAGCTTCAGCTTTGAAGTGATCTAAAAACTGACATGGTTGGAAATTTTACTGGTGTCAGTAGGAGGGGAAATGGCACTGAGAATTTAAGTAATAGTCATTATTTTTGCTTGTGTAAGTAGGAACCATCCTGTAACTGTGTGAGCAACAAATCAAACATCAAGTGAAGTATGAAATGAGCCTTTTAAGAAACCTTGTAAATTAACAGGAAAATGTCTATTTTTGTGAGTTATTTCAGTAATAAGCTTCTGGTGAATAGCAGAAAATCAAGTGAGTTGTGCTAGCATTGCTCAAGGCCTGGGTCTACGTACCTGTCCAGCATTATTTCACATCTTAGTAATAAGCTATTATAAATGTTGTTTACCTAACCTTTTGGTTTTAAAATGTGTGTTTTTTGAGGAAGCACATGTGTGGGGCTGCCACTATTCTACTGCTTGTAGAATTCATCAGAGAAACAGTGTTTTGTGCATTTGATTAAGTGTTTTGAGATCCACCATGGAGTGCAAGAGGCCAGCAGTGCCACTAACTAGTTCATGTGCTGCTCAAAGTTTGTTTCGTGGATACTCTGGTGCTATACAGAAACACATAGTTTGTTTCTTAATGTTCAGGAATTTCTCTCATTTTCTTGAGGGTCTTAAGGTGATTTGAAAAATGAACTGAAAATCTTACACTGTTGTTGATTTTCAAATGCATAACTCCCCGACGCTTTTTCCAGGAACGTGTTGCTGTTGTTTTTGTGTTCCCCACAATCTCTTTGTGAAATTGAGGAGTTTTGTCAAATCTGAGCTGTGTGAAAGTTCTCAAAACAAAACCCAAACCAACCAACCAAAAAAAACCAAAAAACAAACCCCAAACAACTTTAAGCCTTACAGCATTTTAAACAAAGAAATGCAAATGAAAGTGTGGCTTTGCTGCAGTGTTCTCCAAAGGATGAAGAAATTCCTTTTTCTCCTTTTGCTCATTGTGGTTTGAGAACTAAGATTTTAATTGTTTGGTTTTTTTTTAATAGAGAAATGAGAGAGGTATCTTCATTTTTATGTTTTCCTCTGGCAGCCTGATCTACCTTTTTTGTGTCTTCCTCATATTTTAATGTGCAAGGTAGCCGCCAATAATCCACACCACCTTAATCTGTAAACTAAAGGCTGAATTTTCTGAACACACCTCTGTTCATCGGTTATGCTTGGCCAATAGGCAGAGATAAGCTAGCAGAACAAAAGACATATAATGAATGAAATTAGTTTGGGAGTGTTTGTGGGTTGGTTTTTTTTTTTTTCCCATCCTGTGTAAAATCGTTTCTAAAATCAGGAAATTGTTTTGGTGTTCACCTTAAATGATACACCAAGATTGACCAAAGATGGCAGGTAAGTACGCCAGGGGTAGGCAGCAAATAGAGGAAGGTGCTAGTGGTGGTAAAATGGAGTCTGTCTGTACATGGGTGATGAACAGAATCAAGTATGTATCTCATCTTACATGCAGAAAGACAAATAGAGTCAAGCTTGAAATGGCTTCTTTCTCATTGTACTGTAGCTAAAGCATCACAGTGTTTGGAGGTTTGTGATGGTCTGGAATGTAGGTTAAGTTAAAACAAATTTTGACTTTTGAGCTGATGCCTTCTGTGAGATTTTTTTTGCTGTGTGTATTTCCTTTCTTTATGTATAGAATAAAGGAGAATTACCTGAAGTAATTCCTAGGAGCTATTTGGATATAATGACAAATGTGTATGATGCATTTTACTGAACTGTGAACCTATTGGGAGATTGAAATTCAATCTCTGAGAGTATCAGAAATGACACTACTCTGACAAAACTTGATGGGTGTGTGCACATTCAGCTTTAAACTCCTGTAGAATTTTGGCACTTGGGAAAGCTGCTTGAAGCTTTTATGTGCTTATTTGGGTAATTGGAATTCAAGGGGCAAAAAAATCAGAGTTGCTACTGCAAGATGCTTTTTATATCTATAAAAGAAAGCTGTTGGGTTTTTGCTGTAAGAGTCTGTGGGGAGGGAAAAAAAAAATGCTCAAGTTGCATCTTGCATAAACACAAAAAAGTTGTGTTTAACCACTCAAGTTCTGGGATTTTGTTTGTGAAATGGTCTGGCATGAAGTCCTAATCTTGGACCACAAAATAACTATTGAACACACAAGTCTGAAATTTGGGGGTTACTAGGAGAAACACTAAGAAACTGCTTGCTGTATGGTGATAAATTGTACAAACTTTAAGACATGCTTGGAACAGAGATAGCTTATGTGAGCTCCAGGCAGATGGAAAACAGCAGTGCCAAGAACTACCAACTAGAGATTTTTTTGGTTTTGTTTTGTTTGAAACAACTTCAAAATTTATACTTCAATATTCTACTTGCTTGTAGAATACTGAAAAGGCCTGAGCATGAAGGTATAATCCATACAGATTTATTTCTCCCTTTTGAAACCCCAAAGGTTTCCAATTTTGCCAAAGTTACAGTGGCAGAATACTTGGAAGCAAAATGCACACTGCTTTGGATTTTAGTTGGTCATGGGGTTTTGTTTTTTGACCTGAAGGTTCAGTGTGGTACTGACTGTCTTAAAGCCCTATAATGAAAAATCTAAGTCCAGTTTACCATGCCTTCTTTAAAAGGTCCTGTAGTTCATAAGTACCCTTACAAATCTAGCAAATTATTCCCAGGAACAGAAGCTTTCTTCTGCTACTATTATAAATGACATACATGGTGCTTTGGATCTGTTAACTGTCTCCATAGAAGTGATAAAGATCCATAATTCATGCCACAGCAATTGTATGATGAGAGCAGCAAATTCTGACATGCAGTCTCACAGCTGTCACATAGTTAAATATCTCTACTGGGGAAAGGAAAAAAAACCCAAGCAACCTGGGATTCTCCCCTGTCTGTTTGTGCTAACTTGGCTGGCAACTCTGAACACGGCTTGCAGAGGCAGCACTTTTTTTTCACTTGGCTACTAATTAAATTTCAAAGTACATAACACCAGTGGAAATTTTGGTCTCTGGGGAGGGAAGCTCCCCCAAAAGTAGTAACTGGCTGATAACAAAGTCTGCCAATGAGAAAAAGAAACTCCAGTCACTGCTTTGGATTTGAATCAGGTGATGGGCATACTCTGGTGTACAGAGTGTACATACTCTAGTGCACAGAGCCCACTTGCTGATATATTTTGTTTAAAAAAGGAAAAGTTAGTATCAGGAGTCACTTCTGAGCAAAGGGGAGAAGAAATGTGTCAGTTGTTCATGCAAAAATTGAGTACTTCTGGTTTTGCAACTGCTTTGAAATTACTGTGCTGGTAGAAGGATGTTTGACAGCTGTGTACTGGTACACGTTCATGAAATTGCTCCTCTAATGTCTTGGTTTTCAAATGAATAATTCAATGTGCTTTGGGTTTGGGTTTTTTTTCCTCTTTTTTTTTGAACAATCTGATTTTAAATTCTTTTGAAATTATTTGAATGTTGACATTGTAAATTATTAATGAAATGAAGATAGCTAATTGTTTTGTAATGGAATTCAACTGAAATCCAGTGTATGGAATTATACCATCCCCAAGTTATTTTGTGAACTCTTGCAGTAATTAACTCTGAATGATGTGGTTCCTTCATTTGCCAAAATAGATGAGAGTAGGAAGTAGGGCTTGGATTTGTTTAGGTTTGGGTTTGTTGGGTTGGGGTTTTTTTTTCCCTCTAGTGCAAGTAGATGAGGAAAACTGCAAACCTCTGTTGTATATTTGAAAAGTGTGGGTTTAGATGTGAAGCCCATCCTGCTTGCCACTAGCCTGAAAATGATGAAGTACTGGTATCGGGTTCGGTGCACTTTTAAATGACACTGAGCTGTGAGCCATCTGCTTCATTATACATTCAGTGCCTTACTTTAAATGTCAAACCAGCTTAAAACTTCTGTAAGTGGGCAGGTAAAAAAATGTAACAATCTAGCTTTGGTAAAATTAACCTTACCTGCTTGTTCCTTTGCTCTTGCAAAGTGCGTAGTTTAGGGCCTGTGCTATACCGAGTGTTTCCATCAGTCACAGGAACAGTGGCTGTCGCTTCCTTTATCATTTGATACTTAACTGTGAATTTTGATACTCTTTCAACTGCATTGTACAACAGCATTAGTTTGATTTTTTTTGATTTGTTTTTTTCTTTTAACTGTTGTATTAGAACATAGTTTGATGCACAAACAAGTAGCTACTGCTGCTGGGCATTTTGTGTTAGCTTTACATTATGGTGAAGTAGGTGCACGACTTGTGTATGTATAGATAAGCCAACAATTTTCTGTGTATTATGGGGACTAGCAAAATCTACATCACAAATTTTGACACATTACAGCTGAAGGAAGAGGAACAGCGTGCAAGACAAGATTCTTCAAGGAAAAGATGCTTGTCCAGCAGTTTGCTTCATGTGAATGAACTGAGCCTGTAAGGATTCATGGATAAAATGAACAGGAATAGATCTGAATAAAGCAAATCTGCATACATGGTAACCAGTAGCTCTTTTACTTTTTTATGTTGCTTAACTGTTTTGTTTGAGGGAAACCTGTGTGATTTAAACCTTATAGCTTTTTGCAACTTTATTACTGGTTATATACATTTGGCAAGTATAATGTGCAAGCAATTGGAGAGAGAGAGGGGAAAAAAAGAAAGTCAAGTAAACGCTTGTTTTTATAGTAGTTTGTTCATGTTAAAATGTTCATATGATAATGTCTGTACACAGCACCACTGATGACAGTAGATGTAGTGTTGTAATAAACTGTTTAATGGGGCTGATGTGTAAAGCTGTTCAAGTTATTTGATGTTTACACCTCAGGGAAAGTCTTGTGTTCAGCAATATTTAAAGATAATGTTACAATGAGAACATTGATGCTGTCTTTAAAAAGAAAACAACAAACCATTGCAATAGGGGTTTTTTTTTTGCATATGCCTCAACCTGATCTTGCATCCAGTGAGTTAAACATGCTAATGTTGCTCTCACACATTCAATTTTGATATGGAAATAGGTGGTTACACAGAACCTTTTAATGCTCTTTTGCTTTCTAGCGGCGTCTAGGTGGCTTACAAACTTGCTAATTGACAGATAAAACTGTAAAAACTGCAGCTCTTTATGGTCTGTTGTTTGGAGGGGAGCTGGCCCCAAGTCTGTGATGGGGTTTTTTAGCACCCTGAAAATTTTATCCCTCATACAGCCTTGATTGACACTACAGTTAATATAATCTTAAACTGCCCATAATAAGGGGTGGAAAGGTTAGGTTTAGAAACCAAACCCAAACCCTGCAGTTGTTTACAGTTTTATTGTGCTTGTGTGTGTTCCCTCTCCACCCCCTTTTCCCGTTCCCCCCCTCCCCCCACCCCCCCAAGGCTGTAGCAGTCTGTACATAGTTGTATATTAGAAATGTGCCAGAAGAAATCAGATGTTTCCATTTTTTTCAGACTTTGTAGCTTTGGTGTTTTCTTACTGCTTCTGGGTTTATTCACACATGCATTTAAAAAGAGAAGGTACCCTTGTATGGCCTTGTGCAGTGACGGGCAGCGCTCAAATGTCCTGGCACTAACTGAAATCTCGTCAGATGAGGTTTTGTAAATTTACCTAAAAACAAATAACTCGAGCTCACAGTGAAAGCTGACCTCAAATTTCAGAATTGGGTTTGAATTTCATTTAAGAGTGACATGCAAGTCAAGAGAAAGCTCCGACAAGTTGGAAAACTTACTGCTTCCGACAGCCTTGCATGAAGGCTCACTTTGAGCCTGCTGTAAACTGTTACGTAAGAGATTGATTCTTGGGAGTTTTCACTGAACTGAAATAGCTGCACTTAATGTTTTAAGTTAAGTTTCAAGACCTCAGATGGCTTTAAGAGGCAAGGCTTGGACAACTCTTCTTTCCTTTTTTACCTTTTTCCTGATTTTGAAGCTTTTACAGCCGACCTGAAACGTTACCCCCGTTCAGGAAAGCACTTAAATCCCGTTGGGTTTTGCAGAGCATTTAAAGCATGTGCTTACATTCCATAGATTGCAAGGAATGTAAACATATACTCCAAGTACCTTACTTGCCTGTGTGAGTGATTTTTATGCTTTACTGACTCGGGACCAGTAGCCTGTGCGACTACACGAGTACTGCATCGGTCTGAAATGCTCTTAACGTTTCCGTCACCTACCACTCAGCCAGGTTAATGCTGTTGGACTTGGCTGAAGCTTCAGACTCCTTCCCCCTTTTGGTCTTTGCTTTGGTTTTCTTCTTTGCTTTGTTTGGGGTTTTCTTGGGGATGCTTTGGGGTTGGTTTTGGTTTTGCTTGGTTTGGGTTTTTGGGTTTTGCTTTGGGGTTTTTCTTAGTTATTTGCTTTGTTTGGGTTTTTTGTTGCTTTTTTGGCTTTGGGTTTTTTGTTGCTTTTTGGCTTTGGGTTATTTTGTTGGCTTTTTTGGCTTTGGGGTTTTTTGGGGTTTTTTTTGCTTTGGGTTTTTTTGTTGTTTTTTGCTTTGGGGGTTTTTTGTTGGTGCTTTTTGCTTTGTTAGGGTTTTTTGTTGGGTTTTTTGCTTTGGGGTTTTTTGTTGGGTTTTTTGCTTTGTTTTTTTGGCTTTGGGTTTTTTTTGTTGGGGTTTTTTGCTTTGTTGGGGGTTCTTTAGTGTTTTTTTGTTGGGGTTTTTTTGCTTTGGGCTTTTTTGTTGGGTTTTTTGCTTTGGGTTTTTTGTTTTTTTTTTTCTTTGGGTGGGGTTTGGATTTTTCCTTTGGGGTTTTTGGTTTGTTGCTTTGGGGTTTTGGGTTTTTTTTCCTCTCCTCCCCTCCCCCCTCTTTGTTTGGGGGTTTTGGGTTTTTTTTTCCCCTTTGTTGGTTTTTGGGGGGGGCTATTTTTTGCTTTGTTTGGGGTTTGTTTTTTTTGTTTTTGGTTTATTTCCTTTGGGGGATTTTTGGGGTGTTTTTGCTTTGTTTTTTTTTTGCTGGGGTGTTTTTGCTTTGGTGTTTTTGTTTGTTTGTTTGTTGGTTTGCCTTTTGTTTGGTTTGGTTTGTTTTTTCTTTGGGTTTGGCTTGTTTTGACCTTCCTTCCCCTCCCCCCCCCCCAAATTGTGTACCTCAGTTCCTCGTGCATGGGATCACTGGTGTTTATTGAACTATTTGCTACTGAGAAGCTCTTTGCCATGTTTGTTTGAATCCTGTTTGGAAGTGAAAACTGCCTTTTAAAAACCATTTTTGTAAACCTGAAAGTTGTATCAGACAAGTCATGACTCATTTCCTGCTTTTTGTGAATAGGTGGGGGTTACAAACAGTACTGTTGTAATATTATTATGGTGTAATTTTTTGTTTTCCCTTCACTTAAAACCATTGTTTACTGCTGTGTGTAATAAGTTTAAGGAAGAAATAACCTGCCTGTAGCTGTTACATGGGGAATAGCTAATACTGGAGAGGCAGCAGGTAAGTAATATTCCATTGCATAGATATATTAAACCTTAAAATAAACAAAAAAAAAGTAAATGTGCAAGCTTTTTATGCAGGAACTGATATTTTACTCCTCACTGAAATAGATTTAAGGAGGTTGTTTGCTCTTTTTTACACAGAGTGTAATTTCTCGCTGGCGTATACAGACTTCCATTGCTGGCAATGGAAATAGCAGGGAGGGAATAGCAGAGCTGAGCAATCGTTGTGACTTGAGAGATGAGGTCCCCATATGAAACCCCTTATTTCTGCCTGTTCTCCAAATATTTCATTTTGACTGATCAATGTACTGTGTTGCAGTTTAGATGATACTCTTGTTACTGTGAGTTTTATTTGTGAGATTTTTGGGGGTTTAATGAAACAAACAGAAATGTACAGAGAAAAAAAAAATCCAAAGACCCTGATAGACACCAAAAAAGAATTTGCCTCATGCACATCATGTATAACTGGATCTGTAGTAGAATTTTTACCAGGCTTTGGTTATTCAAATATTACTGGCACTTTCCTGTGCACACTCAGGAAGTAACAGTTTTGGTACCTTACTGGCTGGTGATGATGCCACGATGGTTACTGCTGTGCTCTTTGGTATTCATCCAAGTGTATTTCATCTGCCTTTGCTGATGAAATGACAAAACAAGTCTGTGAGGAAATACTTCATTTCTCTCAAGTCTTGATTTTTGTAAGTAGCTTTGAAAATAGTATCTTAAGCTTGTGTCCTTTATCATCCTGAAAGATACAACCAACAAGTCGGAGTGACTTACGGGTGGCAGCGCTTTAGCAACAGAAGTTGTTTTCCTGGAGGCTTGGTTAGGTTGGCTTTTGGTTGGATTTTTTTTTTTTTTTTTTGAAACAGAGGAATCTTTTATAAAGTGAAATTTCTACTGGACTGTGTGTTTTGACAGGTCAAAAATAGTTCTTCAGAAGAACACAGCATTTTGAAAGCTGTTCAGTCTTCGGTTTTTCTTTTTTCCTCCTTCCTTGTTTTTTTTTTTTGCTTTCTGTGCCAACAATTTCAGTTCTGGGTGCATTAAAAAATACATGCAGAACTTCCAATTTTTATTTACAGTGTGACTTGGAAGCTTGGTTTTGTGTGAAACAAAATGATCTCATTAAAATGAGGTGTTTGATTTTTTTTATTTGGCCTTTGGGGTTTTGTTTTTTTAAAGGAGCGAATGGTTTCTGGGTTTGTTCCTTTGGAAATTGGCAAGGTGCAGTTTTCCTAAGTGTGTTTTTCCCCTCCACCTGGTTGTTTAGTTGCATACCCAAACCCATGTAAATGTGTTCCTAGTTGTATGTGGATAACCAGAGATTCACATGTTGTATAGACTTGTCACCTGTGTTTCCAGTAAAAAAAAACCCACGGCATTCTTTATAGAAATACTTAGTTCCTGACTTCCTTCTCCACTTGCTCCCTGTGTACAGGTTAAACAGACTTTGCTCCTAGCTTTCTTTAAAGAATTTTGTACATGGCCTCTTAAAGTTGTCAGTGGTGGTTGGGTAAACACAGCCTTAAATTTCCTACCATGATGCTTATCAAGATGCTTTCAGTCATGTAGGTTCAAATATAAAACATGCATGTTTATGGCCAGCGCTCCAAAGAGATCCAGAACACTCGAGTTGCTTCTGCAGTGAAATAGAAACCCTTCAAGACCTTAGGGAAAGTGCAGGTCAGCATGCATACACTGAAAGAAAAGGGAATTCCTTCCAACAGAAGTGTTTAGACGTAGCAAAGTAGGAAGAGGAATTTGTTTAGGATTTAAATGAGGCTGTTAATTGAGCACACAGGTCCTGAAGATTGGAATGGTTGCAGCACACCAGTTAGCCATGATATTCATGCAGAAACACTGCTCCTTGCAGCTGTTTGTGATGCCTTGCAGTCAGTATTGCAGGCAGGCTCGGGGTGGGTTGGAGGTGTTGAGGTTTTTTTTGTGGTTTGTTGTTGTTCTCCCCCCAAAATTAAGATCTCACATGCCATGTACTTCAGATTCGGTTTCGCTTTAGAGGCTGAATTACTAAGGAGCAGTTTGGAGCGTGGAGCATCCTCACTTTGATGTTCTCATGGGATTTTTATATCTATTTTTTGCCCATGTTGGACAGAATACTGTAAAGCATCTCATTCTGTTTGTATACTGTGCACTTGTTTTAATTCTTCAGTCACTTCTGTGGCCCCAGTTTTTGCAGAGGCTTCTAGGTTCTGGTATGCCCTATGCCTATGCTTAAGCCTTTTAAAGCTTCCTTGGAAATCCACTAGTTTGCTCTTTTTCAGGACTTCCAGGAAACATTATACCTTTGCTCACAATGAAGTGGAGCATTTAAGCTGTTTCAGATTCTTACCCTATCCATTCATACCATGTAATGTGATTTTCTTACATGATTCAGTGCTGACCTTTTGGCATAATATTCAAGTAATAGACTTTGGCCTCACCTCTTGGATACTGTATTTTGTAACAGAAAAGATTTTAAACTGTGCATATTATTACTACTCTTACATTCCCTTGATCTTCAAGTGTTAAGAAAATGAGGAATATGTGTGCTTTTATAAATACAAAGTGATTGCAAATTCAGTTTCCTTACTACTGCAGGTGTCCCTTTTTTAAAAATAAAACACAAAAAGGCAAAAAAAAAAAAAAAAAGGAAGAGGGGAAAAAAAAAGGGAAGAGGAAAAAGGAAAAATAAAAGGAAGAGAGAAAAAAAGGGAAGAGGAAAATAAAAGGGGGAGGGGGAGGAAGAGGAAAAAAGGGGGGGGGGGAAGGATAAAAAGGAGGGAAAAGGAAAAGAGGTTAAAAAAAGGCAAGTGTTTTAAAGGTGAAATACATTCCTGTTTGGTAAACCTGCACGTTTTTATGATGATTACCAGCATTGCTGACTTTCTAAACAACAAGCTGTATTGTCTTCCTGTACCATTCCATGTTCCTGATTCCCGTTTTGCACAAGGTTGGGGCAGTAAACTCTTCAAGGGATGGGTTTGAAATACAGGCAGGGAGGCTTGTCTGGTTGGAATGCAGAATTGCAGTGCAAAAATGTAAGGGGTTCCTGTGTGAGCTGCCCTGGGTGATGCTGCTCTGGCAGGGGGGGTTGGACTGGGTGAGCTTTCCAGGTCCCTTCCAACCCCTTGACATTCTGTGACTCTGTGAAAGGGATGCCTGTCAGAGTGCCTGACTCCAGAGGGTTTTGTATACATAGTAAACAGTTTTCCTGATGCTGGCAGGCCAAAGAGCCTGTTGAATACTTGAGTTTCTGGAGACCTGTATTTCTCAACAAGGTAAGATTGGTATCATAGATGTGGATTGGAATACATTTTTCAGCAGAGGTACTCAGTTAATCTCTGCATGTAGGGATCATTTCATCTTTTTTTAGATGCTATACTTGAAATGCTACATAATTTTTAGCTTCCATGGGTTTCTTTTTTCAGCCTTTAGGAGACTGTTAAGCAATTTGCTGTCCAACTTTTGTGTTGGTCTTAAACTGCAATAGTAGTTTACCTTGTACTGAAGAAATAAAGACCATTTTTATATTAAAGAAACCCCTGTTGTCTGTCTTCATTTCAGCTTGCCTAATACCCCTGCAGTGCTCATTCTCAGAGTCTTTTCAGAACTTCAGGCCTAAGAAGAACACAGACCACAGCCTAAGTTTGATTGTTCTAGCTAGATTTCAGTGCAGTAATTATTTCTGAGTTCCCATCTGGCCTTTAAAGACACTTTTCAGAGTTTAAAACTGGTTGAAGTGCAGACTGCTTTTGCAAGGTAACTCTTTTTGTGTCAGTGGCCAATGTGAAATGCATCAGCAGAAGGTGAAACCCAAAAGCATGCTGCAGAGCAGTTTCACTCTCTTAAAACTAGATTTTTAGGAGGAAACATTAGCGTACTGCTGTTTGGAGCTGTAGGCTTGCTCTATAGGAGGCATTAAGACACTGATGGTTGTATTTTAATCTGGCTTCTTGAGCTGACATTTGGCAAATGTAAGCCATTGCAAAGCCTGTGCATGTAAACACAGCAGTGGTGGAACTGGTGTGGCAGTTTGAACTGATGTTAGCTCATCTCATGCAGAGAGTTAGTCATAGAATCATACAATATCAACCAGGTTGGAAAAGACCTCAGAGATCATCAAGTCCAAGCTATTACCTAATAATTAACACCTCCTGATAACTAAACCATGGCTCCGATTGCCACATCCAGTCCTTCCCTGAACACCTCTAGGGAAGGTGACTCCACCACCTCCCTGGGCAGCACATTCCAATGGCCAGTTACTCTTTCTGGGAAGAACTTTCTCCTCACCTCCAGCCTAAACTTCCCCTGGCACAGCTTGAGACTGTGGCCTCTTGTTCTGGTGCTGGATGCCTGCGAAAAGAAACCAACCCCCACCTGGCTTCAACCTCTCTTCAGGGAGTTGTAGACAGCAGAAGGTCTCCCCTGAGCCTCCTCTTCTCCAGGCTAAGCAACCCCAGCTCCCTCAGCCTCTCCTCACAGGGCTGTGCTCCAGACCTCTCCCCAGCCTTGCTGCCCTTCTCTGGACACCTTCAAGTGTCTAATGGTTTAAAACTAATTTTGGCACTGGAATTTCATGGAGAAATGTTTTTACTCTGCTGCTAAATCAGATCATCATGTTATGAAACAGACCCCTGCTTGTGTTACATACCAGAAGTCATTAGCATTGCTGTCCTGGTGGTGAGCTTCTCATAAGTCATATTTGTTGATGTTCATCGACTACAGCACAAGATGAACTGTGTCCCTTGTACCATCTTACACTGCTGTTGTTTGCTCCCATGTTTTGGTTTTTTTTTTATCTGAGAGATAAACAGAAAGCTGCTTTTCTTTTGGAAATTTGTTTCCCCTGATCTTCATAGCTTGAGAAATAAGTTTGAAATGCAGTCTCATTGGCTAGGAAAATCACAACATTCATGATTTTATTTAAGCCTGGTTTGTAAATGAATGAAGGGAGGGAAGTTGTACAGAGGAAACAATTGAAGATAATACAGAATCAACCATTTCGGAAAAGACCTCTGAGATCATCCAGTCCAACCTACCACCCAGCACCATCTAACTAAACCATGGCACCAAGGGCCTCATCCAGCTTCTTTTTAAATACTTCCAGGGATGGTGACTCCACCACCTCCCTGGGCAGCACATTCCAATGGCCAATCTCTCTTTCTATGAAGAACTTCTTCCTAACATCCACCCTAAACCTCCCCTGGCACAGCTTGAGACTGTGTCCTCTTGTTCTGGTGCTGCTTGCCTGGGAGAAGAGACCAACCCCCACCTGGCTACAACCTCCCTTCAGGGAGTTGTAGAGAGCAAGAAGGTCTCCCCTGAGCCTCCTCTTCTCCAGGCTAAGCAACCCCAGCTCCCTCAGCCTCTCCTCACAGGGCTGTGCTCCAGACCCCTCCCCAGCTTTGTTGCTCTTCTCTGGACACATTCAAGTCTCTCAATGTCCTTCTTAAACTGAGGAGCCCAGAACTGGACACAGGACTCAAGGCGCAGCCTAACTAGTGCTGAGCACAGGGCAGAATGACTTCCCTGCTCCTGCTGGCCACACTGTTCCTGATGCAGGCCAGGATGCCATTGGCCTTCTTGGCCCCCTGGGCACGCTGCTGGCTCATGTTCAGCCTACCATCAACCAGCACCCCCAGGTCCCTCTCTGCCTGGCTGCTCTCCATCCACTCTGTCCTCAGCCTGTAGCTCTGCATGGGGTTGTTGTGGCCAATGTGTAGAACCTGGCACTTGGATGTGTTAAAATTATGTGGAGGAATGAAAATGCTCATTAGAAAATCAACCTGAGCTGCTTTGGCCTAGTGCTCTAAACCTCTGTTAATGAAAACAACATTCACTTGCTCTGAACAGCTCAGACACTAGTTGTTTAAACTAACAAGCAAGAGGATAGCACAAGTAACTTTGCCATTGATTATTTACTGACTTAATGTCACAGTTAAGCCAAGTTTTCAACAAGAGGAGTCTTTGTTATTTCACTGACCACAAGTGAAGGTTCAGAGATGGGAGAAGCTTTGGGCTGTGGCTGGTTGGGTTTGGGGGGTTCTGGGCTTCCTTCTGAGTGGAAAGTGCAGGGAAAGATCAGTGCTAGCTTGGATTTTTAAACTGTCTTGTTGCAATTTTCCTCTAGGTTAGGGTGTTCAGCTCTTACCATTGCTGAATGGGAGAGAATTGTAAAGCACCCTGCCCCCTGAGCAGGAGGTGCAGATATAAACACAGCAAGGATTCGGCAGTACCTCGATGCATTTGTTGTGGAAGTGTTCAAGCATAGGGCGGCTAACCAGGATGCAGATCATCAAGGGATGGTTTGAAATGGTGCCAGAAGAATGAGGAAGGTAAGCACTCTGAGCAGGGCTGGGGTTCTTCATTCTACATGAGCAGTCTGGGGAAAATACCATATCTTGATTTGGAAACAAGGAAATAATTTGACTACACACATACTCAGAAAACTCTTCCTTGCTCAGTTCCACTTGCAGGAGCCTTGCCTTGAAAGGCTTAGACCTTGAGGTGAGATGGGAGGAGAGATCCTGCTGGAATTAATTCAGACTTCATCAGCAGATTATTGTCCTTGCTTGTTTGTCCAGTGCCTAGCAGTGTGGAAAGTGGTGTTTCATAGTTTCATAGTTTCATGCAGGGTTGGAAAGGACCACAAGGATCATCTAGTTCCAACCCCCCTGCCATGGGCAGGGACACCCCACACTAGATCAGCCTGGACAGAGCCTCATCCAGCCTGGGCTTAAACACCTCCAGGGACGGGGCCTTGACCACCTCCCTGGACAACCCATTCCAGGGCTTCACCACTCTCATGGTGAAGAACCTCCTCCTCACCTCCAGCCTCAATCTCCCCACCTCCAGCTTCATTCCATTCCCCCTACTCCTATCACTACCTGAGATCCTGAGAAGTCCTTCCCCAGCCTTCCTGTAGGCCCCCTTGTTGGAAGCCTCATCTCTGCCACCTCTTGCTGCAGGCCTCACTAAAGAGCTAATTCTTCCCATGTACTCTATGCACCCAAGGGGGGCGGGGTGGGGGGAAGCCAAAAGAGCCCACACCAGGATAAACCTGTTCCCAACCACCTTGTTCCTTGGCTGAGTAACATCACTGTGTGGCCCTTAACATTGGCTTGTAGTTTTTTGAAAGGAGAGGGACATGAAAGGTGGTTGGGAGGTTTATCAAAGAAGCCTAAAATACTCAGTTCTGAGAGCTATGTGTTCTCCTACCAGCTGCAGTTGAAAGAAAGATTTCTGGCCTCCAGGACTTGTTTCTGTGAGGTAGTAAAGGGGTTCTTGTGCAGATGTTCTGCTATAGGTTTTGCAGGCCAGGCAGTGGAACAGTGAAGTCCCCAGGATGTCTTTATGGAAAGAGAAGGTTTTCCCTCCTGCTGCTGCACCCAGTCCTGACCCAGCCTCCCTGAAGGCAGTATTGAACTTTTGTCCTCTTTGCAAAGCCGGCATCTTGCTTCATCTGCTGTCAATAGAGGAGTGCGACCGATGGGAGGGAGGCTTTGGGCTTTTGGACTTGTTGCTATGGAAATGAAAGGCATCTGAGCACCTGCTGGGAAGCAGACGCTGAGCTCAGGTTCAGAATGTTAGGGCTGTTCTCTGTCTCTTTATTCTCCCCTGCTTTGTCCTTCACACTGTTCCACAATATTGCAGCTGGTCCGGGGGAAATAGTAAGTTGCAAAAGAGCGGAGCGGCAGAAAGCAAAGCAGAGGCCAAAGTCAACAAAGCAAAGTCTGTTATGAAGCTGTGAAAAGTAAGTTTGTCCAGTGAAGGCTGAGGAAAGGAAGACAGAAAGCCAGCTTTCATACAAACATGGCAGGAAAGTCAGCTGCAGGCACTTCAATGTCTTTGTAGCCCTTACCCTAAAATGCTAGGCTATAACAGTGTCTGACATGCCAGGCAAGGAAACACTGATTTAACGACACTGCTTTTGCATTGGGATTTACCTGAGTCCTGTGAAAGGCTTATGCATCACCCTCTATGAAGTAGTCAGCTAAGAATGGATGGCAAGTTAATCTTGGCCTGAACCAGCTGGTAGCATAGCATACTTGGTACAGGAATGTAGTCTGCACATACACCATCTTGGACAGTGGGTTGGGCATACCATACAGCAATTAAAGCATGGCACTGCTTGACCAGTGTGCCCAGGTGGCCAGGAAAGGCAATGGCATCCTGGCTGGGATCACCAATGCTGTGTCCATCAGGAGCAGAGAGGGGATTGTCCCCTGGGACTCAGCTCTGTGCAGGCCAGTGCTGTGTCCAGTTTCGGGCACCTCAATCCAAGAGAGATGTGGAGGTGCTGGAGCCAGGGCAGAGGAGGGCAAGGAAGCTGGGAAGGGCCTGGAGAAGAAATCTGATGAAGAGAACTGAAGGAGCTGGGGATGGTTAGTGTGAAAGAGAGGAGGCTGAGGGGAGACCTCCTGGCTCTCTACAGCTCCCTGCAAGGAGGTTGTGGAGAGAGGTTGCTGCTGGTCTCTTCTCCCAGGTCATTAGTGACAGAAGAAGAGGGAATGGCCTCAAGCTGCCACTGGGGAGGTTTAGACTGGATATTGGGAAACTTTTTTTCAGGCAAGAGTGGTCAGGCATTGGAATGTGCTGCCCAGGGAGGTGGTGGAGTCCCCAGGCCTGGCTGTGTTTGCAGGTGGATTGGCTGTGGTGCTTGGGGCTGTGGTTTAGGGGTGAGCCTTGTAGAGTAGGGTTCTGGGTTGGCCTTGGTGATCCTGAGGCTCTTTCCCAACCTGAATGTTTCTGTGATTCTGATTTTAAGTTGTAAGAATAGAGAAAAGACTGCTGTCCCTCTTGATTATCTGGACCTCTTTTATCTGTCTCTTCTGAAGGACTGCTCTGCTTCCCACCAGCCTGAGTACCTGTAGCCTTGCAAACTTTTTGCCCTGTGCATAATTTGGAGCACAATTCATTTCTTCTCAAGTAGGGTTTCCCAGTTTGACAGAATTGATTCAGTCTAAACAACTGGCTTAAAATACACATGCATTAACTTTTTTGTCTTTCAAAGCCACTTGACTCCCCTTAGCAGTGGAGTTTACAGAGTATATTTTCTTTTTATTCTGTATATTAATGGCAAGTTTGGCCCCTGGGTGTTTGGTTGCATTTTTGACTCATTCAAAGCAATTCAGATCTGCACAAGGGGTGTAGAGGAGAAGGGCTGTGGTTAGTAGGTCCAGAGAGGTTCTCCTCCCTTTCTAGTCTGCACTGGTGGGGCTGCATCAGGAGTATTGTGTCCAGTTCTGGGCCCCTCAGGTCAAGAAGGACCTCAGGGAACTGCTTGAAAGAGTCCAGCACAGAGCCACAAAAATAGAGGGGAACATCTTCCTTATGAGGAGAGCCTGAGGGATCTGTGGATGGGAGGAGCCTGAGAGGTGAGTCCATTGAGTCCAACATCAGTAAATTTGCTGATGACACCAAGCTGGGGGCAGGAGTTGATCTGCTGGAGGGTAAAGAGGCTCTGCAGAGGGACCTTGACAGGCTGGACAGATGGGCAGAGGCCAACGGCATGAGATTGAACACATCCAAGTGCCAGGTTCTGCACATTGGCCACAGCAACCCCATGCAGTGCTACAGGCTGGGGTCAGAGTGGCTGAGAGCAGCCAGACAGAGAGGGACCTGGGGGTGCTGGTTGATGGTAGGCTGAACATGAGCCAGCAGTGTGCCCAGGCAGCCAGGACGGCCAGTGGCATCCTGGCCTGGATCAGGAAGAGTGTGGCCAGCAGGAGCAGGGAGGTGATTCTGCCCCTGGACACTGCACTGGTTAGGCCACACCTTGAGTCCTGTGTCCAGTTCTGGGCTCCTCAGTTTAGGAAGGAGGTTGACTTGCTGGAACAAGTCCAGAGAAGGGCAACAAAGCTGGGGAGGGGTTTGGAACACAGCCCTGTGAGGAGAGGCTGAGGGAGCTGGGGCTGCTTAGCCTGGAGAGGAGGAGACTCAGGGGTGACCTTACTGCTCTCTACAACTCCCTGAAGGGAGGTTGTAGACAGGCAGAGGTTGGTCTCTTCTCCCAGGCAGCCAGTACCAGAACAAGAGGACATAGTCTCAGGCTGCGCCAGGGGAGGTTTAGTCTGGATGTTAGGAAGAAGTTCTCTACAGAGAGAGTGATTGCCCATTGGAATGGGCTGCCTGGGGAGGTGGTGGAGTCACCATCATTGGAGGTGTTCAGGAGGAGACTTGATGGGGTGCTTGGTGCCATGGGTTAGTTGTTTAGGTGGTGTTGGATTGGTTGATGGGTTGGACACGATGATCTTGAAGGTCTCTTCCAACCTGGTTTGGTTTATTCTATTCTATTCTATTCTAAATAAAGGTGACCTCATTCACGTTTATCAATATGTGCAGGGTGAGTGCCCAGAGGCTGGAGCCAGGCTCTGCTGGGGGATACCCAATGCCAGCACAAGGGGCAGTGGTGGAAGCTGAGGCAGAGGAAGTGCCATGGAAACAGGAGGAAAATGTTTTCCCTGTGAGGGTGACAGAGCCCTGGAAGAGGCTGCCCAGGGGGGTTGTGGAGTCTCCTTCTCTGGAGATATTCAAGCCCTGCCTGGATGTGTTGCTGTGTGATCTGCTCTAGGTGCTCCTGCTCTGGCAGGGGGGTTGGACTGGATGAGCTTTCCAGGTCCCTTCCATCTCCTAACACACTGTGATTGTGTGAAAAGGGTCTCCTCCTGCCATCTAGTGGCTTGAAAAAGCCTCTCCATGCTTTGCTTCATTCATAGTCTGATTGTTGTGTAATTGCACTAATTGCTATGCCTGTGATGGCCACGCATTGATCATTTATCCCGCATTCCTCCTCATTGTGAGCTCTGAGCTCTGTCAGCTGAACAAGATGTGATAGTCCTCAGCCGCTCTTAATTGAAGAAGATGCTTCTTCCCCTTCACAAAATAAACTGTTTTGGGGGTTTTGTTGTGTTGGGGATTTTTTGTTGGGGTTTTTTTTCATCCTTGCCTTGAGACCTTATGAACTAAGTCCTTGTTTCTTGCCCTTCGCAGCATATTACTTTGAATGTTAAATTCTTGTGCATGTTTTCCTATACAATACTCTTGGAGTGGAAGAAATATTTCAATGCTTAAAAGCCCTTCTTTGACACTGAAAATCCTGGAAGCTCCTGTCTACACTGGCAGGGAAAATGTTTGCTGTTCTTGAAGGTAGGCCAATGGCATCTTGGCTTGTGTCAGGAATAGTGTGGCCAGCAGGACTAGGGATGGAATTCTGCCCTGTGCTGGGCACTGCTGAGGCCTCACCTGGAGCAGTGTGCAGCTCTGGGCCCTCCCTGCAAGAGAGATCTTGAGGTGCTGGAGCAGGTCCAGGAGAGAGCAACCAGCCTGGGGAAGGGACTGGAGGGAAAGTGCTGAGGAGAGGCTGAGCGAGCTGGGGGTGTTCAGCCTGGAGGAGGCTCAGGGGGGACCTTATCACTCTCTACAAGTTGTAGTGACGTGGGGTTCAGGCTCTTGTGCCAGGCAACTTGTGACAAGAGGAGAGGGCATGGCCTGAAGCTGTGCCAGGGGAGGTGGTGGAGTTGCTGTCCCTGGAGATGTTTAAGGCCAGATTGGATGTGGCACTCAGTGCCATGGTCTGGTTGGTGTGGCGGTGCTAGGTCATAGGCTGGGCTTGGTGATCTCAGAAGTCTATTAATACCAGCCTCTGTGATTCTGTGAATATAACTCCAAAGCCTGGCAGAAGATGGGGAGGTTCTTAAGTGGGACAGGCAGCATTTGCCTCTGAAAGAGCAGGGAGCTCTACAGAGTTGCTGTATTTCAGAGTGATTAAATTGATGCTTAAAGCTAATTTCTAGAGCTCACTGGTAACCCCTTTCCCTGTTTAGCAATCTTCTCTCTGACAGACAGGGCAGCTACCCTCTCCAACTCCTACACCCTGCAAATTGTGCTTCTCTTGTGGCTCTGCCTTGGATGTATTACAGCTCCAGACTGGTGGGTGGGAATGAAAACAAACCATTCATCCCAGACAGAATCCTTATTCATGGGTCAGGCTGGAAGGCACTTGGGCTTCCACCTCAACATTTAATTGGAGCTGCAGTTCTCCTTTTCTGAACCATTTAGCCCGGAATCTTTACAAGAGGTATGTCCACAGCCCCTGTTTTCTCAAAGACTCATAGTGTAAGGGTAAAGCAAATGGTGCATGGTGTGGGATGGCCACCAGAACCCTGCACAAGGAACTCTGAAATGTCTGGGTTGTGTGGTGGGTTCTTTTTCTCAATACCTAAAGTACTTTGAATGAAAAGTGTCAAAGGCAAATGTTTTATTAGCAGCATGAGTGTGATTAGCCCTTTTCACTACTAGAAAATCTGTATTTTGAGCTTCTCTAAGTATAAATTCTTTAAGGATAAGGATTAAAGCTATCTGCTGGCTGGCTTCCTTCTCAGCTGGAGTCCAGGACAGTCTCTTTTGGTGTTTCTTTCAAAGCATATTTCATAAAACCCATGATTTCCTTTTTTTCCCCCCTGTCATTTCTCAACTAATTTTGTGCCCTCCTAATTTTAAGGTATCCTCTGTTTCATTTATGTGTAGGTTTTTAAAGCAATTTTATGCCTTTTACTCAGAATTATTTTAGAAACCAAACTCAACAAGAGCAGAAAAGTATTGCTACCAAATTGAATTTGTCTGTTGAAACCACCAAGGGTAGCAAGGGAGGGTGAGCATAGAATCATAGAATCAGTAAGGTTGGAAAAGACCCTAAAGATCATCAAGTCCAACCTGTCACTCAGGACCTTAAGACTACTAAGCCATGGCACCAAGTGCCACATCCAGTCCCCAGTGGATGTTTGGAGTGATGTGCTGAAGAGCCTGCATTTCTGATTGCTACAGAGCAGAGGAACCAAAAGGGGGTGGGAGAAGGTGAAGAGAGGAAACTAGCACAGCAGAGCCTGTGGTTCAGAGGCTGTGTGCACTGCCCTAGTAATAGCAAGTCTTAGCTAATCCTTGTATTTTACTTCCTGCTCCTGGCTCTTCTAGGGAAGATCTATGAGAGGTGTGGGCTGGCAGCAGCTAGGAAGCATTTTGGACCAAATCACTTTTGCAAGCACAGCCTGGGAGTGTACATCCTGGGTGTCTGTGGGGTGGGCATTTCCATTTAGCAAGATTTGTTGAAGTGAGTGGGTTCATGTGAATGCTGGAGGTTAGGATCCCATCACATTAGTCAAGTCTCTGCTGGCACAGACTGCAGGTATTTTCTCCAGCTTTTCTCTTCACTGTCTCTTTCCCTGCTGCTTTTCCACAGTCTAACTGAGATATGGTCAGCAGGAAGCCTTTCTGGAGCAGCCCATCTCATCATACCTCCGCAGTTCCTAACTGCACTGCTTTTTACTGCTTTCTTACTCTGCCAGCTGATTGCCTGTGGTGGCTGCACAGCTGGAGTAAGGCAGGCAGATGAAGCTGTGGGGCAAGCATGAGTGGGAGTGCAGGGCAAAATAGGTGGCCACGCACTGCTATGGGACCTGGAGACAAGGAGTAGTGGCCACTGGCAACAGACTGATGTTAAATTCATTTCCTTCACAGGGAAGCACCACATGGGCTCTGATCCTGGGTCTGGGGAGCAATCCATGTGTTGGCCAGGGGATGGTTGCATTTCAAAGAAGAATCACTGTCCCAATCCTTCATCCTTCCTATTGCCCTGACACAGATGCATCAGCATGTCAGTAGGACAAAATAAGACAGGTTGGTCATAAGAAGGGAAAGACCAAGCCCTGAGCAAGGTAGATCACATCCATAGCTCTTCCCTTGTTACTGATGTAGTCACTCCATCACAGAAGGCCACGAGGTTGGCCAGGCAGGACTTGCCCTTGCTCAAGTCATGCTGGCAGTCTCAAATCACCTCCCTGTCCTCCATGCACACTTGATCCCATTGCCTGCGTCACCGATGAAGATATTAAATCAGCACTGGTCCCAGAGGGACACCACTTATCACTGGTCTCTATCAAGCTGTTGACCATGATGCTGTGGCTGTGACCATCCAACCAGTTCCTCCCCCTCGGAACGGCTCTGCAGCTGCAGCAGCAGTCGGGTGCCTCTCCCTTGTGTTTCAGGTTTATAGATAGCTGAGGGCTGGGGGTCAAGAGGGAGGGGACAGCCTCTGCTCACTTGTGCCCTGGGATAGGACAAGGGACAATGGATGGAAACTACAGCACAGGAGGTTCCACCTCAACGTGAGGAGGAACTTCAGAAAGAGAGATTGGCCATTGGGATGTGCTGCCCAGAGAGGTGGTGGAGTCACCATCCCCGGAGGTGTTTAGGGAGAGACTGGATGGGGTGCTTGGTGCCATGGTATGGTTGATGAGATGGTGTTGGGTGATAGGTTGGACTGGATGATCTCTGAGGTCTTTTCCAACCTGGTCTATTCTATTCCGTTCTGGTTCTGTTCTTCTCTTCGCTGTAATGGTCCCAGAGCCCTGGAGCAGGCTGCCCAGAGAGGTTGTGGAGTCTCCTTCTCTGGAGCCTTTCCAGCCCTGTCTGGATGTGTTCCTGGGTGACCTGTGCTGGATACTATGCTCCTGCCCTAGCAGGAGGTTGGACTGGAAGATCTTCGAAGGTCGCTTCCAACCCCTAACATCCTGGGATCCTGTGATGGTGCTGTGACGCTCCTATGCACCGCACAGAAGAGCAGCAGCTCCCCGGGGGATCGGCAGGTCCCAGCTGCGGCGCCCCGACGCTCTCCAAACCACAGAGCCACGGGGCTCCCCCTAGCGGCGGCGCTCGGCCCCGCCCCGGCCGCCGTGACGCCATGGCGCCGCCGGAAGCCGCGGGGGATGGCGGGCGCGGGCCGGCGGGGGCCACGCTCTGGGCTGCGGCGGGGCCGAGCCCGGCGGCCGCGGCGCGCAAGCTGAGGCCAGGCGGCGCGGCTGCGGGCGGCGCCCCCCCGGGGCAATATGTTCAAGAGAATGGCTGAGTTCGGGCCTGACTCCGGGGGCAGGGTGAAGGTGCGGAGCCGGCGGCGGCCCGGGAGGGAAGGCGGGGGGCGGGAGTTGCTTGGCGGGGCCTTTGCAGGCGCCAGTTTGATTGGGGCTGCAAAGAGTACCTCGGCAAGCGCCTGTGGAAGGCGGCGGGTGAGGCTTGCTGTGGGTTTTTCTTTAAGGGCGTTACCATTGTGAAGCCGATCGTGTACGGGAACGTGGCGCGGTACTTCGGGAAGAAAAGGGAAGAGGATGGCCACACGCACCAGTGGACGGTTTATGTCAAGCCCTACAGGAACGAGGTAAGGCTCACAGGGTGTCAGGGGCTGGAAGGGACCTCCGGAGATCTTCCAGTCCAACCCCTTGCCAGAGCAGGAGCATAGAACCCAGCACAGGGCACACAGGAACACATCCAGACAGGGCTGGAAAGGCTCCAGAGAAGGAGACTCCACAACCTCTCTGGGCAGCCTGTGCCAGTGCTCTGGGACCCTCACAGTGAAGAAGTTCTTCATCACGTTGAGGTGGAACCTATAGTTTCCATCTGCTGCCCCTTGTGCTATCCCAAGGCACAAGTGAGCAGAGGCTGTCCCTGTCCCTTCCTTCCTGACCCCCAGCCCTCAGCTATTGATAGACATTGATCAGATCCCTCTCAGCCTTCTCCTCCTCAGACTAACCACCCCAGGTCTCAGCCAGCGATGGGAAGGCTTTGCCGCTGGCATTAGGTATGGGAATGCAGCAGGGACAGAGCAGGAGGCACGGACAGTGCTGCCCCTTGCCCCAGGCTGTCAGCCCAGCAAAGTACTGAGACACTGAGTTAGGGTTTGAGGAAAGGGCAGAAGGATACTGGGGCAGAAGCAGAGGAAAGGGTGAGGGGATTCAAACAGGAAAAATAGGGAGGATGCTTTTCGCCTTAACATTTTCAGAGTGATCTTTCCAGACCAGGGCAAAACTGTAGAGAACTCAGGGGGACAAAACATTTCTCCTCTTAACATTTTCAGAGTGATCTTTCCAGACCAGGGCAGAACTGTAGAGAACTCAGGGGGACAAAACATTTCTCCTCTTAACATTTTCAGAGTGATCTTTCCAGACCAGGGCAGAACTGTAGAGAACTCAGGGGGACAAAACATTTCTCCTCTTAACGTTTTCAGAGTGATCTTTCCAGACCAGGGCAAAACTGTAGAGAACTCAGGGGGACAAAACATTGACAGACCTCTGCCAGCATTAATCCCTGGATTTATCATTTTGCTTTCTTGCAGTTTTTAGAGGTAGCTGTGTCAGAAGAAGCCATGTAGGGTGGATGAACAAACAGTTTTGGTGTGCTGTGTAAAATAATCAGCAGTCACAACCTTTCTGTTTCAGGATATGTCTGCCTACGTGAAAAAAATTCAGTTCAAGTTGCATGAAAGCTATGGCAATCCTTTAAGAGGTGGGTTGTGCCTTTGGGTATGTGTTGCTCAGAACTGGGATTTGGATTAGTTCCATGCAGGCTTTTATCACCTGCATTAACACCTCTGCTTCCTGCTGCAGTTGTTACCAAGCCACCCTACGAAATCACCGAGACGGGCTGGGGTGAATTTGAAATCATCATTAAGATATTCTTCATTGATCCAAATGAAAGACCTGTAAGTACACTGAACTTGTCACAAGAGTTCATTCATTTTAGTGGCCTCAAACTGTGCTGTAGGGATATTATTGCCATGGCAGTGATAAAGCTGCTTCTTGTAGGAAATCTCTTTAATGTGGCTACATGTTGCACCTTAGCTGGGCTACCCCCCCTGCCAGAGCAGGTTCATGGAATCCAGCACAGAAACCCATCCAGACAGGGCTGGAAAGGCTCCAGGGAAGGAGACTCCACAACCTCTCTGGGCAGCCTGTTCTAGTGCTCTGTGACCTTTACAGTCAAGAAGTTCTTCCTCATGTTGAGGTGGAACTTCCTGTGCTGTGGTTTCCATCCATTGCTCCTTGCCTATCCCAGGGCACAAGTGAGCAGAGGCTGTCCCTGTCCCTTCCTTCCTGACCCCCAGCCCTCAGCTATTGATAGACATTGATCAGATCCCTCTCAGTCTTCTCCTCTCTGGGCTAAACAGCCCCAGGTTGTTTAGTAAGAACAAATACTGGTTGTTGGTATCTAGAAGATGATTTGTGTTTTCTTACAATAGTCAAGCTAATACAATTCTCTTTTTGTCTAGGTAACCTTGTATCACTTGTTGAAGCTTTTCCAGTCTGATACCAATGCCATTCTGGGAAAGAAGACTGTAGTTTCTGAATTCTATGATGAAATGGTATGAACATTTTTCACAGAACATTAGAATCACAGAATGTTAGAGGTTGGAAGGGAACTCCAGAGATCATTGAGTCCAAAAGCTCTGCCCAAAGCAGCATCACCTAGGGTAGTCCACACAGCAGTGCATCCAGGTGGGGTTGGAAAGGCTCCAGAGAAGGAGACTCCACAACCTCTCTGGGCAGCCTGCTCCAGGGCTCTGCCACCCTCACACCAAAGAAGTTTCTCCTCATGCTGAGCTGAAACCTTCTCTGTTCAAGTTTGTCTCCATTGTTCCTAGGCTTATTGCTGTGCAGCACCCAAAAGAGCTTGGCCCCCTCCACTTGACCCCCACCCTTCATATATTGATAGGCATTGATCAGATCCCCTCTCAGCCTTCTCTTCTTCAGACTCAACAGCCCCAGGGCTCTCAGTCTCTCTTCACAGTCTCTCTTCACAGGGGAGATACAGAATAGGAATAGGGATAGGATAGGATAGGATAGGATAGGATAGGATAGGATAGGATAGGATAGGATAGGATAGGATAGGATAGGATAGGATAGGATAGGATAGGATAGACCAGGTTGGAAGGGACCTTCAAGATTATCATGCCAACCCATCAACCAATCCAACCCACCTAAACAACTAACCCATGGCACCAAGCACCCCATCAAGTCTCCTCCTGAACACCTCCAATGATGGTGACTCCACCACCTCCCCAGGCAGCCCATTCCAATGGGCAATCACTCTCTCAAGTCCCCTAAGCATCCTGCTGACTCTCCCTTGGACTCACTCCAGCAGGTCTCTGTCTCTCCTGAACTGCGGAGCCCTAAACGGGACACAGGATTGCAGGTGTGATCTCAGCAGGGCAGAGCAGAGGGGGTGAAGAACCTCCTTTATTACAATTTTCACTTTCTTTTGAAGAGTGTTGGTGATGCTGTGTATTTTTCTCTCCCTCACTAGATATTTCAGGATCCTACTGCAATGATGCAGCAGCTGCTAACGACGTCTCGGCAGCTAACGCTCGGTGCTTACAAGCACGAAACAGAGTGTAAGTTGAAAAGTAAATTATTGTCATTTTTAGAAGTAACAATTGGGTTTGCTTTTAGTGGGTTTTTTTCTGGGCTAGAATCACAGTCACAGGATGTTAGAAGCTGGAAGGGACCTTGAAAGATCACCCAGTCCAACCCCCCTGCCAGAGCAGGAGCACCTAGAGCAGATCACACAGGAACACATCCAGGCAGGTCTGGAATATCTCCAGAGAGGGAGACTCCACAACCCCCCTGAGCAGCCTGCTCCAGGGCTCTGTCACCATCACAGGGAAAAAAGTCTTCCTCCTGTTTCCATGGAACTTCCTATGCCTCAACTTCCACCACTGCCCCTTGTGCTGGCATTGGGCATCCCCCAGCAGAGCCTGGCTCCAGCCTCTGGGCACTCCCCCTGCACATATTGATAACCACTAATGAGCCCACCCCTTAGGCTCCTCCAAGCTACAGAGCCCTCAGCTCCCTCAGGCTCTTCTCATAAGGAAGATGTTCCACTCCCTTCATCATTTTTGTGGCTCTGCCTTGGACTCTCTCAAAGCAGTTCCTGAGGTCTTTCTGGACCTGAGGGGCCCAGAACTGGACACAATATTCCAGATGCAGCCTCACCAGGGCAGAGTGGTAATGGTACAGCAGATTTGGATGCTGCTAAAAAGAGATGTTTTTACATTAAATTATCTTTGACTTTTGCAAAAAACTATTAATACTTACTTGAAACCGTTGACAGCTTTCTGATCTGCATGCCTGCTGGGGGGGAAAAAAAAACAACCAAAGACCAAATAATTGATCAGTTTCTCAACCTGATGAGTGCTGGCATGATCTGTGTCTAGTTTAACATCTTTGGAATGAGTTAAAGCAGAGAATAAATCAGGGCCTGGTTTATTTGTGGTCCATTTCTGTTCAGCTCAGCAGGATGCTGAGTGCAAGCAGAGGTAACACTTGAAGCACTGAGCTAAGAGGCAGTTAGTACTGGTTAAGCCAAAGCAGGAGAGCTCTGTGTGTGAAAGCTCTTGCTGTCTTTTTCCTATCCTGTTGAATTGATGAGATGCAAGTCATTTCAGAGCATACTTCTTCAGTATAGCTTTATCTTCCTTGCATCCTTTTGATCACATCTGTTTTAAATGTAAAACAGACTATTGAGAGAATTAAGGAAAGCAACTTAAAATAGATGGATTCCTTAGCTGTAATGCGTGTAGTCATTTCTGGTTTGCTCTTCTCTGTTCTGGATTTCATCTCTTCTCTCAGGAAGCAAATGTGTTATTTACTGAACCCAAATCCTGCCCTGGTAAAAAACTCTAGTGCCATCCTAGTTCAGCTCACTTGGCCTTTGGCTCTTGTGACAACAAATCAGAGCATTGTCAGGGTTGGAAGGGACCTCAAGGATCATCAAGTACCAGCCCCCCTGCCAAGGGCAGGGACACCTCACACTACAGCAGGTTGCTCAGTGCCACATTCAGCCTGGCCTTAAAAACTTCCAGGGATGAGGCTTCCACCACCTCCCTGGGCAACCTGTGCCAGTCTCTCACCACCCTCATGGGGAAGAACTTCCTAAGGTCCAATCTAAATCTGCCCTCCTCTAGCTTGGATCCATTCCCCCTAAGTCCTATCCTTACTTGACACCCTAAAAAGTCCCTCACCAGGTTTCATGTAGCCCCCTTCACATACTAGAAGGCCACAGTAAGGTCTCCTTGGAGCCTTTTCTTCTCTAAACTGAACAACCCCAACTCCCTCAGTCTGTCCTCATAGCAGAGGAGTTCCAGCCCTCTGCTCATCCTCGTGACCCTTCTCTGGACACCTTCCAGCAGGAAATGCTAGTCTGGAGAAGAAAAGGCTCCAAGGTGACCTAATTGTGGCCTTCCAGTGTCTGAAGGGGGCTACAAGAAGGCTGGGGAGGGACTTCTCAGGTAATCAGATAGTGATAGGACTAGGGGGAATGGAATGAAGCTGGAGGTGGGGAGATTCAGGCTGGAGGTGAGGAGGAAGTTCTTCCCCATGAGAGTGGTGAAGCCCTGGAATGGGTTGTCCAGGGAGGTGGTTGGGGCCCTGTCCCTGGAGGTGTTTAAGCCCAGGCTGGCTGAGGCTCTGGCCAGGCTGATCTAGTGTGGGGTGTCCCTGCCCATGGCAGGGGGGTTGGAACTAGATGATCCTTGTGGTCCCTTCCAACCCTGACTGATACTATGATACTTCTATGATACACAGCATCCCCAGTACTGTTACAATCAAACCAGTAAGGAATGAGCAGTTTTTTGTGGTACTTCACAATGCTAACTTTCCTTCCTGCCCCCCACAGTTGCAGATCTTGAAGTGAAAACCAGGGAAAAGCTGGAAGCTGCCAAAAAGAAAACGAGCTTTGAAATCGCTGAGCTGAAGGAGAGGCTGAAGGCAAGCCGTGAGACCATCAACTGCCTGAAGAGTGAGATCAGAAAGCTTGAAGAGGATGATCAGTCTAAAGACATGTGATGCAAGGGTTGACTGGGGGACAAGAGTGGAAAGGCTTCAATCATGGAATTTCATGGAATTCCCTAACTTAGCCTGTGGGAATCTCACCTGCAAATGATTGAAGTCCCTGGCAATCGACTTCATACTTGGAGGGGGAGGGGGAGAGAAAAAGAATGTATCCTTGGTTTGTCATTTTAATCTCTGAGGACTTCATGATTTCTTTCAGGTAGAAGAGGACTTGGAGACCAGACTACTTTGTTTTAGCTGCATTTGAGTGGTGCATAACAACTTTTGTATCAAGCCTTGTCTTAGTTCAGTGTGGGTTGAACAAAATGCTGGTGGTTACTTTTTTTTAACTTGTTTTGCTGGGGGTTTTGTTGTTGTTGTTTTTTCTACTGGTTGTTTAGAGTTGCATCTTTAAAGCTGAAAATAAAATCATGTGGGTTGGTTTTTTTTTATGATTTTAATAACTTTTTTGGTCTCTCTCCAGTGGTTGGCTGCAGGATTGATTCCAAACAGCATACCCTGAGCTAAGGCAGGGGTTGAAACACTGATACGGAAGCTGCTTACATCAGGGTACAGAGATTTCTGTGTGTCTGTCTGTCATCAGCCCAAACATGCTGCATGCAGCAGCCAAAACATGCTGCATTTATTAAGTAATGGCCAAGGTTTACCCCTGGGCTGCATCAAAAGCAGATTCAGAGAGGTGATTCTGCCACTTTACTCTGGTCTCTGGTGAGGCCTCACCTGGAGTACTGCATCCAGGTCTGGAGCCCTCAAGATAGGAAGGACATAGAGAGGGTCCAGAGGAGGGCCATGAAAATGCTCAGGGGTTGGAGCATCTCTGCTTTGAGGACAGGCTGAGGGAGCTGGGGGTGTTCACCCTGGAGAAGAGGAGGCTCTGGGGAGACCTTATTGCTGTCTACAACTGCCTGAAGGGAGGTTGTAGCCAGGTGGGGCTTGGTCTCTTCTCCCAAGCAACCAGCACCAGAACAAGAGGACACAGTCTCAAGCTGTGCCAGGGGGAAGTTTAGGCTTGATCTTAGAAGTTCTTCCTGGCAAGAGAGATTGCCCCTTGGAATGTGCTGCTCAGGGAGGTGGTGGAGTCCCCATCTCTGGAGGTGTTTAAGAAAAGCCTGGATGAGGCTCTTGGTGCCATGGTCTGGTTGATTAGTTAGGGCTGAGTGATCAGTTGGACTTGGTGATCTTGGAGGTCTCTTCCAACCTGGCTGATTCTGTGATTCCAGAATTTCAGACACAGCTCCCTTGCTACCCAGCAGCATTTATGCCTAGTTGTTGGCTTTTTTTACCTAGCTCCATTGCCTACCTTCTTTGCCTTTGGGTTTGGCACACTGTAATTTAATGTTGTATAAGGCTGTGCCCAGGTGGTTGCAGAATCACAGAATTTCAGGGGCTGGAAGGGACCTTGAAAGCTCCTCCAGTCCAACCCCCTGCCAGAGCAGGAGCACCTAGAGCAGATCACACAGCAACACATCCAGGCAGGTTTTCAGTATCTCCAGAGAGGGAGACTCCACAACCCCCCTGGGCAGCCTCTTCCAGGGCTCTGTCATACTCACAGTAAATAATTCTTCCTGACGTTTCTGTGGAACTTCCTGTGCCTCAACTTCCACCCATTGCCCCTTTACTCATCAGAAGTGCCATCACCTGCCAGATGTGTAGATACACATGATAGAAAGATTTACTTGGGAAATGTTGTGGTTGTTAGAGATCAGACTGGAAGGAACATTAAGTTACCCTGTTCCTGTTCTTCCTAGACAGGTGCTGGTAATAGCTCCAACCTAAAAAAGCTTTGGATGCTTATGAATTTAATCCATTTTACATAGGTCAGTGTTTATTTGCTTCCTGGCACCCTGGCTGGGATCAGCAATGCTGTGTCCAGCCGGAGCAGGGAGGGGATTGTCCCCTGGCACTCAGCTCTGGGGAGGCCACACCTCCAGTGCTGTGTCCAGTTTTGGGCACCTCAATCCAAGAGAGATGTGGAGGTGCTGGAGCCAGGGCAGAGGAGGGCAAGGAAGCTGGGAAGGGCCTGGAGAAGAAATCTGATGAAGAGCAACTGAAGGAGCTGGGGATGGTTAGTGTGAAAGAGAGGAGGCTGAGGGGAGACCTCCTGGCTCTCTACAGCTACCTGCAAGGAGGTTGTGGAGAGGTTGGTGCTGGTCTCTGCTCCCAGGTCATTAGTGACAGAAGAAGAGGGAATGGCCTCAAGCTGCCCCTGGGGAGGTTCAGACTGGACACTAGGAAACCTTTCTTCAGGGTAAGAGTGTTCAGGCATTGGAATGTGCTGCCCAGGGAGGTGGTGGAGTCCCCAAGGCTGGCTGTGTTTGCAGGTGGTTTGGCTGTGGTGCTTGGGGCTGTGGTTTAGGGGTGAGCCTTGCAGAGTAGGGTTCTGGGTTAGCCTTGGTGATCCTGAGGCTCTTTTCCAACCTGAATGTTTCTGTGATTCTTAATGGGAATGTGTACTTCAGAGCACATTGGGTTGTCTGCAGCCATGAAGCTGCTTTTCAAACACCAGGTGGCAGGTGTGCCCAAAGTATTCTCCAGTCTCAACAGCATTTTACTTGCTGGGATTTTAACACATCTGGGATATCATTGGTCCATCTCATTTGGGCTCATTTGCTTTGAGACCTGATCATCTGACTAGACAACTTGTATTTGTCTCTGTAGAGATGATCAAATTACCTCTTGCATGTTACAAAACTGTTCAGCCATCTAATGCTTGCAAATGTTTCACTTGGCAAGGGAAGCAGCATTCAAAATAAAAAACTCTGGGGTTGATTTTAGTTAGTGGGTTTGCTTGAGGCCAAGACTGTGTGGCAATAGGAATGAGCAAAACTCAGCAGGTTGCTCACAGCCACATCCAGCCTGGCTGCAAAAACCTCCAGGGATGAGGCTTCCACCACCTCCCTGGGCAACCTCTGCCAGTCTCTCACCACCCTCATGGGGAACAACTTCTTCCTAACAGCCAGTCTGAATCTATCCACTTGTAGTTTTGTTCCATTGCCCCCAGTCCTATCACTCCCTGACACCCTAAACAGTCCCTCCCCAGCCTTCTTGTAGCCCCCTTCAGATACTGGAAGGCCACAAGAAGGTCTTCTCAGAGCCTTCTCTCCTCCAAACTGAACAAGCCTAACTCTCTCACCGTGTCCTCACAGGAGAGGAGCTCCAGCCCTCTAATGACCATGAGCAAAAGATGTGAAATAATTTCACAGTTAGAGTGGTGGTCAGTGGAGTTAAATCCAGCTGGCAGCCAGGCACAAGTGGTGTTCCTTAGGGCACAGTGTTGGGACCACTTCTGATAAACATCTGTATTGGTGATCTTGATGAAGACACAGAGTGTGTCAGCAGTAAGTTCCCAGATGACACCAAGTGAGGTGGCAGTGTTGGTCTGCACCAGGGTAGGAAGGCTCTGCAGAGGGACTTGGATGGATTGGATCCATGAGCAACGTTACCAGGGTGAGCTCCAAGAAGGCCAAATGCCAGGTCCTGCACTTGGGTCACAACAACCTCAATAAACACTCCAGGTTTGGGGCTGTGTGGCTGGAAAGCTGTCTGGCAGAAAGGGACCTGGGGGTGCTAATGGACAAGCAGCTGAACAGGAGCCAGCAGAATGCCTAGGTGGCCAAGAAAGCCAAAGGCATCCTGGCTGGGATCAGCAGTGCTGTGTCCAGCAGGAGCAGGGAGGGGATTGTCCCCTGGGACTTAGCTCTGGACTGCTGACTATCCTGAGGGTCATTTCCCACCTGAATGTTTCTGTGATTCTGTGATCCCCAAGACTCAAATCCTCTGGAAAAAAATTGTTTAGAGTTAAGATGTCAGTCTTAAAACTGTAACAAGCCCAGAGCACCAAAACCCTGTGGTTCAACTGCTGTTGTAGTGTCCTTGATACAAAAAGATAAAATAGGCTGATCTAGAGTATTTTGATAATAGTAACAGTTTATGCACTGCATCTAATGCTAATTATTCTGTGCTAGATTCTGTGGTCTTGCTGGAGCCAGGGCAGAGGAGGGCAAGGAAGCTGGGAAGGGCCTGGAGAATGAATCTGATGAAGAGCAACTGAAGGAGCTGGGGATGGTTAGTGTGAAAGAGAGGAGGCTGAGGGGAGACCTCCTGGCTCTCTACAGCTCCCTGCAAGGAGGTTGTGGAGAGGTTGGTGCTGGTCTCTGCTCCCAGGTCATTAGTGACAGAAGAAGAGGGAATGGCCTCAAGCTGCCCCTGGGGAGGTTCAGACTGGACATTAGGAAGGATTTTTTCACGCAAGAGTGGTGAGGGCTTGGAATGTGCTGCCCAGGGAGGTGGTGGAGTCCCCAAGGCTGGCTGTGTTTGCAGGTGGTTTGGCTGTGGTGCTTGGGGCTGTGGTTTAGGGGTGAGTCTTGTAGGGTAGGGTTCTGGGTTAGCCTTGGTGATCCTGAGGCTCTTTTCCAACCTGAATGTTTCTGGGATTCTGTGTGATTATGAGGGTGGTGAGAGCCTGGCACAGGTTGCCCAGGGAGGTGGTGGCAGCCTCATGCCTGGAGGTTTTGAAGGCCAGGCTGGATGTGGCTCTGGGCAACCTGCTGCAGTGTGAGGTGTCCCTGCCCATGGCAGGGGGGTTGGAACTGGCTGATCCTTGAGGTCCCTTCCAACCCTGACAATTCTGTGATTCCATGACTCTAAATGCCCAAGTGGAGCAGCAACTATCTATCTATGTCAGTGCACATCTTTCCACCAGGATTATGTATTTGTTGAAGGTATTGGCTGCCCCTTTAGGCACTGGGTCCTCTCAGGGTCTTTGTAACAATCTCTGAGCATGGAATAAAATGTAGTCCTGGAACCTGGAATGATGAATCCATCCCTTCACAAAAACCTTTGAGGGTGTTATTAAAACTGTGCTGCATTCTATGGTCCTGCCCTGGCAGGGAGAATCAGACTTGATGATCTTTGGAGGTCCCTTCCAACCCCTGTGATCCTGTGAAAAATATGCTGGTGGCAAAATACAGGAACACCTGTAAAAGCTTCCATGTTGTTTGCTGCCACACTGTCACAGAGTCACAGAATTCCAGGGGCTGGAAGGGACCTCGAAAGCTCATCCAGTCCAACCCCCTGCCAGAGCAGGAGCACCCAGAGCAGGTCACACAGCAACACATCCAGGCAGAGGGATTCTCCAGAGAGGGAGACTCCACAACCCCCCTGGGCAGCCGGGGGGGGTTCTGTCACCCTCACAGGGAAAACATTTTCCTCCTGTTTCCATGGCACTTCCTCTGCCTCAGCTTCCACCACTGCCCCTTGTGCTGGCATTGGGCATCCCCCAGCAGAGCCTGGCTCCAGCCTCTGGGCACCCACCCTGCACATCTTTAGCAACATGAGTGAGGTCACCTCTCAGGCTCCTCCTCTCCAAGCTACAGAGCCCTCAGCTCCCTCAGGCTCTCCTCATAAGGAAGATGTTCCACTCCATCATTTTTGTGGCTCTGTGCTGGACTCTTCCAAGCAGTTCCTGAGGTCCTTCTTGACCTGAGGGGCCCAGAACTGGACACAATATTACAGATGTGGCCTCAGCAGGGCAGAGTAGAGGGGGAGGAGAACCTCTCTGACCTATTGACCACAGTCCTTCTAATCCACCCCAGGATGGCTTTGGCCTTCCTAGCCACAAGGGCACATTGCTGGCTCATGGTCATCCTTCCATCTACCAAGACCCCCAGGTCCTTTTCCCCTTCACTGCTTGGTGCCATGGTTTAGTTGTCAGGAGGTCTTGGGTGACTTGTTGGACTTGATGATCTTTGAGGTCTTTTCCAACCTTATTGATTCTACCAACCAAACCCAAAACAAACCAAACAACCCCAGACACACAAACCATAAAATACACAAAGAATAAAGGAGGAAATAGGACAAGGAGCAATGGATGGAAGCTGCAGCACAGGAGGTTCCATCTCAAAAAAAGGGGGAACTTCCTTACTGTAAGGGTCCCAGAGCACTGGAACAGGCTGCCCAGGGAGGTTGTGGAGTCTCCTCTGGAGGCTTTCAAGGCCCATCTGGATGTGTTCCTGTGTGACCTGAGCTAGATTGTATGGTCCTGCTCTGGCAGGGGGTTGGACTCAATGACCTGAAGTGAGGTTGTAACCAGGTAGGGGTTTGTCTCTTCTCCCAGGCAACCAGCACCAGAGCAAGAGGACACAGTCTCAAGCTGTGGCAGGGGAAGTTTAGGCTGGAGGTGAGGAGAAAGTTCTTCCCAGAAAGAGTTGTTGGCCATTGGGATGTGCTGCCCAGGGAGGTGGTGGAGTCACCATCCCTGGAGGTGTTCAAAAAGGGATTGGACGTGGCACTTGGAACCATGGTTTAGTTAGTGATGAGGTGTTGGGTGACAGGTTGGACTGGATGATCTCTGAGGTCTTTTCCAACCTTATTGATTCTATGATTCTATGATTCTCTGATTCTCCAACAGCTCAGTCCCAACCTGTACTGCTCCATGGGGTTGCTCTTTCCCAGGTGCAAGACTCTCCCCTGGCCCTTGTTGAACTTCCTCCAATTTCTCCCTGCCCAGCTCTCCAGCCTATGGTGAGACTTTCTGCTCCTGCAATCTTTTCCCTGACTGGAAACCCTAACAGGACATACTCTTGTCAGGAGGTAGGCCCAAGGAGGGTGTGGGGAAGTGTAACTTTTAACATTTTCTAGTAGTCCCCATGGCTTTACAACATCTAGTGTAAAGGAAACAGAAAAGACTGAGAAAAACATTGATTGGTTTAAATCTGCCTTCATTTTTCTTTTTTCCCCAAGGCCAAAAGAAAAAACCCCTCCACACACTGGTGCTTAATCATAGTTGGCATCATGTACAAGCATGCAGTGTTCCATAGAAATTCCATCAGGTGTTTAATCTGCTAATGCAAAAATACTTATTTGCATACAATCACACCCTGCTGTGGTTGTAAATGCTTTCTGAGAATGCATCTTGAGCTTATTACCTTAACCTCACTGCCTTTCTACCCACATAGAGACTGGCAGACCAGAGGCAAACCCTTTCATTTTGATCCAGGCCCGGCTGAAGTTAAATTGAAGTGGATTTGTGCTTTAAAACTCTAGGGCTCAGCTTATTCCTTAAGTATTGCCCTCAGTACAGGAAGGACATGGAGCTGATGGAGAGGGTCCAGAGGAGGGCCATGAAAATGCTCAGGGGGTTGGAGCAGCTCTGCTACAAGGACAGGCTGAGGGAGCTGGGGGTGTTCAGCCTGGAGGAGGCTCCAGGGAGACCGGGGAGCATCCTGCCAGTACCTAAAGGGGGCTACAAGAAGGATGGAGAGAGACTGTTTGCAAAGGCCTGCAGGGACAGGATGAGGGACAATGGCTTCAGACTAGAGCAGAGCAGATTTAGATTGGATGTTGGATGTTAGAAACAAGTTCTTTACTCAGGGTGGTGGAACACTGGAACAGGTTGCCCAGGGAGGTGGCTGAGGCCCCTTCCATGGAGATATGCAAGGTGAGGCTGGACATGGCCCTGGGCAACCTGATCTAGTAGGGGATGTCCCTGCTGACTGCAGAGGGGGTTGGTCTGGATGACCTTTGGAGGTCCCTTCTGGCCCAGACCAATCTATGATTCTATGATTCTGTTGTTGGTGACTTAACAACACTGTTGTTAAGTTGCTGAGCTGCAGCAGGGTCTGCAGCTTACATTAAAAGTACTTCTTGCAGGAGAAAACATTAATGGACAGTTCTGGGGACTTTTTGCTGTCTCAATTATTCATTCCTAGAATCATAAAATCATAGACTAGGCTGGGTTGGAAGGGACCTCCAAAGGTCATCCAGTCCAACCCCCTCTGCAGTCAGCAGGGACATCCTCAACTAGATCAGGCTGCCCAGAGCAGAATGCTTTTATTGACAAGGACATTCAGATGGCCAAATAAAGGATCAACACCTCTCTGGATATCATTTAAATTCTGTCCCTTTTGAAGAAAGGTCACATGCAGGCCAGGTGCTGAACAGAAGCAGTCACTCACAAAGGGCATTGTTGTATCAGGCTACAGAGGTATGTCAGACTTGGTTCTGAACTTAATGACCAGGACTCAAGAGTCAAGGGGAGAGGAAAAACAGGGCAGGTACAGCACAATCCCTCTTAGTATATCCTCAGAGTTTTTGCTAAATCATTGGCTAGGGAAAACATGAACTAAAGGCCACTGTATTCCATTCACTACCTGCCCATGCACTGTTTCCCTATTGAGTTTAGTTCCTTGTTGGAAGTAATGATGGGGTTAGATTCTGCATTCCTGGAAGCAGAGAGCTCTATCCTTCAGTTCTGCAGCATCTGAGAGAAAGGCAACTATTTGTCCCTTATTTTCCCTAGGTGCCCACTTCCCAGAAACAGTGAACAACAGCTCCCTGTCCTCTTGCCACAAGCCACAAGCTAATATAATTCAGTCATCTTCCTTCATAGAGTCATAGAATTGTTAAGGTTGGAAAGGACCTCAAGGATCAGCCAGTCCCAACCCCCCTGCCATGGACAGGGGACACCTCACACTACAGCAGGTTGCTCACAGCCACAGCCAGCCTGGCCCTTCAAAACCTCCAGGCATGAGGCTTCCACCACCTCCCTGGGCAACCTGTGCCAGTCTCTCACCACCCTCACAGGGAAGAACTTCTTCCTAACAGCCAATCTCAATCTACCCATTATCTATTTTTTTCCATTCCCCCCAGTCCTATCACTCCCTGACACCCTCAAAAGTCCCTCCCCAGCTTTCTTGTAGCCCCCTTCAGATACTGGAAGGCCACAATTAGGTCTCCTCAGAGCCTTCTCTTCTCCAGACTGAGCAGCCCCAAGTCCCTCAGTCTGTCCTCATAGGAGAGGAGCTCCAGCTCACCCTCATGGCCCTTCAGTCACCCAGGAATTGCCACTTTGGTGATTTTCAAACTGAAGTCCAGGTGTTGGTAAGTCACATTTTAACAGAAGCTGTTGTCTGTTTTATTGTTCTTTTCTACCTTTTCCTTCTGTCTTGCCTCAGAAACTAAAGCTTCATACTGTTCTCTGTGTGTTTTCTGCCACTGATACACACAAAAATGCCACAAAGTCTTCTGCCTTATTCTGTCTTCTGTTTCTACTACTTACTGATATTTTCTCCTTGGAACTGGAAGCATGTGGGACTCCAAGGACTCCCTCTTCAGCAGTAGCAGGTATATGTAGAGCTTACCACTATGCACATGTAATTAAGATTGGTTTTGCCTCTCTGTGAAGAGAGCCTGAGTGCCCTGGGGCTGTTTAGTCTAGACAAGAGAAGGCTGAGAAGGGATCTGATCAATGTCTATCAGTATCTGAGGGGTGGGTGTCAAGTGGAGGGGGCCGAGCCCTTTTGGGTGGTGCACAGAAATAAGGAACAATGGAGACGAACAGAGAAGGTTTCAGCTCAAGATGAGGAGAAACTTCTTTGTAGTGAGGGTGCCAGAGCCCTGGAGCAGGCTGCCCAGAGAGGTTGTGGAGTCTCCTTCTGTGGAGACTTTCAAACCCCACCTGGATGCACTCCTGTGCAGACTACCCTGGGTGATCCTGCTTTGTCAGGGGGGTTGGACTGGATGATCTCTAGAGGTCCCTTCCAACCTCTAGTGTTGTGTGGTACTGTGATTCTGTGGCACTGGGATACTGCATTACAGTTACTGAGGCTGAATTTCAGCTTCCAGTTTAACACCCATGCTACTCAGCAGAAGGAGATCCTTTTGAAACTCCCTGCTGTCAGCTTCATACTCCAGCACTGCAGAGCATTTTGCAACAGCAGCAAGCTGTGCTGCTTCCTTACTCTCTTTCCAAGACCATTTCTGAGTATGCTAAGTGGTGCAGGTCCCAGCACGAATCTCTGTGGGAGTCCAATCATAACTCTCCTGCAGTGTAAAAAAATGACTGTTTATTGCTCCTCCATTAACCCTTCTCTTCCAGCTAGTTACTCATTCACAGGACAGCTTTCCTTCCTCACCTATGCCAGCTGATGTTCTTCATCAGGGCTGGCAAGGGACTGTGCCAAAAACTCCTTTGAAACGGCCACGACAAATTTATTGCCCCGGTTTATCACTGTGTTGATTTCGTCCAAGAGCTTCACAATTACGACAGAGTTTCTCTAGCTACACAAAACCCAAACCCCAACATGTTGATTTTTCCACAGTCTGACGTGTTTGTCTGTGTGCAGAAGCCTCACCCCAGCTCCCTGTCACTGACTTGCTCCTATTAGCTGAGACAAGCCTCAGTGACGGCACTGAGGACCTCAAGAGGAGACAGATGCTGAAAGGGAGCACTTTAAACTCCTTCAGTCCCAAATTACTGTCTTCAAAATTCTCATCCAGTTATTTTCCAGCTATGGAGGTGGTCACATGCCATAAATTCTTCTTGCAGTGAGGTTCCCAAAACATCTCTGACCATTTTAGCATGTGTTTCCCAGCAAGCCAGTTCTGCTCTTAAAGGTCCAGCTCAGATAGTCACAGCTAAATGATTTTAGTGGCTAGGATTAAGGAAGCTGCAGTAACCATATGATGATTACAGTATCACAGAATCACTGTACATTGGTGCTTGGAAGGGACCTCCAGAGATCATCCAGTCTAACACCCTGCCAGAGCAGCATCACCCAGGGGAGTCCACACAGGAATGCATCCAGGTGTGGTTGGAAAGTCTCCAGAGAAGGAGACTCCACAACCTCTCTGGGCAGCCTGCTCCAGGGCTCTGGCACCCTCACTGCAAAGAAGTTTCTCCTCATGGTGAGCTGAAACCTTCTCTGTTCAAGTTTGTCTCCATTGCTCCTTGGCTTATTGCTGTGCACCACCCACAAGAGCTTGGCCCCCTCCACTTGACCCCCACCTCTCAGCTATTGATAGACATTGATCAGATCCTCTCTCAGCCTTCTCTTCTCCAAACTCTCTTCTCTCTTCACAGGGGAGATGCTCAAGTCCCCTAAGCATCCTCCTGGTTCTCCCTTGGACTCTCTCCAACAGGTCTCTGTCGCTCTGGAACTGGGGAGCCCAAGACTGGACACAGGATTGCAGGAGTGGTCTCAGCAGGGCAGAGCAGAGCAGGAGCAGAACCTCCCTGGCCCTGCTGGCCACACTTTGCTTGCTGCACCCCGGGATCCCATTGGCTGTCTTGGACCTAATGGCACATTGCTGTCCCCTGCAGAACTTGCTGTCCAGCAGCACTCCAAGGTCTTTCTCCATGGAGCTGCTTTCCAGCAGGGCAGCCCCAAACCTGTCCTGGTGCCTGCTGTTATTCCTCCCCACATGCAGGACCCTGCACTGGTCCTTGCTGACTTTCTAGCACTTAGACCTTGTCACTGTGACCTCAATCACATAAATGTCCTTGGCCTTTCACAGTGCAAAGTTTACCCAGCTTCTTGTTCAGAGTGGATCCCACACAACCCCATCCCTTCCCTTGCTTCCACCACATCCAATATAGGAAACCTGGATGGAGAAATGGTTGTGATTGCTTTCACCCACAGCAAGGTTCTTCAATGCTAACTGCCCCAAATTCAAGCAGTGCAGTATCAAGACCCTCTGGAGACCTAAGCCAGGCTCCCTTGTAAGTAAAATGAATCTTTTGTTTCTTCTCTTGTAAAGGAAACACAGAAATAATTCCACTAATGCTAATGAAGTATCAACTAACACAAGGACAAAAGCCCTAAGAACACCTCAGTAGTTATTCTCTGAACAAATAAACAAACAAGGCAAATGGAACTTGCTGCACACAGAGGCTCAAAATAACCAGCCCTGCTCTCCTGTGAGAGGCAGGCATTCTGTGTCCTGAATGGGGAAGGGCCAAAAGGAAAAATGGTGTATGATAGGCTTCTTAATTCTACCCTAATCTGTGCCCACAAGGGAGTCAAAATTACAGCTGCACAAGTTGCTGCTGCCAGTGTGACAGTGCTCTCTGAACACGGATTTGGATATGGTACATAGTCAAGGACTAAGTACACAGTCAAGTACTAAATAGATCAGAGGGCTGGAGCACCTCTCCTATGAAGACAGCCTGAGGGACTTGGGGCTGTTCAGTCTGGAGAAGAGAAGGCTCTGAGGAGACCTAATTGTGGCCTTCCAGTATCTGCAAGGGGCTACAAGAAAGCTGGGGAGGGACTTGTGAGGGTGTCAGGGAGTGATAGGACTGGGGGCAATGGACCAAAACTAGAAATGGGTAGATTCAGTTTGGATGTGAGGAAGAAGTTGCTCCCCATGAGGGTGGTGAGAGACTGGCACAGGTTGCCCAGGGAGGTGGTGGAAGCCTCATCCCTGGAGGTTTTGAAGGCCAGGCTGGATGTGGCTCTGGGCAACCTGCTGTAGTGTGAGGTGTCCCTGCCCATGGCAGGGGGGCTGGAACTAGGTGATCCTTAAGGTTCCTTTCCAACCCTGACAATTCTATGATTCTATGAATAACAGCATTCAATGAAACAGTGACCTACTGGTTTAAAATGGGGTGAGTCTTCTCCTTCATTCTGACAGAAGGGAATACTATTACCTTTACTGGGGAGGTGGGTCTTCCTCAAGAAGTGCAGGATCAGGCCCATAAGTGTATCACAGTATCACTATGGTTGGAAGAGACCTCAAAGATCATCAAGTCCAACCTGTCACCACAGACCTCATGACTAGACCATGGCACCAAGTGCCACATCCAATCCCCTCTTGAACACCTCCAGGGATGGTGACTCCACCAGCTCCCTGGGCAGCACATCCCAATGGTGAATGACTCTCTCGGTGAAGAACTTTCTCCTCACCTCCAGCCTAAACTTCCCCTGGTGCAGCTTGAGGCTGTGGTTGCTATACAGCCCTTACTGAATGCAAAGGCTTTGTTCAGCTGTGACAACAACAAACTTCTTGCTGTGATATACAAAGAATCATTCTGCTTAGGATGCCACATAGGAGGGGAGGCAGAATGTGACGTGATCGGTGGTGCTCTGTTCAGCCAGCACACCAAGGGCAATTTTCTCTCCCTCTCTCTGAAAAGCTGCTTTCCCATCCCTGAAATGCTGTTTCAGACTGAATGGGCAGGTTTGTTGTTGTTGTCTGTTTCTTTGTCCCACAGAGAAAGGGAGTAAGCATCTGTACCACATTTGTTAACCAGAAACATGTTTTTGCTGCTGTGGTAGTTTTAGACTAATGTCTAGGAAAAAATTCCACAGATTGAATAGAAAGTGGTAGAATGTAAAATAAATTACTACTGGATGTAACAGGGAAACTAATAAAAAGGGTTGGAAGGGACCTCAAGGATCAGCCAGTTCCAACCCCCCTGCCATGGGCAGGGACACCTCACACTACAGCAGGTTGCTCACAGCCACATCCAACCTGGCTGCAAACACCTCCAGGCATGAGGCTTCCACCACCTCCCTGGGCAACCTGTGTCAGTCTCTCACCACCCTCATGGGGAACAACTTCTTCCTAACATCCAATCTCAATCTACCCACTTCTAGTCTTGCTCCATCCCCCCCAGTCCTATCACTCCCTGACACCCTCAAAAGTCCCTCCCCAGATTTCTTGTAGCTCCCTTCAGATACTGGAAGGCCACAATTAGGCCTCCTTGGAGCTTTTTCTTCAGACTGAACCCCAGCTCCTTCAGTCTGTCCTCATAGGAGAGGAGCTGCAGCCCTCTGCTCATCCTCATGGCCCTTCTCTGGACACCTTCCAGCACCTCCAGATCCTTCCTGTAATAGAGGCTCCAGAACTGGACACAGTGCTCCAGGTGGGGTCTCACCACAGCAGAGTAGAGGGGAAGAATCACCTCCCTGGCCCTGCAGACTGAAAACTATACACTCAATCAAAGTGGAGAAGAGAAGGCTCAGGGCAGACCTTATTGCTATCTACAGCTACCTGAAGGAAAGTTGTAGGCAGGTAGGGGTTGGTCTCTTCTCCCAGGCACCCAGCACCAGAACAAGAGGCCACAGTCTCAGGCTGTGCCAGGGGAAGTTTAGGCTTGAAGTGAGGAGGAAGTTCTTCCCAGAAAGAGAGATTGGGCACTGGAATGCGCTGCCCAGGGAGGTGGTGGAGTCCCCGTCCCTGGAGGTGTTCAAAAAAGGCTTGGATGTGGCACTTGGAGCCATGGTTTAGTTGTCCTGTTAGGTATTAGGTAATAGGTTGGACTTGATGATCTCTGAGGTCTTTTCCAACCTGGTTGATTCTATGATAAACAAGCACGGCTTGAACGGCTGCAGAGGAGCTGCCACGGCAGTGTCTGCAGCAGCACGGTGACAGCCTGCACCACACACCCCACGGAGGCTGCCTCGCAAGAAGCTTAAACGACACCCAGCCGCCTGAGTGAAGCCCTTCTGACGCGGTGCGTGCAACCACAGCTTCCATTCCTCCCCCCCCCGCTTCTCCCCCCCTCCCCCCCCCTTTAACCTGAGAAACCAGTAGGACCCGCTTCGTGCCTGCCCTCCCTCACGGCTGGCCCCCGCACCACTGCGAGGCACTCTGCGCGCTGCTTCCCAGCCCTGCTGGCGCCCCCACCCAAGGGTGACGGGGCCGGGGCCGCCGCGGGGAAAGGGAGAAGGGGAAGGAGGGAGGGAGAAGGGGGAAGGAGGGAGGGAGAAGGGGAAGGAGGGAGGGAGAAGGGGAAGGAGGGAGAAGGGGAAGGAGGGAGAAGGGGAGGGAGGGAGAAGGGGAAGGAGGGAGAAGGGGAAGGAGGGAGAAGGGGAGGGGAGGGAGAAGGGGAGGGAGGGAGGGAGAAGGGGAGAGAGGGGAGGGAGGGAGAAGGGGAGAGAGGGAGGGAGGGAGAAGGGGAGGGAGGGAGGGAGAAGGGGAGAGAGGGGAGGGAGGGAGAAGGGGGAGGGAGGGAGGAGAGGGAGAAGGGGAGGGAGGGAGGAGAGGGAGAAGGGGAGGGAGGAGAGGGAGAAGGGGAGGGAGGAGAGGGAGAAAGGGGAGGGAGGAGAGGGAGAAGGGGAGGGAGGAGAGGGAGAAGGGGAGGGAGGAGAGGGAGAAGGGGAAGGAGGGAGGGAGAAGGGGAAGGAGGGAGGAAGGGAGACGGGGAGGGAGAAGGGGGAGGAGGAGAGGGAGAAGGGGAAGGGGGGAAGGGGGAAGGGGGAGAGGAGGAGAGGAGGGAGAGGGGGAAGGAGGAGGGGAAAGGAAAGGGAGCAAGGACAGAAGGAGGAGACGCCCCCGCCAGGAGCGCCCCACGCCGTCTCTCGGCCGCGCCCCGCCCGCTGCCCCCCGGAAGGCTTTCTCGCCGTGCCCCGGAAGTTGTCGAGGGCAGAGTCGGCCCGGAGCGCGGCCCTGTTGCTGCCGCTGTCGGGAGGCGCAGCCGTTACCCGCGGCGCGACGCGGGGGCTGCCGTCTCGCCCGTCACAGGCGGCCCGCCCGGCTCGGCGCGGCGGCCGGCGCGGGGCTCATGGCGAAGGTGGGTGCTGGTTCGTCCCCTCCCAGCCCTTCCCCCGGCTCCTTCTCGCGGGGGTGCTCAGCCGCCTCCGCTGGGAGGGGGCGGCAGCGGAGGCTCCCGGGGCTGGGCCCGGCTCGCCCGTGGGCGGGAGCAGCCCCGTGTCTCGCCTCTCCCCCGTGGGAGCCGGGCTGGGATGTGCCCCGGCGGAAGGACCTGCCCTCCTTCCCCGTCCGAGGCGCGGGTCCGAGGCGCGGGGGGGTGGCTGTGGGGGCGGCGGGAGCCGGGTGGCGGCTGGGGCCCCCCGGGGCGGGGGACCGTGAGGGGCAGGGGGTGTTGCGGGCCGAGGGCTGTTTGTGGGCAGGGCAGGCCGTGGCGGGGGGGGCTGGGAATCGCCGGCTGGCTCCGGGGCTGCAGCGGGCGGGACGGAGCGGGAGCGGATGAGCGAAGTGTGAGTTTCAAAACAAAAGAGGAGCCGTTAAAGTTGTCCTGGCGGCTGGCTGGCTGGAGGCAGGTCTGGCGCGGGGGTGGGGATCCTCTCGGCTGCCTGACCGCTCTGCCTCTTCGGTGCTTGGTGCGTCGGAGAGTTGAGCCTCATCTTGCGTGACCTGTCAAGCGCTTACATCTTCCTCTCGGTCAGCTGCTTCTGTCACATGCCTCTCAAGACAAGTGCATTTTCTGTTCCACGTCGCCGAGCACGTCAAGGGGCTTTCTAGGTGCGAGCCCCTGGGACTAATGGAGAGCTCTGTCGGGTCAGTGGGTTAGGGTCAGCAGACAGAGC